>NC_135237.1:24468529-24780461 GCF_051348905.1 Ranitomeya variabilis
TTCACTTGTTAAAGACTAAACTTCAGACAGAAAGGCCACAAACAAACAGCAACTGAAAACCACCGCAGTGAAGGCCTGGCCGAGCATCAAAAAGGAGGAAACACAGCGTCTGGTGATGTCCATGAGTTCAAGACTTCAGGCAGTCATTGCCAACAAAGGGTTTTCAACCAAGTACTAGAAATAAACATTTTATTTAAAATTATTGAATCTGTCCAATTACTTTTGGTCCTTTTAAAAACAGGGTGGCACATGTTAAGGAGCTGAAACTCTTAAACCCTTCATCCGATTTTAATGTGGATACCCTCAAATGAAAGCTGAAAGTCTGAACTTCAACTGCATCTGAATTGTTTTGTTTAAAATTCATTGTGGTAATGTCTATAACCAAAACTAGAAAAATGTTGTCTCTGTCCAAATATATATGGACCTAACTGTACTACGTGGCTGTGCAATATATTACGTGGCTGTGCAATATATTACATGGCTGTGCAATATATTATGTGGCTGGGCAAAATACTACGTGTCTGTGCTATATACTACGTGGGCTGTGCTATATACTATGCGGGCTGTATTATATACTATGTGGGCTGCATGCCACTTGGCTGTGCTATATTTCTCTGCTGTATCTGTGCATCATGAATTGTGGTATGTGTTAAAGAGGGGGGCCCACTGAGACTCTATCACCCGAGGTCCTCAAAAACCTGGAGCAGGCCCTGACTTCACTGATTATTCGCGGTCGGGCATGACCAATCAGCGACAGGCGCAGTTTGGCCGCAAATTGGCGTGGAATTTGAACCACGCTTCGCTAATTGGTTGCGCCCGGCCGTTAGAATCCTGTGTATAAATTGCATTATTCTGAAAACTTCATAAATAAACTACATACATATTCTAGAATACCTGATGCGTTAGAATCGGGCCACCATCTAGTAGTAGTTATATTCTTGTACATCGGGGCAGTATTATAGTAGTTATATTCTTGTATATAAGGGGTAGTATTATAGTAGTTATATTCTTGTATATAAGGGGTAGTATTATAGTAGTTATATTCTTGTACATAGGGGCAGTATTATAGTAGTTATATTCTTGTACATAGGAGCAGTATTATACTAGTTATATTCTTGTACATGGGGGCAGTATTATAGTAGTTATATTCTTGTACATAGCAGTATTATAGTAGTTATATTCTTGTACATAGGAGCAGTATTATAGCAGTCATATTCTTGTACATAGGGGTAGTTTTATAGTAGTTATATTCTTGTACATAGGGGCAGTATTATAGTAGTTATACTCTTGTACATAGGAGCAGTATTATAGTAGTTATATTCTTGTACATAGGAGCAGTATTATAGTAGTTTGTACATGGAGGCAGTATTATCGTAGTTATATTCTTGTACATAGGAGCAGTATTATAGTAGTTATATTCTTGTACATAGGAGCAGTATTATAGTAGTTATATTCTTGTACATAGGAGCAGTATTATAGTAGTTATATTCTTGTACATAGGAGCAGTATTATAGTAGTTATATTCTTGTACATAGGAGCAGTATTATAGTAGTTATATTCTTGTACATAGGAGCAGTATTATAGTAGTTATATTCTTCTACATAGGAGCAGTATTATAGTAGTTATATTCTTGTACATAGGAGCAGTATTATAGTAGTTATATTCTTGTACATAGGAGCAGTATTATAGTAGTTATATTCTTGTACATAGGAGCAGTATTATAGCAGTCATATTCTTGTACATAGGGGTAGTTTTATAGTAGTTATATTCTTGTACATAGGGGCAGTATTATAGTAGTTATACTCTTGTACATAGGAGCAGTATTATAGTAGTTATATTCTTGTACATAGGAGCAGTATTATAGTAGTTTGTACATGGAGGCAGTATTATCGTAGTTATATTCTTGTACATAGGAGCAGTATTATAGTAGTTATATTCTTGTACATAGGGACAGTATTATAGTAGTTATATTCTTGTACATAGGGACAGTATTATAGTAGTTATATTCTTGTACATAGGAGGAGCATTATAGTCGTTATATTCTTGTACATCGGGGCGGTATTATAGTAGTTATATTCTTGTACATAGGAGCAGTATTATAGTAGTCATATTCTTGTACATAGGGGTAGTATTATAGTAGTTATATTCTTGTACATAGGGGCAGTATTATAGTAGTTTGTACATAGGAGCAGTATTATCGTAGTTATATTCTTGTACATAGGAGCAGTATTATAGTAGTTATATTCTTGTACATAGGAGCAGTATTATAGTAGTCATATTCTTGTACATAGGAGCAGTATAATAGTAGTTTGTACATAGGGGCAGTATTATAGTAGTTTTATTCTTGTACTTAAGAGCAGTATTATAGTAGTTATATTCCTGTACATGAGAAGCAGTATTATAGTAGTTATATTATTGTACATAGGAGCAGTATTATAATAGTTATATTCTTGTACATAGGGAGCAGTATTATAGTAGTTATATTCTTGTACATAGGGCAGTATTACAGTAGTTTTATTCTTGTACATAGGAGCAGTATTATAGTAGTTATATTCTTGTACATAGGAACAGTATTATAGTAGTTATATTCTTGTTCATAGGGGCAGTATTATAGTAGTTATATTCTTGTACATAGGAGCAGTATTATAATAGTTATATTCTTGTACATAGGGAGCAGTATTATAATAGTTATATTCTTGTACATAGGGAGCAGTATTATAATAGTTTTATTCTTGTACATAGGGGGCAGTATTATAGTAGTTATATTCTTGTACATAGGAGCAGTAATATAGTAGTTATATTCTTGTTCATAGGGGCAGTATTATAGTAGTTATATTCTTGTACATAGGAGCAGTATTATAATAGTTATATTCTTGTACATAGGGAGCAGTATTATAATAGTTATATTCTTGTACATAGGGAGCAGTATTATAGTAGTTATAATCTTGTACATGGGGCAGTATTACAGTAGTTATATTATTGTACATAGAGGGCAGTATTATTGTAGTTATATTCTTGTACATAGAGGCAGTATTATAGTAGTTATATTCTTGTACATAGGAGCAGTATTATAGTAGTTATATTCTTGTACATAGGAGCAGTATTATAGTAGTCATATTCTTGTACATAGGAGCAGTATTATAGTAGTTTGTACATAGGGGCAGTATTATAGTAGTTTTATTCTTGTACTTAGGAGCAGTATTATAGTAGTTATATTCCTGTACATGAGAAGCAGTATTATAGTAGTTATATTATTGTACATAGGGGCAGTATTATAGTAGTTATATTCTTGTACATAGGGCAGTATTACCGTAGTTATATTCTTGTACATAGGAGCAGTAGTATAGTAGTTATATTCTTGTACATAGGAGCAGTATTATAGTAGTTATATTCTTGTACATAGGGGCAGTATTTTAGTAGTTATATTCTTGTACATTGGAGCAGTATTATAATAGTTATATTCTTGTACATAGGGAGCAGAATTATAGTAGTTATATTCTTGTACATGGGGCAGTATTACAGTAGTTATATTATTGTACATAGAGGGCAGTATTATATTAGTTATATTCTTGTACATAGGAGCAGTATTATAGTAGTTATATTCTTGTACATAGGGGCAGTATTATAGTAGTTATATTCTTGTACATAGGGACAGTATTATAGTAGTTATATTCTTGTACATATCAGCAGTATTATAGTAGTTATATTATTGCACATAGGGGCAGTATTGTAGTAGTTATATTCTTGTACATAGGAGCAGTATTATAGTAGTTATATTCTTGTACATAGGGACAGTATTATAGTAGTTATATTCTTGTACATAGGGACAGTATTATAGTAGTTATATTCTTGTACATATCAGCAGTATTATAGTAGTTATATTATTGCACATAGGGGCAGTATTGTAGTAGTTATATTCTTGTACATAGGAGCAGTATTATAGTAGTTATATTCTTGTACATAGGGACAGTATTATAGTAGTTATATTCTTGTACATAGGGACAGTATTATAGTAGTTATATTCTTGTACATAGGAGCAGTATTATAGTAGTCATATTCTTGTACATAGGGGTAGTATTATAGTAGTTATATTCTTGTACATAGGGGCAGTATTATAGAAGTTTGTACATAGGGGCAGTATTATCGTAGTTATATTCTTGTACATAGGAGCAGTATTATAGTAATTATATTCTTGTACATAGGAGCAGTATTATAGTAGTTATATTCTTGTACATAGGAGCAGTATTATAGTAGATATATTCTTGTACATAGGAGCAGTATTATAGTAGTCATATTCTTGTACATAGGAGCAGTATTATAGTAGTTTGTACATAGGGGCAGTATTATAGTAGTTTTATTCTTGTACTTAGGAGCAGTATTATAGTAGTTATATTCCTGTACATGAGAAGCAGTATTATAGTAGTTATATTATTGTACATAGGGGCAGTATTATAGTAGTTATATTCTTGTACATAGGAGCAGTATTATAATAGTTATATTCTTGTACATAGGGAGCAGTATTATAGTAGTTATATTCTTGTACATGGGGCAGTAGTACAGTAGTTATATTCTTGTACATAGGAGCAGTATTATAGTAGTTATATTCTTGTACATAGGAGCAGTATTATAGTAGTTATATTCTTGTATATAGCAGTATTATAGTAGTTATATTCTTGTACATAGGAGCAGTATTATAGTAGTCATATTCTTGCACATAGGAGCAGTATTATAGTAGTTTGTACATAGGGGCAGTATTATAGTAGTTTTATTCTTGTACTTAGCAGCATTATTATAGTAGTTATATTATTGTACATACGGGCAGTATTATAGTAGTTATATTCTTGTACATAGGGGCAGTATTATAGTAGTTATAGTCTTGTACATAGGAGCAGTATTATAGAAGCTATTTTATTTGTACTGCACTAAGGGCAGCGGTCACTTCCCTCAAGTTTTAGCAGTTCATTTACCATCTGTTATTAAACCGGAACTGTCAGCTATTTAAAATAGTATATGTTGCGAGATACAGGTGCATCTCACAAAATTAGAATATCATCAAAAAGTTAATTTATTTCAGTTCTTCAATACAAAAAAGTGAAACTCATATATTAGTTAAAGCCATCACACACAGAGTGATGTATTTCAAGTGTTTATTTCTGTTATCTAATATATGAGTTTTTCTTTTTGTATTGTAGAACTGAAATTAACTTTTTGATGATATTCTAATTTTATGAGATGCACCTGTATATACATATTATAAGGTGGCTGTCGGACACATAGTGTATGGGAGATATGTATCATAGAGGTGCATGTCCTCTGTGATATAAACCTGGAGAAATACTCTAGGTCCCATAGTACTAAGAGTGGTTATTCAGCCATGACAGGTTGATTGGGAGCAGCTGTACAGTTGGGAGAAACTGCTACTCACCATATCTCCACCCCTGGGTGTGGGTCACATTGTAAAATGAGGCATTTTTGTCTCAGAGATATCAATGTATGGAGGTTTGCAGACTTCCAGTATTGTGTGCTTTTGGTAAAGGACTAGGAAGCTGGACTCTAACTCCAGCGGGTGAACCCTCCCTATTGCATAGACTTTTTACTTTATTTTTCTCTTTGTGCCGGACAATGGCTGTATTTGGGTTTTCCTGCAAAGTGGTTTATGAGGTCTGAAATAAAGCGGCCAGACTTTTAACCCCTTAACGAACTAAAGTATTTTGGTTTTTGTGTTTTCATTTTTTGCTCCTTTTTTCCCAGAGCCATAACTTTTTTATTTTTACATTAATATGGCCATGTGAGGGCTTGTTTTTTGCGGGACGAGTTGTCCTTTTGAATAACACCATTGGTTTTAACATATCATGTACTGAAAAATGGGAAATAAATTCCAAGTGCAGTGAATTTGCAAAAAAAGTGCAATTCCACAGTCGTTCTTCGTTTTTTACCATGTTCACTAAATGCCCAAACTGACCTGTCATTATGATTCTCCAGATCACTACAAGTTCATAGACATCACACATGTCTAGGCTTTCTTTTATTTAAGTGGTGAAAAAAAAATCCAAACATTTTTTAAAAAAAGGTACCAATTTAAGAGACCCGTAGCATCTTGATTTTTTGTTATCTTGGGATAAGTGAGGGCTTATTTTTTGCATTACGAGCTCATATTTTTATTATTACCATTTTGATGTAGATACAATCTTTTGATCGCCGATAAAAAGTAATTCTGACATTTTTAATTTTTTTCTCGTTACGCTGTTTACTGATGGAGTTAATTATTTTTTTACCGTATTTTTCGGACTACAAGACGCACTTTTTCCCCCCAAAAAAGGGGGGAAAATAGGGGATGCGTCTTATAGTAAAAATGCAGGCATACCCGGTGTGGTGGCGGCGGCAGAGGTGTGGTATGACGTGTGCAGGGTCCCTTCCACAGGTGAGGTCGTCCGCAGCGGCCCGGAATGCAATGTGAACGGCAGAGCCGGGTGGATCACTGGTTTATCGGTGGCGGCGGCCATCTTCCTGAGGCCGAGTTCGCAGATTTAGATCTCGGCTTCAGGAAAATGGCCTCCGCGATCTCCATCTGCGCACGCGCGGCCTCCCGCGGCCATTTTCCTGAAGCCCCGGGAAGCAGAGCACTCCATCTGCGCACGCGTGGCCTCGGGAAGATGGCCGCCGCCACAGATAAACCGGTGATTAACCCGGCTCTGCTGGTCACATTGCATTCCAGGCCGCTGTGGACGACCTCACCTGTGGACGACCTCACCTGTGGATGACCTCACCTGTGGATGACCTCACCTGTGGACGACCTCACCTGTGGATGACCTCACCTGTGGATGACCTCACCTGTGGATGACCTCACCTGTGGATGACCTCACCTGTGGATGATCTCACCTGTGGATGACCTCACCTGTGGACGACCTCACCTGTGGACGACCTCACCTGTGGACCACCTCACCTGTGGACGACCTCACCTGTGGACGGGACCCTGCGCACACCATACCGCTCATTATCCCAGCACCTCTGCCGACACCACACCACTGCTGCAACCCCCCTGTTGTGAATTTGGATTCTGGGCTCCCCCGGTGGCCGCTTGTGGAATTGGACTTGTCATCCTCTTTCCTGTTTCACCTGGTTCCATCAGTAGTGGGTGTCGCTATTTAAGCTCATTTCTCTGGTGGTTTCTTGCCGGTCAACAATGTTATCTGATGCCTCTCAGTGCTTGTTCCTGCTTCTAGACAACTACTAGATAAGTTGGACTTTTGTCCATGTTTTGTTTTGCCTATTTGTTCCAGTTCACAGCTGAAGTTTTGTTACTGTGTCTGGAAAGCTCTCGTTGATCAGGGATTGCTACTCTGGCGTTATGAGTTAATGCCAGAGTTTAAGGTAATCTCTGGATGGTGTTTTGTTAGTGTTTTTCTGCTGACCATGAAAGTATACTATCTGTCTTCTGCTATCTAGTAAGCGGACCTCAAATTTGCTAAGACTATTTTCCTGCTGCGTTTGTTGTTTCATCTGAACTCACCGTCATTATATGTGGGGGGCTACTGTCTTCTTTGGAATATTTCTCTAGAGGTGAGCCAGGTCTTATATTTCCCTCTGCTAGCTATTTAGGTCTTAGGCCAGAGCTGGGCATCTAGCGATAAATAGGAAATGCTACCTGGCTATTTCTAGTTGCGCGGCAGGCTTAGTTCATGGTCAGTATAGTTCCATCTTCCGAGAGCTTGTCCCTCTATAGGCTTGCTATGATCTCTGCCTGCAGAGATCATGACAGTTTGACCGGCCAATAAAGTGTTAAAGACCCAGGTTGAGAAAGGAGAGTTATAAGAAGTCTGCTGGAATTTTTTTTTTTTTTTTTTTCCCTCCAGTCTGCCTTGCTGCAGTCTTTTTTCTCTCTCTCCTCCTAATCTCTGTATGCTCTGTGTGCACCTGACAATAATGGATCTCCAGAGTGTAACTGCGGGTTTGAATAATCTCATCACGAAAGTACAAAATTTACAAGATTTTGTGGTACATGCTCCGGTATCTGAGCCGAGAATTCCTTTGCCGGAGTTCTTCATAGGGAATAGAGCTAGCTTCCAGAATTTCCGAAATAATTGTAAGCTTTATTTGTCCCTGAAGTCTCGTTCAGCTGGAGACCCTGCTCAGCAGGTTAGGATTGTGATTTCCTTGCTCAGGGGTGACCCTCAAGATTGGGCCTTCTCATTGCCAGCAGGGGATCCTGCGTTACGCGATGTGGATGCGTTTTTTCTGGCCTTGGGCTTGCTTTATGAGGAACCTCATTTGGAACTTCAGGCAGAAAAAACTTTGATGGCACTATCTCAGGGGCAAGACGAAGCTGAAGTTTTCTGCCAAAAATTCCGTAAATGGTCTGTGCTTACTCAGTGGAATGAGTGCGCCTTGGCGGCAACTTTCAGAGAAGGTCTCTCTGATGCCGTTAAGGATGTTATGGTGGGGTTCCCTTTGCCTGCAGGTCTGAATGAGTCCATGACAATGGCTATTCAGATTGATAGGCGTCTGCGGGAGCGCAAACCGGTGCACCATCTGGCGGTGTCTATGGAAAAGACGCCAGAAAGTATGCAGTGTGATAGAATTCTGTCCAGGAGCGAGCGACAGAATTTTAGACGGAAGAATGGATTGTGTTTCTATTGTGGGGATTCTACTCATGTTATATCAGCATGCTCTAGGCGTACAAAGAAGCTTGATAAGTCTGTTTCCATTGGCACCATTCAGTCTAAGTTTATTTTGTCTGTAACCCTGATTTGTTCTTTGTCATCCATTGCCACGGACGCCTATGTTGACTCTGGCGCCGCTCTGAGTCTTATGGATTGGTCCTTTGCCAATCGTTGTGGTTTTGATTTAGAGCCTTTGGAGACTCTTATTCCTCTGAAGGGGATTGACTCCACCCCATTGGCTAATAATAAACCACAATACTGGACACAAGTAACCATGCGTATCAATCCGGATCACCAGGAGATTATTCGTTTCCTGGTGCTGTATAATTTACATGACGATTTAGTACTGGGATTGCCATGGTTGCAGTCTCACAACCCAGTCTTGGACTGGAGAGCAATGTCTGTGTTGAGCTGGGGATGTAAGGGTATTCATGGGGACGTACCTTTGGTTTCTATTTCGTCGTCCATTCCCTCTGAAGTCCCTGAGTTCCTCTCTGATTATCAAGACGTCTTTGACGAACCCAAGCTTGGGTCGTTACCTCCGCACCGTGAGTGCGATTGTGCCATAGATTTGATACCGGGTTGTAAATATCCAAAGGGTCGTTTGTTTAATTTGTCTGTGCCGGAACATGCTGCTATGCGGGAATATATAAAGGAGTCTTTGGAAAAGGGACATATTCGTCCATCTTCTTCTCCCTTGGGAGCTGGGTTTTTCTTTGTCTCAAAAAAAGACGGCTCTTTGAGACCATGTATTGATTATCGGCTTCTGAATAAGATCACTGTTAAGTATCAATACCCATTGCCATTGCTTACTGATTTGTTTGCTCGTATAGAGGGTGCTAAGTGGTTCTCTAAAATTGATCTTCGTGGGGCGTATAATTTGGTGCGGATCAGGCAGGGGGATGAGTGGAAGACCGCATTTAATACGCCCGAGGGCCACTTTGAGTATTTGGTCATGCCTTTTGGTCTTTCTAATGCCCCTTCAGTTTTCCAGTCTTTTATGCATGATATTTTCCGCGATTTTCTGGATAAATTTATGATAATATATCTGGATGATATTCTGATTTTTTCTGATGACTGGGACTCTCATGTCCAGCAGGTCAGGAGAGTTTTTCAGGTTCTGCGGTCTAATTCTTTATGTGTGAAGGGGTCTAAGTGCGTTTTTGGGGTCCAGAAAATTTCCTTTTTGGGGTATATTTTTTCTCCCTCTTCCATTGAGATGGATCCCGTCAAGGTGCAAGCTATTTGTGACTGGACTCAGCCCTCCTCTCTTAAGGGTCTTCAGAGATTTTTGGGCTTTGCCAACTTTTACCGCCGATTTATTGCTGGTTTTTCGGATGTCGTTAAACCACTGACTGATTTGACCAGACAAGGCGCTGATGTTGCTAATTGGTCCCCTCATGCTGTAGAGGCCTTTCAGGAGCTTAAGCGCCGTTTTGCCTCTGCCCCTGTGTTGCGTCAGCCTGATGTGAATCTGCCTTTTCAGGTTGAAGTTGACGCTTCGGAGATCGGAGCTGGGGCAGTGTTGTCGCAGAAAGGTTCCGACTGCTCCGTCATTAGGCCTTGTGCCTTCTTTTCTCGCAAATTTTCGCCCGCAGAGCGGAATTATGATGTTGGGAATCGGGAGCTTTTGGCCATGAAGTGGGCGTTTGAGGAGTGGCGCCATTGGCTCGAGGGGGCTAGGCATCAGGTGGTGGTATTGACTGACCACAAAAATTTGATTTATCTTGAGACTGCCAGACGCCTGAATCCTAGACAGGCGCGCTGGTCTTTATTTTTTTCTCGCTTTAATTTTGTGGTGTCATACCTACCGGGTTCTAAGAATGTTAAGGCAGATGCCCTTTCTAGGAGTTTTGACCCGGACTCTCCTGGTAATTCTGAACCCACAGGTATCCTTAGGGAGGGAGTAATTTTGTCGGCCGTTTCTCCTGATCTGCGGCGGTCCTTGCAAGAGTTTCAGGCGGATAGACCGGATCGTTGTCCGCCTGATAGACTGTTTGTTCCGGATGATTGGACCAGCAGAGTCATCTCTGAGGTACATTCTTCTGCATTGGCAGGTCATCCCGGAATTTTTGGTACCAGGGATTTGGTGGCAAGATCCTTCTGGTGGCCTTCCCTGTCACGAGATGTGCGAGTCTTTGTGCAGTCATGTGACGTTTGTGCTCGGGCCAAGTCTTGTAGTTCTCGGGCTAGCGGACTGCTGTTGCCCTTGCCTATTCCTAAGAGGCCTTGGACACACATCTCGATGGATTTTATTTCAGATCTGCCTGTTTCCCAGAAGATGTCTGTCATCTGGGTGGTCTGTGACCGTTTCTCTAAAATGGTCCATTTGGTTCCTCTGCCCAAGTTGCCTTCTTCTTCTGAGTTGGTTCCTCTGTTTTTTCAGAATGTTGTCCGATTGCACGGTATTCCTGAGAATATTGTTTCTGACAGAGGTACCCAATTTGTGTCTAGATTTTGGCGGGCATTCTGTGCTAGGATGGGCATAGATTTGTCTTTTTCATCTGCTTTTCACCCTCAGACTAATGGCCAGACCGAGCGGACTAATCAGACCCTTGAGACATATCTGAGGTGTTTTGTCTCTGCTGACCAGGATGATTGGGTTGCTTTTTTGCCATTGGCAGAGTTCGCCCTCAATAATCGGGCCAGTTCTTCCACCTTGGTGTCCCCGTTTTTCTGTAATTCGGGGTTTCACCCTCGATTTTCCTCCGGTCAGGTGGAATCCTCGGATTGTCCTGGAGTGGATGCGGTGGTGGAGAGATTGCATCACATCTGGGGGCAGGTTATGGACAATTTGAAGTTGTCCCAGGAGAAGACTCAGCGTTTTGCCAACCGTCATCGTCGTGTTGGTTCTCGGCTTTGTGTTGGAGATTTAGTGTGGTTGTCTTCTCGTTTTGTCCCTATGAGGGTCTCTTCTCCTAAGTTTAAACCTCGGTTCATCGGCCCTTATAGAATATTGGAGATTCTTAATCCTGTTTCTTTCCGTTTGGACCTCCCTGCGTCCTTTTCCATTCATAACGTTTTTCATCGGTCGTTATTGCGCAGGTATGAGGTACCTGTTGTACCTTCAGTTGAGCCTCCTGCTCCGGTGTTGGTTGAGGGTGAGTTGGAGTACGTTGTGGAGAAAATTTTGGACTCTCGTGTTTCCAGACGGAAACTCCAGTATCTGGTCAACTGGAAGGGTTACGGCCAGGAGGATAATTCTTGGGTCAATGCATCTGATGTTCATGCTTCTGATCTTGTTCGTGCCTTCCATAGGGCTCATCCTGGTCGCCCTGGTGGATCTGGTGAGGGTTCGGTGCCCCCTCCTTGAGGGGGGGGTACTGTTGTGAATTTGGATTCTGGGCTCCCCCGGTGGCCGCTTGTGGAATTGGACTTGTCATCCTCTTTCCTGTTTCACCTGGTTCCATCAGTAGTGGGTGTCGCTATTTAAGCTCATTTCTCTGGTGGTTTCTTGCCGGTCAACAATGTTATCTGATGCCTCTCAGTGCTTGTTCCTGCTTCTAGACAACTACTAGATAAGTTGGACTTTTGTCCATGTTTTGTTTTGCCTATTTGTTCCAGTTCACAGCTGAAGTTTTGTTACTGTGTCTGGAAAGCTCTCGTTGATCAGGGATTGCTACTCTGGCGTTATGAGTTAATGCCAGAGTTTAAGGTAATCTCTGGATGGTGTTTTGTTAGTGTTTTTCTGCTGACCATGAAAGTATACTATCTGTCTTCTGCTATCTAGTAAGCGGACCTCAAATTTGCTAAGACTATTTTCCTGCTGCGTTTGTTGTTTCATCTGAACTCACCGTCATTATATGTGGGGGGCTACTGTCTTCTTTGGAATATTTCTCTAGAGGTGAGCCAGGTCTTATATTTCCCTCTGCTAGCTATTTAGGTCTTAGGCCAGAGCTGGGCATCTAGCGATAAATAGGAAATGCTACCTGGCTATTTCTAGTTGCGCGGCAGGCTTAGTTCATGGTCAGTATAGTTCCATCTTCCGAGAGCTTGTCCCTCTATAGGCTTGCTATGATCTCTGCCTGCAGAGATCATGACACCCCCCCATGAACACCAGGCCGTGGCGTCGCCCACCTACGCAGGAAGGGACCCTGCTCAGGTGCACGCCGTACCACATCACTCCACCTCTGCCGACACCATGCCTCCTGTGACCCTGCTCTGCCATAGCCAGCCCTCAGGTAAGATACTGTAAATTCGGACAATAAGACGGACCCCCATCTTATAAAAAAATCTTTTTTTCTGCAATTTTATAGTCTTATAGTCCGAAAAATACGATATATTGATTGATCTCGTGATTGTGAACTCGGCAATACCAAATATGTGCATGTTTGATTTTTCTATTACTGTTTTATTTTGAATGGGGCAAAAGTAGGGCGATTTGAACTTTTAGGCTATGTGCACACGTAGGAAATGTGGTGCAGAATTTTCTGCACTAAATCTGCATCTCCTGGCAGAATCCGCAGGTGCGTTTTTTATGCATTTTTAGTGCGTTTTTTTGTGCGTTTTTTATGCGTTTTTTGTGCAGTTTTTGTGCAGATTTTACCACTGCAGATTTCTATTAATGGAGGGGTGCAGAAACGCTGCAGAAACGCACTAAAGAAGTGACATGCACTTCTTTGAAATCTGCAGCGTTTCTGCGCAGATTTTTCTGCACCATGTGCACGGCTTTTTTATTTTCACATTGATTTACATTGTACTGTAAATCACAGTGCAGTTCTGCACCAATTCTGCACCTGCATCGTGTGCAAATACCCTTATATCTTTTTTATTTTTTTTATATTTTTAAAAACATTTTTTCTTACTTTTTGCATGCTTCAATAGCCTCCATAGGAGACTAGAAGCTGCAATACTTTGATCGTCTCTGCTACATACAGGCGATGATCAGATTGCCTGTATGTAGCAGAAATGCTCACTTGCTGTGAGTGCCGACCACCGGACGGTGTTCATAGCAATCCGGCTATGAGATCCATAGAGGTCTGCTGGAGACCTCTGGTTGTCATGCTTACCCATCGGTGACCCACGATTACGTGACGGGGTCACCGATGGGCGGGATTTCTGCTGCACTTCTGGAAAGAGATAGACAGCGGCACCTAACTAGTTAACAGCCGTGGGTGGATTGCGATTCCACCCACGGCTTTTAGAGGTGCATGTCAGCTGTTCAAAACAGCTGACATGTGCCATTAAAGATGTGGACTCAGCGTTGGAACCCACATCAAGGGGAGGGAGTCCGACGTGGGCATACTATTTCTCCCAACATTGGAAAGGGGTTAAATAGAAACGCTTCCTGTGATACCTCATCTCACTCTCGAGTGAGTAGCATTGTTATAATATATATATATATATATTTGCATAACAAAAGATGATGTGACTTAAGGTACCGTCACATTAAGCGACGCTGCAGCGATATCGACAACGATGCCGATCGCTGCAGCGTCGCTGGAGAGCTGTCACACAGACAGCTCTCCAGCGACCAACGATGCCGAAGTCCCCGGATAACCAGGGTAAACATCGGGTTACTAAGCGCAGGGCCGCGCTTAGTAACCCGATGTTTACCCTGGTTACCAGTGTTAAATGTAAAAAAACAAACACTACATACTTACATTGCCGTGTCTGTCCCCCGGCGTCCGCTTCCCTGCACTGTGTAAGCGCCGGCCGTAGCAGGGCACAGCGGTGACGTCACCGCTGTGCTTTGCTTTCCGGCCGGCACTGACACATTCAGTGCAGGAAGCTCTGAGCAGCAGCGCGGACGCCGGGGGACGTGACAGACATCAGAAGGTGAGTATGTACTGTTTTTTTTTACTTTTACAATGGTAACCAGGGTAAATACCGGGTTACTAAGCGCGGCCCTGCGCTTAGTAACCCGATGTTTACCCTGGTTACCATTGTAAAACATTGCTGGCATTGTTGCTTTTGCTGTCAAACACGACGATACACGCCGATCTGACGACCAAATAAAGTTCTGGACTTTCAGCAACGACCAACGATGTCACAGCAGGATCCAGATCGCTGCTGCGTGTCAAACACAACGATATCGCTATCCAGGACGCTGCAACGTCACGGATCGCTATCGTTATCGTTGTAAAGTCGCTTAGTGTGAAGGTACCTTTATTCTGTTTATGTTGTATATTGTGAATAATGTGAAGTGTGATTTGATGAGGACGGTATATGGGAACGAATGTCACCAAATTACTAATATTCCAGTAACGTCACATGTTGGCACTTGAAGGCAATGATATATCACCTTGCCGGAAAACATTGAGGAATTATCTGTAAGTCCTTGCACTTTGTGAGGATTCCACTGTGACTCATTCTGCTGAGGCAAACCAGACAACCTGAGTGGAAAAGACTTGTGCTGACATTTGTAGCTGCAGAACTCGTGCATGGTGACTTTCCTAACATACATTTCGCACACATCCCCAGTGCCGAGTACCGGTATCATAAAATAATTGATGGAGGCACGTGAGAAATATCCAAATCTTCCTGAATATTAAGGAGTAAAGATTGTAGATGTGGAAGAGGCGAATGTTAAAGATCAAAGATTCTGCTGAGATTCAAATCCGGAAAATCGCTCGAATTTGTCAAGGAGATTTGATTTGCATCGAAGTGATACAGTGCAAATCGAATGTTTCTTATTTTTCTATGGGTTTCCTAAGCATAATAAACATAGGTTAGAAAACAAAGTATTCACCTGCCGCGAGCCTGACCCACCACATCAGCACCACCTCCACCCGCCATCTGGTTCTCCGCGCCTCCTCTCGCACCTTCTCCAGTACATCTTCGCTCATTGCAGTAACTTCAGCATCCAAGAAGTCTACTCAGCACTAGAAACCCAGCGCAAAATGAAAATTGCATGTGCAGCGCCCCAGAGTCCTGGTTGCTGCAGTAATGTCACTCTTCCACCAGGGGGAGTGATGTTACATCTGATGGTACTAAAAGAGTTCACCTGACCAGGTATCACAGTCACACACTACACTTCACACTCCAGTCCACCAGGGGGAGCAAAGGTTCTATCTATTAGGCCACTCCTCACACACGGGTAAAACTGGTGGGTTGGATAGGAAGTTAGTCAGAAGCTGCCTGGGTTTGACCCAGAGAGGACCTGTCAGGCAGACAGGGGGAGAAGCAGGAACATCTGAGCTGCAGACAGAGGGTCCCAGTCAGGGGTGGGATCCTGACAGAGGCCAAGCACGAGATAGAATGCTACGGAGCTGCGCCTGCCCCACGTGCGGCAGCATCCTAAGAAAGGACACGAAGCGAAGTGTATGGTGGAGAGTGAGAACCGAAGTCACAGCACAAGGAGAAATACCGGGAGGAGTCCTGCCCCGAGATCGGCAGCCTCCTTCCGAGGCGCGTAGCTGGTGGCCGGAACACCGAGGGAGTAATTGACTCTACGCATTACTTCAGAGACCGGCAGGACAGTCAATTCCAAGTTGGCTGCCCGGCCTTAATACCTAAGAAGACACGGTGGCAAATTGTGGGAGAGGGGCGTCTCTAGGGTCCCTATAAACAAGCCTCAGGCCATCCCAGTCATACGGGTTGTCCTATCCATACCATCTGGGGGACAGAGAGAGAGAGAACATCAGAAACATCCAAGAAAGTTGTGAGGACTATCCCGTGGTGCCGGGCAGGGAGGTACTACAACACACAGGCGCTAGTAGGAAGGCTACTGATTTCCACCTGCAAAGGGAACTCTGGATGTGTCTTCGGACCGGCCAGACTCTGCCTGCCCTGTGAATGGTACTCTGGACTTTGGACCCTGAAGTCTTCAGTAAAAGGTAAAGAGACTGCAACCCTGTGTCCTCGTTATTCATTGCGCCTTACAACGTCCACTATCACCACCTACACATCTGGGAAGCCCTGGGGACATACTTCACCTGTGGGAAAGTACACCATCTAGCTGCCATTCCATCACCCCAGTGGACCCCTAAGCAGCGTCAGTCACCCTGACCGAGTACCACAGGTGGCGTCACGAACACCAGACAAACTTCACCTTTAATTGGATGCCCCTCAGAAGGGCCACGGACCGGGTCGGGCCACCGTGACATTCCCAGAACCGAGAGAGATAGACCCGGTACCGAGTACTCCATTGCCCTTAACGTGGGGGCGCTCCACATGCAAAAACTTTCTGGTTTTCTGGAGATTTCGCTCATCTCTAGTTAATATGTCATGTAGCTACTTTGCTTTGTATTGAGTTACCGAGGCAGGATAATTAGGATCATGATGACACATTGTATCAAGTGTATACCCATCACTTTGTTCTAAATTGACATGCCAGTTTGTTTCCATGTGGATATTATAAGGCGAGTGGTTGAGATTTTGGTCTGCTTATTCACATATCTTTTATACTGCCCCTATAGACAAGCACTTCCGCTCTGTCTAGCTTGATCTGCAATTTTCAAAACACCCTTTAAAGGGTCGATATTGACTTTTTGGAATGCTATTTCCTAAAAGTGTCCCCAGAAGTTCTTCCTCTCTTCATTGGCAAAGAAGCTATTTGCCATGGATGGGTGACCTTATCTTTACTCCGGAATCATCCCAATCTTAAGATAGATATGCTCAAAATGTTTGAGATGAGATTCCTATTTTAAGACTTTAAGAATAATGAACTACTTAGGAGTTTCTCTTTGCCCTTCAGGCATCAAAGGCCCTCTCTATGGTCGGCAGATACATCAGTCTTCCTAAGTTACTATATCCAACATATTCCACAGCAGTGGACATCTGGCAACTACAGGCGTATGCCCAACCGGCATTTTGGGCCATGCCTCTATGTTCTTTAATGGGCTCCTATTGCATTCTATGATTCCTTTGGGCATTCATAGGACATTGTGAATTCTTTACAAAAGAAGACTCAGACGTATGACACAGTACAGGCACAATATCTATGTCACCCGTAGGGTCGAATATGTGTTGGTTATAACAGCAGGGGGAATGAGTTGTTCATAAATAGTGCATAGGAGAAACAATGCACATGGAAAACTTATCCTCAACTTTACTATGAGTTACCGTGGCAGGCGTCAGCACCCGGTGAACCCAGCGCTCAGGGTGTTGAAGAAACCATCGGCCATTTGTGCACTACCTGCATGGAGCTGACCCAATAACTGTGTTGTACAGCAGAGTCTAAGTGCTGTAATTGTAGCTGGCATTTATTGAAACAGTTTAATCCCTGTGATGCCTCGGTCAATTGTGACTGTAGCATTTAAGAAGTTGTAAATAAGGTGTTGATGTCAATTTCATGACAATATCAGTATAGTTCCCATGTCAGCCATGTTTCTACACACTTACGAAGTGCAGTGTGTGTCTGGTCTTCATAGGAGAATGGTAAATTTACAATACACATACATTGTATAAGGAGGACTGTATATATATATATTTATACGTGTATATACAGTTTATACTGTGATGCAGTGACCCCTGTTACAGGTAGGGGGCACAGCTTGCTCTCCCCCGAATACGCATGGAGGCATTTTGAGGCCATAGGAATGCATGGCAATCGCTGGCATAACTGTGGTGATAAGACAAAGTCCGGCATTATTGTGAATGGCTGTTATGTGTGTCGCAGAGGAAGATACTCTGCACTGTCAGCTTGAAGTAAGGTTGTTCTGGGACCTGTAGTCCCACAAGTAATTGTGTTGTTTTAGAGGGAGGCTGGCAGGGCTAGTTCTGAGAGCTGGGCGGGTCAAACTAGCTACATACACAGAGCTCCCACCTATGGGAGTGGTTACAAGTATGTAATGTGACCATGGTGTGGGTCACATGTTTTCTGGGTATGGACCTGAATGGTTTACCTGGAAGGTCCTTTGTGAGTAGAGGCCTGGGTGTTGGGAGGTCCAGAGTGAGGACCGGATTCCTGGAGAGCACCTGGTGAGGTCAAGGTCCTGGAAGGCCTCTGTGTTGGGAGGTCCTAGGAGTAGGACTGGATCCCTGAAGAGCACATGGGGAGGCCTTGGACCTGGCGGCCTGTATGTTGGACGGTCCCAGGTGGGGATGGATGTCCTGAATAGCACAGAGAGGCCATGTGTGCAGAGTCTGTGATGGCACTGCATTGGGGGAGCTACAGCCCGCCTGAGGATCTGGACTGACTGATGTGTGCCTGCCATGCAAGTTGGTGATCCCAGTTTGGCGGTTTCCCTGGAGGAGAGAGGACAGACAGGAGGTCAGCGTGTGGAGCAGGAGCTCCAGAAAGGTAACACCCGGGAAGGGGGCTATCATAACTGCAGATACATTTTTGCCAGTGGAACAGACTGTTGATGCTTGTTGTGTTCGGACATTGATGAACTGTTCGGTGAACGGTCACCCATGGTAACTGGATGAAGTGAGAAGTCAGACATGTTTAGTGTCTCTGACTTGTGAAATGTAAATAATGAACTGTGCATGTCCCGGTTTATGCTGCATAAAATAAACCGGATAGACTGTTTAAGTGAAAAACCGTGGCTGTCTGAGTGTATCCCGTTGCCAAGCGAGTGTCCCCCAACACATGCGGTAAGAACTATCTCATAACCTACTGAACCGCCGCACAACCAGCTCTACCCTCTCCTAGTGTATCCTCACCCATCCCCTGCAGACTGAGCCCTCGCGGGCAGGGTCCTCTCTCCTTATGTACTTGTGTGCCTTGTTTTTTGCTCATGTTTAATGTATTTGTCTATATTTGCCTCCTTTTTACATGTAATATAATCTTAGAACAAAGAGGGCACCATCCGGTAAATAAACAAAGTATTAGCGGATTCTCCTGCAGTATGTCTTAAATCAATTGAACAGCCAAAACAAGAAGACATACACAAAAGCAGGGATCACCTTAGAAAATAGCAAAAACAAGTGGTGATTACACCATAAATAGCCATAACAAACAGGAGCTACGGTTAGCCTAATTACACCAGGTCATGCATAATAGGTTCAGCATTTCACATGTAAATGCCGCTATAATAATGCATAATAATAATAATGATATATATATACATATATAAATATATATATACACATTTATATACATATACACAGCCATACTGCAATATACTGTACAAGAGCTAGCAAGTTCAAGATGGCAAAAAAAAAAAAAACAACAACAACAACGAAAATATAAATAATAGAAAAGTTTACTTCATTCGCCTTTTCCTGGAACATTAATTAATTATAATCGAAAAAAAAAAAAAAGAAAACATTTGGAATCTCCGAGTGTGTAAATTTTCGAATTAATAAAATATTATAATATTTGTCCCATAATGTAAATGTTAAAAAAAAATGTAGATCAGAAAATCGACCCATCCCCCCAAATAGTGACACTAAAAACCACAGCTCGTACCACGAAGGCAAAAACACGCCCTGATACAACTCAGCAAAATAAATTAAAAAGAGGAAAAAGTAAAAGTGAAAAAGAGACCAATAGAACTGTGTCTCATAAAGGTCCGTATAGACCTGGCGCTGGGCCCTGCATGTAGCGGTGTTATGTTTTGGCACAGTTGTGTGGTTTTCTGTGGTTTTCCATTCTGTAGGTCTTCAGTTGAACCTATTTTAACTCATCGGGGTATCACTTTTGCACCAAAGGAGGAACATTTAGATAACATTTCCGTCTCTCCAGTATATTTCACAGTCTTTTGTATTATGATCCATGCATTTATCATATTTTGTAGCTATGGCATTACATAGTCAGAGCTGTTAGTATTTCGGCACTCGATAAACAGCGGTGAACCGGCAACCTCTATATAACACCCTGCGGGTAAGCGGACAATGTCAGCGCTGTTCAGCTCTGTCAGATTGTCATAACAACACGTATTATACGCCACCAGACTTATTAGTGTAGGAGTAAATGCATTACATTTTCTCTATATACGCACAAAACTTCACGAGAAACAGCATTGTAAATCGAACAAGCGCCCCTGGAAGGTAAGATAATATAACTATAAGATAAGAAACTGTACACTGCAAGATCTGCAAAATCCATGGATACGGTCAGATTTCCAGCGCCCAAGGTTTGGCGTGAAAAGGGTAATTTTCTTAATAACATGGTAAAATCATATGTCCCAACTCTCCTGAGACGAGACGTCTTGTAGGCTCCCAACAAGAGGGAAGGTCCCTCCCTGATCCAAAACAATTAGAAATGCTCCTGGATGATGTAGAAACCCCATGAAAATCATTGCTCCCCCAATATTTTTTTTTCTGTGATGCTGAGAACTGATGATATAGTATGAAGCATATTCAAGTGGTGGAAAAGGAGCACAGATAAGGTGTGACCTGGCCGAAAAAGAGCGTGGTCACGAAACGGTTTTGCACAAAGTTTTTGTAGAGGATCTTTCTGTTAGGCTCACCGGGGGAGGTGGATCTTCTAAAACCTCTGGTCCACTCAGACTCCAGGTGTTGATGCAGCAAACCGGAAGGCACATGGGACACTCAGGAATATCATGGATGAAGTGGAATCCAGGAGGGATGGAAGCTCGTAAAGCAGAGTATGCACAGAAGTTGGAGCACACCAAACATAGAGATCTAGAGGCTCAATCCCAAGACACAATTTTGCGTCCAAATTGACCTCAAACAAGTCAAGGGAAATTATGTCACGAATCCATGCCGGTGTCATGAGTGTGTCATGCCAACTTGGGAGATCTGGGGGTAGAAGAGGTTTGCATTTTTGCTCCTCTAATGCTGGCCAATCAAAATACGGCCATTCCCAAAGAGGAATTCTGAAGTTTATGCCCTACTGTAACTTAGTATACATAGCACCACTCATATTTCTTGGCAAAAAGCATAACTCTATTTAACAAGGTTCCCCATCAGGATGTATCAAACATTACTGGGTAGGACACTCCCATATTAATATACCACCCCCAAAGAGCAACAACATGGACTAATAAAAAAACCACCAATCAGATAACTCAGAATGATTTTATTGAAATATAATTCAAAAACGTTAATTAAAATAATAAGAGGTCAACAAATAAAATTAAAAGAAAGGGGAAGGGAACAATTCTGGCAATAGCAAGATTTGGGATATGATACGTTACAGGTAGATTTGATAAATGTTTATGAAAAATGATTTAGCAAGAGAATGATTTTTCAAGGGCACATGATTAAAGTAAGTGCATAGATCACCATTAACCACTTACCGACATCTGCCGTATATGTAGCTGGGTGAGTTCGCCTTTTACCCTGCAGATAATAGATGTGTGTAGCCTCTATCAGCAACTGGTGGAGCGGAGCTCCGTCCTCAACTATCAGCGAAATAAATCAACAAGCATCGGCATGGGGGCGCGTTATTCTGTGCGCCCATAGGAGCCCCCGTGATGCATTTGCCAGACACCGGTAGGTTCCTATAACCTGGGGGTCTGTTGATGGCCCCTTACCTGTCATCATTGAGGTCCATGAAACCCAGCCTGTGGTCGAGCTTCTAAGGAGACTTTGATTTTAAATGCATTGCAGCAATTTTGTGGCATTGCTGTATATAGCACAAGTGATCAGACTATCACAGGATCAAGTCCCCCTAAGAAATTGAGTAAAAAGTTTTACAAAATTGCAAAAATATGAAAGACTTAAAAAAAACTAAAAATTCAAACCACTCCCTTTTTTCCCTAAAAATAAAGTAAAAAATAAAGATAAAAAAAATGTAAACATTCACATATGTGGTATTGCCGTGTTAATATATCAAAACATAAAAATAATTACCGTAACCTGATCGGTAAACAATGTAACAGATAAAAATTAAAACACCAAAAATACTGTGTCAATACGGCAAAAAATGCAAAAGAAGTGATCAAAATGTCATATCTATCCCAAAATGGAATCAATAAAAGCATCGTCTTGCTTTGCAAAAAATAAGCCCTCATACAGCTCCGTCAACTGAAAAATGTAAATGTTACGCTTCTCGGGAAAAAAGGGACACAATCAAAAATACTATGTTTCAAATTTCTGATTTTTTTTCACCAATAATATAATAACAAATACTGGACAGGTTTTGGTATTGCCATAATTGACATATTGACACAAAATGTACACCTTAAAATTATTCTAAAAAATCAATGTCAGAATTGCATTTTTTTTTACAATTACACCTCATTTTTAGTTACCGTATTTTTCGGACTATAAGACGCACCGTACTATAAGACGCACCCCAAATTTGGGGTGAAAATTGCAGAAAAAAATATTTTTTATAAGATGGGGGTCCTTCTTGTCCCAATTTAAGATCTCTTATCTGAGGGCAGGCAGTGGCAGAGCAGGGTCACAGGAGGCATGGTGGTGGCAGAGGTGAGGTGATGCTGAGGTGCGGTGGGCGGAACAGCGTGCACCTGAGCAGGGTCCCATCCTGCTTAGGTGGGCGACGCCATGGCCTGGTGTCCATGGGGATGTTGCTGTGGTGGCGGGAGATGTGCGGTCACTTCCTCAGGTGGCAGCGGCCAGGGTCCCTTCCACATTTGAGGTGACGCCACAGCAGTAGTGAAGGAGAGCAGCAGAGCTGGGTGGTTTTCCTGGTCGCGGCGGGCTTACCGGCATTGTCACGGCGACAGAGGTGCGGGCATGATGTGGCACGGTGAGCTGTATGGCGTGAGCAGGTCCCATCCATATTTGAGGTGAATCCGCGGCCCGGTATTGATGGAGAGCGGCAGCGCTGGTGAGTTACGGTATTTTCCGGTGGCAGCGGCCATCTTGCTGAGGCCGCGCGTGCGCAGATTCACTACTCTGCGTCCCAGGGCTTCAGGAAAATGGCCGCTGCGATCTCCATCTGCGCACACTCGGCCTCCTGCGGCCATTTTCCTGAAGCCCTGGGACGCAGAGTAGTGAATCTGCGCACGCGCGGCCTCAGCAAGATGGCCGCCGCCACCGGAAAATACCGTAACTCACCAGCGCTGCTGCTCTCCATCAATACCGGGCCGCGTATTCACCTCAAATGTGCACAAGACCCTGCTCACGCCATACAGCTCACCGCGCCACATCATCCCCGCACCACAATGCCGGTAAGCCTGCGTTCCGAATATAAGACGCACCCCCCATTTTCCTCACAATTTTTTTTGGGAAAAAGTGCGTCTTATATTCCAAAAAATACGGTATTTCTCATCTTCCAGTACACAATGTGGTAAAATGAACGGTGTCATTCGAAGGTACAATTCGTGCCGCAAAAATAAAAATCCTATTCATTTCCGTGGAGAGAAAAATAAATAAAAGTTATGGCTCTTGGATAACGGGAGAAGAATAGGAAAACAAAAAAAATTAGCCTCTGCAAGGAAGGGTTAATATGATCTTTTTATATGATTATATTGTGAATAATGGTCAAGTTCAATAAAAAGTGGTTGTATCCAGTAAATAAACCGATGTATCAAAGAATTAAGTAATTAGATGCTAAGTATAATTTTCATGTCCCTAAAGCAAAGTGTAGTGCTTAGCCATGATATTAGTAGTTTCCATACCCTCCATCCCACCCCAACCCCGACGCGCGTTTCGCATCCAGCTTTCTCATGGCTGGTTCCTTTATTACTCCATGTTGTTGTTCTTTGTAGGTGGTGTACTCCCAGTTGGTTGAAAGGAAAAATTGCATCAATATTACCAAGGGGGGCATAAATTTTTAACATGGGGGCACAGAAGAAAATGAAGAACTGTTCCACAATCTGTGGAGGAGGAACTCAGTTTAGAATTTAAAAAATCCAGCAAAAGGCCATCTTTAAGGGCATTATTAGCGCCAATGAGTATTCTTTGTTGGGACAATCACCTTTCAGTTTTGTAATTGGAAACTTATTAATGCCTACTATTAAAGGTAATCTGTCAGTCAGTATTATCTACCCTCTTAAGCTGTCTATATGGGCAAATGGGTCATAGAAAGTTGAATAAAATGATACCTTGATATCTGCTATCCGATGTCTTATTTCCAAGAAATCTATGTTTATCTTAGTGTGTAACTTAGCTGTTAAGATCTATGGGCCAGACATAGATCTCCCCGAGAATCTACCTCCAGAGCTTATTAGTTAATCAGATAAATAACCACTTGTATGCAAAATATATGTCATGTACTACTAGACTAAGATCATCCCAAATAAAAAGGTGCAACACAAAGACACATTATTAAAATTATTTTTTATTATTAGTAATATTACAGTAAAAAATGATAATGAATAGAAAGTAGAGCTTATTGTAAATTTTAACAAGTGTGAGACATGTAGATCAGGAAAGACAATCTGTAATGCTCCGATCTCCTTCACTTGGTTAGAACAGTCACGTGATGACAGAGCCTCTTTAAATAATTAAGAAAATATGAAGTTGTGATTTTGGCGCTGGAATAGGGCCAGTAATACATGAATGATTCAATGCTGCTGATTCAGGTTCTTCCAACATTTCGTCCTGATTTCCTTCATACGGATTGTTATACATTGTGCACTGAACTCTTCTGCCAGCTGCTCACAAATCATTCTCTACGAGCTCTTCTCCCTACAAAACCCCTTTGCTGATAATTCCATTTTAAAGCGGGGAGTGATTTCTTGCCGGCTTCTGTCTGGCTGTCAATGTGTCAGGTACGTTCTGATAACACAGAGCCGTCATTCTCCAGGACTCAGAATCCTCGCACCTTCTTCATGTCAGAATTTCAAGATTCAATTTAACTGACGAGTTATGACCGGGCTTAGAAGCGTCTTCACTCCGCCACGTTTCTCTAAAGCTTAAAAACTCCGTCAGTGGCGACTGAATGCAAACATTATCATATGCAACATTTCGCCCCTCCTTGCTTTGTTTGTTTTTGTAGTAAACATTAGAAGATCTGGGTTGCATTATTCTAGTGCAAAAACATCTTATTTGCCACGATTCCTTCTATCTGGGCGTCTGGACTCAATAAATGCCAGTTCTGCCGTCCGATCAGGACAACTGTGTGCCGGGGCTTTATCAATATGAATTACCTGGCTGTTTAGCCGGCTCTTTGCCTTAGATTTCTGCCAGTTGTAGCTTTGCTCAATATTGAGTCTGGCATTCTGATCTTTGCTGCTCGACCTTGAGTTTGCCTTGACCATCCATTTGCCTTGCCCCTTTGTCGTGATCTGCTACCTCCTTATAATTCTGACTTCGGACTTTTACCTGACTACGTCTTTGTCTCACCCCTCTGTTTATGACCTACCCTCCTGAATTTTGACCGTGGACCTCTTGAATAGCCAGCCTCACGGCTTGTCCCTGAGTAGTGACTTGCGTCACACTATTTCTATATCTTCAGGAGGCAACACCCAAAACATTGCAACATATTATAGTATTAATAATAATCTTTATTTTTATATAGTGCTAACATATTTCGCAGCGCTTTACAGTTTGCACACATTGTCCCCGTTGGGGCTCACAATCTAAATTCCCTATCAGTATGTCTTTGGAATGTGGGAGGAAACAGGAGTACCCGGAGGAAACCCATACAAAACCGGAGTACCCAGAGGAAACCTGCAGCGCCCCAGAGTCCTGGTCGTTGCAGTACTGTGGCTCCGCCACTAAGGGGAGCTATGGTACGTCTGATGGCACTGAAGGAGTTCATCTGACCAGGTATCACAGACACCAATACATTTCACAGTCTGGCCTCCAGGGGGAGCTAAGGGTTCTATTCATTAGGCCACTCCCCACATACTGGTAAAACTGGGGGTCAGGCAGGAAGTTAGTAGAGAAAGCTGACTGGGTTGGAACCAGGCAACACCTTGTGGCAGCGGGTGTTGTGGGGGAAGATTCGGTAGCGTCCCTGTCAGGTTTGGGACCCTGACAGAGGCCTGGCAACAAGGAAGAACGTCACGGGACCGTGCCTGCTCAGCATAGCGGCGGTGCCCTAAGAAAGGATTAGAAGCGAGATATATTGTGCTGAGTGAGAAACGAGATCAAAGCAAGAGGAGAAATACCAGTAGGAGTCGTGCTGTAAGACCGAGGCAACATCCTACTGAGGCGCACAGCCGGCGGCCGGAACGCCGAGGAAGTATTTATAAATCTAGCTTCAAGCAATACTTCAAACCAACGGCAGGACAGTCAGTCTCAGGCGGGCTGTCTCACATACATCACCTATGAAGACATGGGGGGCGCACTAGGAGAGGGGCGACTCTAGGGTCCCAGAAGAGCTCCGAGCCTACTCGTCATATGGGTGCCGTCCTAACCAGAACATCAGGGAGGGACGGGGGAGAAGAACATCATCCGAACGAGTTGTGAGGGAACATCAGAAACAGACACAACAGTTGTGGGTACTATCCCGTAAGCACAGCAGGGAAGGACCACAACACATAGCGCTAGCGGGAAGGCACAGATTTCCACCTGCAAAGAGAACTCTGGAGGTGCCATTGGGTCGGCCGGACTTGCGCAGCCTGGTGAACCGTATTCCGGACTGAGGACCCAGAGATCTTCAGTAAAGAGGTAAAGAGACTGCAACCTGGTGTCCTCGTTATTTACTGCACCGCACCACCACCACCATCCACATCTATCAGATACTGTGCGCCCTTCAGCAGGGTCACGGACCGGGGCCTAGCCACCGTGACAACCCCAGAGCAGAGACTCAGAGGCCCGGTACCGGGTACCCCTCGGCCCTGCGGCAGTGGGGGCGCTACAAACCCACATACAAACTCTTTGCAGATGTTTCCTTGGTGGGGTTTGAACCCAGGACTCCAGTGCTGCAAGGCTGCAGTGCTAACCACTGCGCCACCGTGCTGCCCAGTATTAGAATAGCTCCCCCAAAAAATGTTGTAAACAATAAGCTTTTCCGTTATCCACCAGTTAAGATGCTGAAAAGCAGGGACATAGAGTCATCAAACTTTTCGAGGTGCTGCTGGTGCTCAGTGGAGCATGTGTGAACCTTATCGGAGTCAATGTAAATTTATTCAGTAAATTTAATATCATTCATTGAGAAAAAAAAGTTGACAAATCCCTAGTAAAAAAAAAAGTTTACCTTGAACCTGTCAGATCTGTCCCAGACCACCACTACAGATGCTGATTTCACTATTCGTCATATGCTAATGAGGCAGGACTAGTCCAGTGGGTCATTTCTTCCCCCAGACTAGTCCTGTCTTGGATCATGCCTTTCTGGGTGTGATTGGCAGCCTCCATGTCATCCCCTTTCTGGAGCGTGTGACGACGCATCACGTGCATGGGCAAGATGTGCAGCAGTCCAATCACTATGGGGACTGTAAGGAGGCTGTCCATCACATTCAGGGGGGCATGATTAGTGCTACGTTCACACAAAGAGTATTTGGTGAGTTTTTATGTTGCAGATTTTCTGCACTATTTTTGCGCTCTAATTTACATATTAGCTTTAGAAATTGTGCAGCAAATCTGCAACATCAAAATTTCAACAAAAACTCATTGTGGACACAGCAAAAATAGGCAGCGGCAAAAACTCTGAGGATGATCCGAGGATGGACTAATTGAAGCTATGGACTAAAAGTAATTGTTAAAGAGTAACCATTGTTTTAATTTTATCTCATAAATCAAGAATCTTTGTAATACATCTTATCAGGAAAATCTGCTTCTTTTCTGGACCGATCATTTACTCTTAATTTATGGGTAAAATTTAAAATTTATAATTCAGTTTTCCATTATTGAGATAGGAGATGACAGTTAGTGCTCATAAAGCTCTATGGAGGAGCTGGAGACAGACACTGATGATCTACTGCAAGTTCTCCTGAAATGACAATAACAGTTCTCCGTAGAATTTTATGACCACCAACTGTCCTCTCCTATCTCAGTAATGGGAAAACCTGTATTCACGGAAGACACATTTTACCCATGAACGGAGAATTTTGAGAGTGAATTATCAGTCCAGGAAGAGAAAGAAGCAGATTTGTCCAACAAGATATATTACAAAATTCCTTATTTTCATGTGTTTTATTGATTAATGACAAACATAAAAAAAATATAGAACACCGGTTATTCTTTAAATTAGTAAGGCACGTAAAAGACTTTCTGGGAATAATTGTATCAGCAGTCATACATTGTAGCAGTTTGTGCCTGTACAGTTTTCCTTTAATTTACCTATTACGGTAAATAATGATGGTGCACTGGTTTTCTTAGCAGAACTAATTAGGGCTGATGAGAGAAGGATAATAATGCCATTGTGTTGTCAGAAAATATCCACAGTCTCATCACTAGAGAAGAGACAAAAAGTGGCAAAAAATATATTGATGAATAAAAACTTACTTTATTGAGTCTTCTTATAAAAGGTGCACTTGCCACTGCCCTGGTTTCTGCACATTTTATACAAAGATTCAATAAAGTAAGTTTTTATTCATCAATTTTTTTGACTCTTTTTATCTTTTTTTTTTAATATAGGGCTGATGCTTACTTTAAAGTCACGTTCACACGTTCGGAATTTTACATCAGTATTCGTAAGCCAAAATCAGACGGAAAATATAATAGAAACCCGTCACCACTTCTGTATTTCTCACCCACTCCGGATTTTGGCGAATACTGATGTAAAATACTGAACGTGTGAACGTGGCCAAAGGCCTCAATCGAGACAACAATTAAAGAACTAACGGATAGGCATTTAAGAGGAAAAAGCTACGAGAGGGGTAATCAATTAGGAGTCGATGGATGTTGTTATCTCAGGTGGACTGGGAGACGATGATATTTGCTACCAGTCCCAAATTTACCAAATGAGCAGAGTTTGCATAAACCTCATGCAAAATTTGGTAATCGCATCCATTTTGGGTGTCTTCTCCTATATAACTTGTGCTCATGCGTCACGCAACCATGAAGCTGCTTGCACCTGGGTTGCTGTGGCAGCACAGGGGTTAAAACATTTGAAACATTGTAACATTCCGTGTTTACAGAAATTACTTCCTGTTTACGAAACCACTGGAAATCAGGTAATATAAGTCCACATACACACAGAGATAATAAAAGAGATCTCGGACCACCATACGGAAGGGCGGGCAACCGGACAGACTATTACCGGCAGAGCTAGAGAGAAAAGAAAGGTGCCAGCACCCAGCAGAATATGAGAATCCTCCCAGGATTGCCCCACTGGATCATCACCTGATGGGGCGCAAGGTAATTGTCATCCTGGCGGGAGGGAGTCCTTGTTCTTCTGCTCATCCTGGAGAAATTATTATCATACATGACTGATAACAGAGAACAATAGAAAAAGGGGAACAGCAGCATGGTAGATGGTAGGATACCTGTTTAAGATCAGCTGTAGAATCATAGGAGGAGGAAAATGCTGAAAATAAGAAGCCAACGTTTAGATAAAGCCGCAGGCTCAAATAAAGCCGCAGCACCGCCATTATGGGCTCCGAATGTCTTTCACAGTCTTTGAATTGACTTCTCCTCACTGTTTAACACTGACAAAGTGCAATCCTGGAGGCGGACAAGCAGCTAGCAGTCTCCCTGCCATAGAACCAAAAATGATTCATATGGCTGACAGCAGAGAACAACCGTAAACTCCACATCTCATATTTTTCTCTTATTCTTTTGAAAACGTAACATCAGTTCAGCTACAACCTGAGATCAAAGAACAAAACTTTTCATCTCTTAAAAGGCCTCGTGACAGCAAATGAAATGAAAGAGAATAGTATAGAGAAATGACAAAAAGGAAATCGGAGGCAAATTTTAAAGATCATCACTAACTACGGTACATAATAACAGAACCACCTCTGTGACACTTAAGAATAAAACCAGTATATTGTAATATTTCACCTATGTAAAAGAATATAACGACTATAATACTGCCCCCTATGTACAAGAATATAACTACTATAATACTGCTCCTCTGTACAAGAATATAACTACTATAATACTGCCCCTATGTACAAGAATATAACTACTATAATACTGCCCCTATGTACAGAATATAACTACTATAATACTGCCCCTATGTACAAGAATATAACTACTATAATACTGCTCCTATGTACAAGAATATAACTACTATAATACTGCTCCTATGTACAAGAATATAACTACTATAATACTTCCGCCTATGTACAAGAATATAACTACTATAATACTGCCCCTATGTACAAGAATATAACTACTATAATACTGCTCCTATGTGCAAGAATATAACTACTATAATACTGCCCCTATGTACAGAATATAACTACTATAATACTGCCCCTATGTTCAAGAATATAACTACTATAATACTGCCCCTATGTACAAGAATATAACTACTATAATACTGCCCCTATGTACAGAATATAACTACTATAATACTGCTCCTATGTACAAGAATATAACTACTATAATACTTCCCCCTATGTACAAGAATATAACTACTATAATACTGCCCCTATGTACAAGAATATAACTACTATAATACTGCTCCTATGTACAAGAATATAACTACTATAATACTGCCCCCTATGTACAAGAATATAACTACTATAATACTGCCCCCATGTACAAGAATACAACTACTATAATACTGCTCCTATGTACAAGAATATAACTACTATAATACTGCCCCCTATGTACAAGAATATAACTGCTATAATACTGCCCCAATGTACAAGAATATAACTACTATATTACTGCTCCTATGTACACGAATATAACTACTATAATACTGCTCCTATGTACAACAATATAACTACTATAATACTGCCTCTATGTACAAGAATATAACTATTATAATACTGCTCCTATGTACAAGAATATAACTACTATAATACTGCCCCAATGTACAAGAATATAACTACTATAATACTGCCCCTATATACAAGAATATAACTACTATAATACTGCTCCTATGTACAAGAATATCACTACTATAATACTACTACTATGTACAACAATATAAACAACTATAATACTGCCCCTATGTACAAGAATATAACTACTATAATACTGCCCTCTATGTACAAGAATATAACTACTATAATACTGCTCCTATGTACAAGAATATAACTACTATAATACTGCCCCCTATGTACAAGAATATAACTACTATAATACTGCCCCCATGTACAGGAATATAACTACTATAATACTGCTCCTATGTACAAGAATATAACTACTATAATACTGTCCCTATGTACAGGAATATAACTACTATAATACTGCTCCTATGTACAAGAATATAATTACTATAATACTGCTCCTATGTACAAGAATATAACTATAATACTGCTCCTATGTACAAGAATATAACTACTATAATACTGCTCCTATGTACAAGAATATAACTACTATAATACTGCCCCTATGTACAAGAATATAATTACTATAATACTGCTCCTATGTACAAGAATATAACTACTATAATATTGCCCCTATGTACATGAATATAACTACTATAATACTGCTCCTATGTAAAAGAATATAACTACTATAATACTGATTTTATTTCTATAGCGCCAACATATTCCACAGCACTTTACATTTTAGAGGGGACTTGTACAGACAAGAAAAGACATTACAGCATAGCAATAATCACATAAACAACAGATACCAAGAGGAATGAGGGCCCTGCTCGCAAGCTTACTATCTATGAGGAAATAGGGGAGACACGAGAAGTGGATGGTAACAATTGCTTTCGTTGTTCTGACCAGCCATAATGTAAGAAATTTGGTGTTCATGTAAAGCTGCATGAACCAGTTTTCAGCCAGAATATATAAAAGTACAGACACAGAGGTCTATTAAATGCATAAAGCATGAGAGAACATGATGCGAGGGACCTGGTCATGGTGAAAATTTTGAATGGGCCACCCATGGATAGATAAGTAAATGTGATGAGGTGTTAGGCCAGTCTGAAGAAATGCATTTTAGGGCACGCCTAAAACTGTGGGGATTGGGGATTAATGAAAATATCCTGTGTAGTGCATTCCAAAGAATTGGAGCAGCACGTGAGAAATCTTTGAGACGCGAGTGGGAGGTTCTGATTATTGAGGATGTTTATCTCAGGTCGTTAGCAGAGCAGAGGGCACAGGTAGGGTGGTAGACTGAGACCAGGGAGGAGATGTAGGGTGGTGCTGAGCCATGGAGTGCTTTGTGGACCCGAGTGATAAGTATACATTGAACTCTGGAGTGGATGGGTAACCAGTGCAAGGACTGGGACAGGGTGGAGACATCGGTGTAACAATTTGTGAGGAATATAATCCTGGCTTCAGCATTCAGGACAGATTGGAGAGGGGAGAGTTTGGTAAGAGGGAGGCCGATAATTAGCAGAGAGTTACAATAATCCAGATGAGAATGAATAAGAGAAACAGTAAGAGATTTTGCTGAGTTGAAAGTAAGAAAAGGTCGAATTCTAGAAATGTTTTTGAGGTGCAGATAGCAAGTGCGAGCCAGTGATCAGATAAGGGGAGTGAATGAAAGCTCAGAATCAAGTATGACCCCAAGGCAGCGGGCATGTTGCTTTGGAGTAATGGTGGAACCGCACACGGAGATGGCAATGTCAGGCAAAGCTAGGTTAGTAGAGGGAGAGAACACGAGGAGGTCGGTTTTTGACAGGTTCAGTTTCAGAAAAAGAGAGGACTTGATGTTAGAGACAGCGGTAAGACAATCACTGGTGTATTCTAGAAAGGCAGGTGTGATATCAGGAGCAGAAGTGTATAATTAGGTGTCATCAGCATAGAGATGGTACTGGAAACCAAATCTACTGATTGTTTGTCCAATGGGGCAGTATACAAAGAGAAGAGGAGGGGGCCTAGGACTGATCCTTGAGGAACCCCAACAGTAAGGGGAAGATGAGAGGAGGAGGAGGAACCAGCAAAACATACAGTGAAAGAGCAGAGAGATAGGAGGAGAACCAGGAGAGAATAATTTCCTTAAGGCCGATGGAGTGGAGCATAGTGAGGAGGAGCTGATGATCCACAGTGTCGAATGCTGCAGAGAGATCCAAGAGGATTAGCATGGAGTAGTGACCATTAGATTTAGCTGTTAGTAAATCATTAGAGAATTTAGTGAGGGCAGTTTCAGTAGAGTGTAAAGAGCGGAAGCCAGATTGAAGAGGGTCGAGAAGAGAGTTATCTGAGAGATAGCGGGTAAGACGGGAGTGGACCAGGCATTCCAGGAGTTTAGAGATGAAGGGAAGATTAGAGACAGGTCTATAATTAGCGGCACAGTTTTGGTCGAGGGATGGTTTTTTAAGTAATGGGTGTATGATGGCATGCTTAAATGAGGAGGGAAAGATACCTGAAGAGAGAGAGGTTGAATATTTTTGTTAGGTGAGAGGTGACAGCAGGGGAAAGGGACTGGAGGAGATGTGACGGAATGGGGTCACTAGTGCAAGTGGTCGGGCGAGAAGATGCAAGGAGCCTGATTACTTCTTCTTCTGTAACTGGTTCAAAGTCAGAGAGTGAGGTAGATGCAGTGGTGGATGGAGGACAATGCATTGTATGAGGGGATTTCCTGTCGGATATGGTCATTTTTTCTTTGAAGTAGTTGGCCAGATCGTCATCATGGAGATCCGAGTTGCGGGCCTGCACTCTTGGGTTGAGTAGGGAGTGAAAAGTGTCAAATGTTTAGGATTATTGGATAGTGAGGTGATGAGGGTGCTGAAGTATGTTTGTTTGGAGAGGTGAAGGGCAGAGTTGTATGTTTTAAGCATAAACTTATAATGGATGAAATCTTCGGGTGGATTGGATTTTCTCCACAGACGTCCGACACACCTGGAGCAATGCTGGAGAAAACGTGTTTGCAGCGTGTGCCAGGGTTGTCGCCATCTGTGCTGAGTTGTTCTATGTATAGGAGGTGCAATTTCATCCAGGGCACTTTGCAGGGTTTCATTATAATGTTTCAGTGCAGCATCAGGACATAAGATGGAGGAGATAGGGGCCAATGAGGACTGCAAGTTCTTCATAAGTTTCTGGGTGTTAATGGCCCATATATCTCTATAAGTGTGGAAATTGGGGGTGTCCAGAGCGGAATGACATAAAACACTGATAGGTTTACATTTTTTTTTGCATAACTCAAGGTTATACATTTGTATAACTTTTGGCATTTTCACATGTGTTTCAACTCGCCGTGCCAAAATGGGTGTTGCTGGGGCATGACGGTGCACCTCAGAAGCATATGTAGCTATGTGAATGAGCGAGTATAATCATTGCTCGGGTTTTCCAAGCATGCTCGGTTGATCTTCGAGTATTTATTCAGTTTTTGATGATGCAGCTGCATGATTTGTGGCTACTAGACAGCTTAAATACATGTAGGGATTCTCTAACAACCAGGCAACCCCCACATGTACTCAGGCTGGCTAGCAGCCATAAATCATGCAGCTGCAGTTGACAAAAATGAAATCTCCGAGCACGCCAAAATACTCAGAGACCACCCGAGCGTGCTCGGGAAAACCCGAACAACGAGTATACTCGCTCATCACTAGTAATAATATGTCTATATTCGGAAGAGTCAGAGTTTTATCGGCCATTCCAGCTTTATTTCCTTGCAAACACTGTAGATCAATAGCTTTTTTGGGCAGAATCATCTGTCGATAGCAAAGGATCTCAAAGCTGAGCCGCGAGAGCCGTAAATCACTGACAGTGTTAGCTGCACATTAAACACAACACGACTTTCATCAAATGTTGAAATGTGGATGCATTTATTAATGTCCAGACAAGTAATGTTTCCAATAATACCGCAGCAAACACAGGAGCGGTGGTAGCGGCTTAGTCATAAACTGTAACTTCAATAAATGATGACGATTATATGTTGTATCAATCGAGCCCAATTGTGAGACTTCAAAGTCAGTAACAGTATGTTATTATTGCCTGCCATATGGGCCCCATAAACTATGCTGCCAACATAAATACCCCAGAAACACTGTATAATAACCTTACAGTGAAATCTTCTACTGTTCCCTACCCCCCGCAAAGTAGGATGGCCCCAGAGTGCCCCCAATACAGTTATATCCTCAGTTTGCCGATATACACATTATTAGTCCCTCAGTGACCCCAACACATTATGATGGCCCACATACACCCACAACACAGTATAATGGCCTCCACAGTCTCAGGGCACAGTATGACAGCTACCACACTCTTACAACATAGTATGATGGCCCACACAGCCCTCTACATAGCATAATGCCCCCTACCCAGCCCTCCACATTGTATAATGGCCCCTACACAGCCTTCCACAGTGTATAATAGCCCTCACATAGCCCTCCTCACAATATCATGGCCGCAGCACAGCTCTCCTCACAGTATAATGGCCCTCACACAGCCTTCCACACAGAATAATGCCCCCACATAGTATAATGGCCCAACACATGACTCCACCCAATATAATGGCCTCTACACAACCCTCTAAACTATATAATGGCTCCAACATCCTTTCAGACAGTATAATGGATCGCAGCCAGCCAAACACACAGTATATTGGCCCACACACAGTACTCCACACTGTATAATGGCCCACATGTGTCTCGTCACACAGTGTAATGGCCAACACATAGTCATGCACACAATATAATTGCCCACACACAGCCCACCAAATAGTATGATGTCCCTGCACACCCATCTACACGGTATAATGGCACTTACCTAGCAATCCACACAGTATAATGGCCCTCACACAGCCTTCCATTCAGTATAATGGTCTCCACGCCCAGTATAATGGCCCTCATATAGCCCTCCACACAGCATAATGATCCCATGTAGCCCTCCATACAGTATAATGGCCCCTGCACAGCTCTTTACACAGTATAATGGCTCCCACACAGTCCTCCACACTGTCTAATGGCCCTCATGTATCTCTTCACACAGTATAATGGCCCCATGTAGCCCTCCATACAGTATAATGGCCCCTACACAGCTCTACACACAGTATAATGGCCCCCACACAGTCCTCCACACTGTCTAATGGCTTTCAATTATCTCTTTACACAGTATAATGGCCCCATGTAGCGGTCTACACAGCACTATACACAGTATAATGGCCCCAATGTAGCACTCTACACAGTATAATGGCCCCCATGTAGCGCTCTACACAGCTCTATACACAGTATAATGGCCCACATGTAGCGCTCTACACAGCTCTATACACAGTATATTGGCCCCCATGTAGCGCTCTACACATCTTTATACCCAGTATAATGGCCCTCATGTAGCGTGCTACACAGCTCTATACACAGTATAATGGCCCCCATGTAGTGCTCTACACAGCTCTACACACAGTATAATGGCCCCCATGTAGCGCTTTATACAGCTATATATACAGTATAATGGCCCCAATGTAGAGCTCTATACAGCTATATACACAGTATAATGGCCCCCATGTAGCGCTCTACGCAGCTCTATACACAGTATAATGGCCCTCATGTAGCTTTCTACACAGTTCTGTACACAGTATAATGGCCCCCATGTAGCGCTCTACAAAGCTCTTTACATAGTATAATGGCCCCCATGTAGTGCTCTACACAGCTCTATACACAGTATATTGGCCCCCATGTAGCGCGCCACACAGCTCTATACACAGTATAATGGCCCCCATGTAGCGTGCCACACAGCTCTATACACAGTATAATGGCCCCCATGTAGTGCTCTACACAGCTCTATACACAGTATGTTGGCCCCCATGTAGCACGCCACACAGCTCTATACACAGTATAATGGCCCCCATGTAGCGCGCCACACAGCTCTATACACAGTATAATGGCCCCCATGTAGTGCTCTACACAGCTCTCTACACAGTATATTGGCCCCCATGTAGCACGCCACACAGCTCTATACACAGTATAATGGCCCACATGTAGTGCTCTACACAGCTCTACACACAGTATAATGGCCCCCATGTAGCGCTTTATACAGCTATATATACAGTATAATGGCCCCAATGTAGTGCTCTAAACAGCTATATACACAGTATAATGGCCCCCATGTAGCGCTCTACGCAGCTCTATACACAGTATAATGGCCCTCATGTAGCTTTCTACACAGTTCTGTACACAGTATAATGGCCCCCATGTAGTGCTCTACAAAGCTCTTTACATAGTATAATGGCCCCCATGAAGTGCTCTACACAGCTCTATACACAGTATATTGGCCCCCATGTAGCGCGCCACACAGCTCTATACACAGTATAATGGCCCCCATGTAGCGTGCCACACAGCTCTATACACAGTATAATGGCCCCCATGTAGCGCTCTACAAAGCTCTTTACATAGTATAATGGCCCCCATGAAGTGCTCTACACAGCTCTATACACAGTATATTGGCCCCCATGTAGCGCGCCACACAGCTCTATACACAGTATAATGGCCCCCATGTAGCGTGCCACACAGCTCTATACACAGTATAATGGCCCCCATGTAGCGCGCCACACAGCTCTATACACAGTATAATGGCCCCCATGTAGCGCTCTACACAGCTCTATACACAGTATATTGGCCCCCATGTAGTTCTCTACACAGTTCTGTACACAGTATAATGGCCCTCACACAGCTCTCCATAAAGTATAATGGCCCCATCCACAACCCTTCACACAGTATGATGGCCCCGACAGAGCCCTCCATACAGTTTGATGATCCCCACATACTGTTGATGGCCTCCAAAGCATTGATGAAATAAAAAACAAACACTCACCTCTCTCTATTTCCTTGCGGCCCTAGTCTCTGCAGCGTGTAGTGTGAAGCACCGTACAGCGGTCGAGATATAGCGGAGTCATTACACCCGCTATGCTATAGCATCATTGCTTTCAACTGTTTCTTTATCCACGATGCAGATACCAATGATGTGTGATGTAACTGACCCCCCTAATTCACGGGCCTTAGCGCGGCTGAGGGGTCTTCTGCTATTAGGGTCATAGCTCTGGCAGCAGCCTGATCCTAGGCCAGACATCACCGACTGACTGACCCTTTTCAGACCATATGCAAAGTCTTCTGAAGCACTGCAGATGCTGCTGTAATCACAGGGTCTAACTAACGCTGACTGTCTTTAAAGACCGTTAAATCCTGTGATTACAGCAGCCTCTGATCTTTTCTGGGCTATTGTCCCTTCAGTAGGACAGGAGTGAGGAGAAGAGGGGAGGATTGGGAACCCCTTTAAGTTAGTTTACCTACAGTATATCTATCAGCTTCTATAGCTGACATCAGCAGGGGATACATATATATATATATATATATATATATATATATATACACTAGTCAACTAGTCACCTACAGATTACATTTATATGACCTTTTACGATCTTCCATTCTAAATCCATAGGTATCAGAGTTGTACAGTACTTTATATTGATGGCCTATCCTTAGCACATCCGGCACTTCCACCGATCAACCACTCTTAGTGCCGGTGGAGGCCAGATGTGGTCAGCTGCGGAGTGGGAAAGCATAGCTCTGTCAACTGTGTAGTAGCCGCAGCCGGATGCTGCACTTCTGTCCTTATTCAAAAGAATAGAGGTGGATTGACAGTTCACCAAACTTTTCAAAGGGCACAATGCAGTCAGGTGGGTAATGTTCTCCTACCCTTCACCAAACCCAACCTCTTCCATCAGACCATATCAGATGCACTGGTCCATCAGATGCACAGAACAGGTTTCCTCCAGAGTCCAATGGTCGCGGCTTTACACTACTATATCCGATGCTCAGCGTTGTGCTTGGTGATGTACGGCTGCATGCAGATGCTCAGCTTTATAAACTTCAATAACATCACTCACAGGTGATGCTGGTATCAGTGAGCTCTGCAACATGATCTGTTACATAGTAGTAAAGGCCGAAGGCATGGGGTTTTCAACATCGGGAGAATGGGAATGGATGTTAAACACTGTTGGTGATATGATAGATGTGGTATATGGGGATGAAGGGCCAGATATTATATACCAGGGGTGAGGGGCTGGATATTATACACTAGGGCTGAATGGAGATCCTGAATTCAATGATTAAGACATGAGGTCTAATTATTTTCTACATAGTCTGTATATATATATATATATATATATATACAGCTCTGGCAAAAACTGAGAGATCACCATCACCACATCAAATCCCTGTCATGGCCGCCCAATCTCCAGACCTGAACCCCACTGAAAACCTCTGGAATGTAATCAGGAGGATGATGGATAGTCACAAGCCATCAAACAAAGAAGAACTGCTGACATTATTGTACCAGGAGAAGTGTGACAGACTGGAGGAAAGCTGTCAAGCCGCAGGAAAGCTGGGATTAATAATCATGGTTATTCCACACAATATTGATTTCTGAACTCTTCCTGAGTTATAACATTTGTATTGCTGTTTCTAAATGATTATGAACTTGTTTTCTTTGCATTATTTGAGCTCTGAAAGCACTGTTTTTTTTTTAATTTTGACCATTTCTCCTTTTCAGAAAATAAATACAACATTTATTGCTTGGAGCTTCGGAGACATGTTGTCAGAAGTTTATAGAATAAAAGAACAATTTACATTTTACTCAGAAATATAAAGAGAAAAATCAGACAAACTGAACATTCTGCAGGGGTCTCTTAATTTTTGCCAGAGCTGTATGTATATGTTCTTGTTTGAAAGTTGTAATGGAAATGTATTAAAAAAAACCAGTCACGCGCTGGGCCTTTAATAAAATAACATTTTACAAAAACACATCAAAGGTGTTTTATATTGAATCTATCTTGAACATGGCTGAGGACAGCGATCGTCTGACAAATTGCTGAATTAAAATTCGTTGACCATATTGAGATGTCATGGACGGGCCCGCTCCTCTGATTACCGTATGCTAATCGCATCCCCACATGGAGGAGAGTTCAGATACAGAACTTTGCATATAAATCAGTAAATTATGGGCACTGGAAGCCCCGGCCGTGTCATCTTCAGCTTCTAGGCAAGATCATTGATTAAATACTTAACTTCTTATTATGATAATACACAAGCGATAACAATAATAAGGCGTCAGCGCTGGATAACAGATCCTTATGACAGCTTCCTTACGGGGCTTGTCCACAAACATTATTCCCTTCTCTGTCTATGGGTTGTGTTTGGCTCAATTCGGTTAAAAAGAATGGGACTTACCGGCAAAACCCGGTGAAATCTATGGGAAAGATTTGTGGGTCCCATATTCCAATATCAGCACACTTATTACACTTGCTCCGTCCCTTGTTTTTTCGACTCCCTGTGTATGAATGAGTCATGTTCAAACAGCGGAAGTTTCTTGTTTTCCTTCTAATGGATACATAAGACGTCTCCGTCAATAAGGGGGCGTAAATCTTTCCAGTGGGGTTTATTTGCGCGGTTTTAAGTATATGGTCGCTGCGCTGTAAGCACGACTCTTCCAGCAGAGCTTTTTTATATTTTATGTATTGAAGTTCAGATTCAAGGAGAATTGCAATCAGGCGTTCAGCTCAGACAAAGGGAAAAGTCGTGAACCCAGCTCGGCACGCTCTACGGAATCTAAATGGATAATGTACTGAAGCCTTCCACCGAGCCATTGTGTGCCGTGACAAGCTGCCTCGTTTTCTGTACTTAATGCCAGTGCTTTATGTTTCCTGCTCAGTTAGTCATCCGGACAATTATACATTTTTTTCAATGTATGGTAAATGACGGTGATACTGTATATATCAGGAGGGAAAACAAACAAATGTGCATTTAAAGCATGTATCTGCTTTTAAGAATTACTTAGTAATTTACCAATACATTTACGGTAATCACAAATATTGAATCACTTCGTAAATACATCACATTACTTGCCCTGTACTGACCCTGTACTAACCCTGAATTACATCCTGTATTATACCCCAGAGCTGCACTCACTATTCTGCTGGTGCAGTCACTGTGTACATACATTACATTACTGATCCTGAGTTATATCCTGTATTATACCCCAGAGCTGCACTCACTATTCTGCTGGTGCAGTCACTGTGTACATACATTACATTACTGATCCTGAGTTATATCCTGTATTATACCCCAGAGCTGCACTCACTATTCTGCTGGTGCAGTCACTGTGTACATACATTACATTACTGATCCTGAGTTATATCCTGTATTATACCCCAGAGCTGCACTCACTATTCTGCTGATGCAGTCACTGTGTACATACATTACATTACTGATCCTGAGTTATATCCTGTATTATACGCCAGAGCTGCACTCACTATTCTGCTGGTGCAGTCACTGTGTACATACATTACATTGCTGATCCTGAGTTACATCCTGTATTGTACCCCAGAGCTGCACTCACTATTCTGCTGGTGCAGTCACTGTGTACATACATTACATTACTGATCCTGAGTTATATCCTGTATTATACGCCAGAGCTGCACTCACTATTCTGCTGGTGCAGTCACTGTGTACATACATTACATTATTGATCCTGAGTTACATCCTGTATTATACGCCAGAGCTGCACTCACTATTCTGCTGGTGCAGTCACTGTGTACATACATTACATTACTGATCCTGAGTTACATCCTGTATTATACCCCAGAGCTGCACTCACTATTCTGCTGGTGCAGTCACTGTGTACATACATTACATTACTGATCCTGAGTTATATCCTGTATTATACGCCAGAGCTGCACTCACTATTCTGCTGGTGCAGTCACTGTGTACATACATTACATTATTGATCCTGAGTTACATCCTGTATTATACCCCAGAGCTGCACTCACTATTCTGCTGGTGCAGTCACTGTGTACATACATTACATTACTGATCCTGAGATACATCCTGTATTATACCCCAGAGCTGCACTCACTATTCTGCTGGTGCAGTCACTGTGTACATACATTACATTACTGATCCTGAGTTACCTCCTGTATTATACCCCAGAGCTGCACTCACTATTCTGCTGGTGCAGTCACTGTGTACATACATTACATTACTGATCCTGAGTTACATCTTGTATTATACTCCAGAGCTGCACTCACTATTCTGCTGGGGCAGTCACTGTGTACATACATTACATTACTGATCCTGAGTTACATCCTGTATTATACCCCAGAGCTGCACTCACTATTCTGCTGGGGCAGTCACTGTGTACATACATTACATTACTGATCCTGTACTGATCCTGAGTTACCTCCTGTATTATACTCCAGAGCTGCACTCACTATTCTGCTGGTGCAGTCACTGTAGGCATACATTACATTACTAATTCTGCGTTACATCCTTTAACATCTATGAATTTTACTTTCCAATTCGACTCTACGGGTACTAAAAACTAGATATTATATTTGTAGCAATTTTTAATGTTTTTTTCAGACTTTATTGTCGACTTATTCATAGGATTCAGCATGTCTTTAATATCAGTTCAGTGGTATCTAACTCCTGGTTATGACTAACCTGAAGTGGGACAGCTTGTTGTCATACAAAATATTAAGATTCATAACACAGCAAAATTGAGGGGGCATTCACTACTCACACACACAGAATTTCCAGTAGGAATAAGAGCTGACATTATAAACCTCTTTTAGTAGTGGAATTACACAGTTTAACATTTGGGAACTGAGGAAATTATGTGTAGCTGAGAAGCCCATACTCCCTGCAATGCTCAGTTGACAGAAAGAGGATATCTATTGTGAGGAAGCAGCTATAGAGTCTAAGATTTGAAAGGAAGGGATGCAAATATCTAACACCTTTAGAAGTATCTGTTGTTACCTAAGAGGAAACTGGATGTCTGCAGCCAGTCGATTCGGTGTCGATGGGAAGTTATGAATATTGGGGTTTGTATAGATCCGATATTGATGGGACGATACATCTTCAACTTCAGGACTACTTTGGGCAATATTTTGTAATAACTGTGACACCTGCCTATAAGTCCCAAATAAATAGTTGTCAGATAGCTGACAATAGCCATGCTGTGTTTACTACCTATAGAAAGGTAAACTCCCGATAAAAAATGGTGGCGATCTGAATATTCTGCGATCGGCAGGAGTGAAGATATTGTTAATTTTGGGAATGTCATAATTTCCTGAAACTGAAGCCATATCCCTGTTTTGATTCATCAAGGGGAGTTGTGTGGGTGTAATTTAGCAGCTAATAAATGGCAAATTCCAAATGTTGGATGTTGTCAGTACTTGGAGGCACAGTTCACTATGGGTGCTGTCTGTTTTCCTGAAGCCATTGCTGTGATGACAGGTGTAGCAACTTTCTTTTGTTTATGTAATTGTATATGTTGTATTGTTTTGTCCTCTTTGTAAAATTGTTTGTATATGGTTTATAAACACTATGGTTTATAAACACTGTCTATCGTCCTGGAGATGTAATACCATACGCTCACTGTTAGTTCTCCAATAACTGACCCATTAGTGGAAACAGTACTTGGAGGCACAGCTCACTGTGGGTTCTGTCCGTTTTCCTAGAGTTGCTACCTTCATTAATTCTGAAGCTATTGCTGTGACAACAGGTGTAGTAACTTCCTTTTGTTTATCTTATGCATTTTATATAATTGTATATGATGCATTGTTTTTATCTCCTTTTTAAAATTGTTTGTATATGGTTTATAAACACTGCCTATCATTCTGGATTAAATTTAATAGTTCTGTTCCTTTTGTTCTGTAAACCACACTCCCGAAGTCATATGCTTCAGGAACCCAGTTGTCCAATCAACTTGTTTAAGTGATTGGTGGTGGCCGCGAGTAGTTCTTGGATTATCATGGCTATAGCAGTGACCATACTGGGGAATATTTATATTCCATGTGTTGGAATCGGGGGTGTATACACCATACGCTCACTGTTGGTTCTCCAATAGCCAACCTATTAGTGGAAACAGCCTGCGGCCTCCTCTGATGATCGTCGGCGAATCGTGTAATTGACCTGATGATAGGGGCAACAGAAGGCTGTTTGTGACAAAAAGGTAACAGCGGGGTGGTTCAGCGCAACCTCACAGGCTGTGATCTTTGACATAACTCTATTCTTTTTGTATTGGCCAAGACTGGTTCATGTCCACTTGTACAGAAGAGTTGCAGGAGGAGTATCGACCAGACCCTCCTAGTGGGAAATTATTCCAAATCATCCTATATGTTTTGATGCCACCTTCCATGTACACATCTATTTTGAACATTTGGAACCTGGCAATATGCCTCATACACTTAAAAAACTCTTCCTGCAATCTCAATGTCCTTGAGGTGTAAGACATCCACAACTTTCGAAAATTACTTTCTTGTAGATTGAAAAATCGGCCAAGTGAAGAGAATGCAACGCATACAACAGAATGGAGAATAGAGCTGAATTTTCTAAAACCGTAAAAGGCGGAATATTTATGATTGTTTTTGGACTTTTCTTACATTTCTGTTCTTAGTTGCATCCTATGGTGACAAGAAGCTCTCGCTTGTTCATTGTTTCTGATACATAGAAACCCCACGGCGAGTCTAAATTTGACAATCTGACTTTCTGACTTCACAAATGTTAAAGATGGTCTTTGGGAAATAAGGTGGCGGTCTTTAGGAAATAAGGTGGCGATCTTTAGGAAATAAGTTGGCGGTTTTTAGGAAATAAGGTGGTGGTCTTTAGGAAATAAGGTGGCGGTCTTTAGGAAATAAGGTTTCAGTCTTTAGGAAATAAGGTTTCAGTCTTTAGGAAATAAGGTGGCGGTCTTTAGGAAATGAGGTGGAAGTCTTTCGGAAATGAGGTGGTGGTCTTTAGGAAATAAGGTGGCTGTCTTTAGGAAATAAGGTGGCTGTCTTTAGCAAATGAGGTGGCGGTCTTTAGGAAATGAGGTGGCGGTCTTTAGGAAATAAGGTAGATTTCTTTCACTGTGAATGCTACACAACTCTTTATTTTCCTAAAGGATAGTTGATAAATATTAAAGAACCTTCAGTAGTTTCTTATCTAGGGTATGAGATAATCTAGAAGAACCCAGGGCAAGAAGGGTTAGGGTCTGGAGAATTGATATTGAAATGGTTTAGAAGTCTTTAACCCTTTAAGGTTTTAACCAATAGAAGTTGCTGTTCTTCCTTTGTTCCCTGTTACGTCCTTGTGTTTTTTTCCAATATAAATATGAGGGGGATTATGCATGAGTTACTTTGCCCAAAAATAAGGAAGCCAGAAGGTCCCAGATGATAATGTCCAGTTGTAGCTGAAGCCATCAAGCATGAGATTTGCTGCTTGATGCAGAGGAGTATGTCGGCTGTATGACTTTTGTCGCCCTTTTACTTACAAGAACGAAGAGCCTGGGGACGGGGAGTAGATGTAACAATGCCCTGCTGCTGGTGGGGATGGCATCATGTTCATTGAGGAGAAGATGGATAACAGCCTCCTGGTGGTGGCAATAGATGTAAATCCCAGTCTTTACCATTTTTCCTGGTTGCATTTGTGCATTTTGTTTCTACTTACATCGTTCACCCTGTAGGCCATGGAAAATATACGCTGTCCCTGTCCATAATTGCTGCTCCTTGTGCCTACAGTGCAGTGAACTTTTGAACTCAATGCTAAGTCTTGAGCGTGACCCACATTCTCCTAATTGCAAAATCATGAAACAGGCCCCCTATCAGCCAGACATGATGCTCGCTGGGTGTCTTTCACTGAGGCTGAGTACACACCATTATTTCTTAAAAGGCAGCAGACTCTACTAAGTGCCAAAGCAACTTCAACACCAGCAATCTGACCGGTTGGGAGGTGAGTTGGTAAATCGTGAGATGATTGGAAGCGTACACTTGATTCCTCAATGGATTGTTGATGTCACATGGAGAAGGAATAGGCAGAGAAGTCAAAGTTTGACTACTGTTTATGATGACTCTAGACTTTTCTACGCAGAGACCAAAATTCAGTTTGTTGCCCCTGCCTATAGATAGCTTAAAGTGCACCTGTCAGCAGGATTGTGCTCAGTAACTACAGACAGTGTCTGGTTGGCGGCATTATACTGATTACAATGATACCTGGTGATGAAATCTGTCTTGTGGTTCTTGTGTAATCTTTATTTTCAGTTTTCAGTTAATGATAGGTTCATGCTTTGGGGCGACCTGTGTGGGTGAAGCTTTATGTGGTGCTCTGATTAGGTGTTCACCTGTATGGCTTCTGATAGGTCACTAATCCTCAGTAACCTTCCTCTTAGTTACATACCGAATATAAAAGTATTAAAAAAAAAAAAATTACATTCAGCAGGCAGGCTCCGGCGCCTGCACCTGCACTGCAGCATGATCACATGTATCAAAATGGTGCCAGCCGCACCTGCGCAGTAGCATGTATCTTGGTGGAGACAATTTTTGTTCCTGTAGCAAAATGGCGCTGGCGGTGCCTGCGCTGTAGCATCTGTCAGATTGCCAATAGATACTACTGCACAGGCACAGCTGGTGCCATTTTGAGACAGAACACTGACTCTAACTGACAGTGTTGCTGTCAGAGATAACATCTTCTTGTTCTGATTGGGATGAGGGATGGGATACATATTCCATTACTTCCACCTCTGCCTTCTCTTTAATATATTTATGAGAGGCAATGTAGGCCAATTGAAATCTTGCTGGACGGTTGGTGCTAGAGACTACTGCATCACCTGCCAAGCTATGATAATCTCCCCTGATTGACTGTGTGATACCATGTGAACGCATTATGGGGGAGCCAGGGTGAGATCATTAGAGATTACATACTAGAGATGAGTGAATCTCTTTAAAATTAAATTTGCCAGCTTCATCGATTGTTTTGATTGACAGAAAATCGATTTGCCGTGAAACGCAAATATACAGTGAAGCCTCCAACTGACCTTTAAAAAACACTGAAAGGTCACCTGTATCCAACCCCATTCCCAGCTCTTTAATATTACAAAGCCTTAGAAATGTCAAAGTGACCTCAACATTTCTGGGTAAATGTATGGCAGCTGTTTTTTTACCGTTGTGCTGTCACACATTATCTGCAATGTTTATTCAGTATTTTATTGCTTTCTCTCCCTGCCTCTATAGGGAATCTGTCAGCTGTGTCGTTCTTTCACTATCCAGATTCGCCACAAAATCGCTGCTGCATTTCCACCTTCTGCTTTTATACTGGCTACAATAATTTCTCCACATTGATTGTCGTATACTATGTGATAGCTGCAAAATATTAACGGGAAGCCCAAACTGCAACACCTGAAGTCATACGAGTCTTCCCTTACCGATGCAATATTTTGCAATGTATAAAATGGCAGCCATTATCTTACATGATTCACACTAAGTAAATCGAAAATTGTTCAAATTTGTCAAGTTCAGTAAATTCCCAAAAATTCATTGACAATTTAATTTGCATATAATCATTTTGCTCAAGTCCGTTAGTGATGTCAGTAATGTACTTTGCTTTTTCTTACTGTTCTCACTTTCAGTTCTTCCTTCCTCCTTCCTGTACACAGATACAGAACCAAACAAATACAAGTTAGCATCCCACAAATTAACCGCAAGTGCTCCTACCTATGAGAGCTTTAAACCTGTGTGATGTGTTGGGATATGGATGATTTTTTTCTCTTTACACATAATAGGATATAGACAACTTAAATGTTTTCAATTGAGCAGCAATAAATTAATATGTTGAATCCTTTAGGGAATAAAAAATATGACAAAATTGATTTGGGATTTTTTTAAAATATTAAATTGTATTTTTTTTTCCATTTCAGGGTTGTAAACACACAATGACCTTATAGAGGATTTCATCTCTGTAATTATAACTTCACCGCGGACTAAAGATTCTTGGGGATCGGAAAAAAATTCTATAAATTATTTCTGCCTTTGGACTGTCACATTTGTCTTTTTTTGCAACTGGAATCTCTATGACCATAATGACTAACCAAGAAAAGTGGGTCAATCTCAGCCCTGCAGAATTTTCTCAACTTCAAAAGTATGCAGAATGTAAGTATGATTTGCTTTGAATATTTTAATCTTCACAGTTAATTTCTGTCGAACATCACAAATGTGCTGGAGTGAATGTATGCCGCGACCAAATGCTTCCTCGAGGGCAAATTATCAGTCTAATGTATATCTTTATAATCCTATCTTGTAATTGTAAGGGTCAGTGACGGATAGTTAGAAAAGGATGGTCCCAGCTGCAAAGGTCTGTCCAAGTTATATATATATATATATATATATATATATATATATATATATATATATATATATATATATATGTATCTGATATGTGAAAAAGGATCAGTGCTATCCAGGTAATTCAATGTATGTAGAATAAAAATGATTATGTATGCTACTTAATAAAATGTATCAATTTCTGAAGAAATATGTGTATAGTATTATAGTAGTTATATTCTTGTACATAGGGGCAGTATTATAGTAGTTATATTCTTGTACATAGAGGCAGTATTATAGTAGTTATATTCTTGTACATAGGAGCAGTATTATAGTAGTTATATTCTTGTACATTGAGGTAGTATTATAGTAGTTATATTCTTGTACATAGGGGCAGTATTATAGTAGTTATATTCTTGTACATAGGGGCAGTATTATAGTAGTTATATTCTTGTACATAGGAGCAGTATTATAGTAGTTATATTCTTGTACATAGGAGCAGTATTATAGTAGTTATATTCTTGTACATAGGGGCAGTATTATAGTAGTTATATTCTTGTACATAGGAGCAGTATTATAGTAGTTATATTCTTGTACATAGGAGCAGTATTACAGTAGTTATATTCTTGTACATAGGGGCAGTATTATAGTAGTTATATTCTTGTACATAAGAGCAGCATTATAGTAGTTATATTCTTGTACATAGGGGGCAGTATTATAGTAGTTATATTCTTGTACATAGGAGCAGTATTATTGTAGTTATATTCTTGTACATAGGGGCAGTATTATAGTAGTTATATTCTTGTACATAGAGGCAGTATTATAGTAGTTATATTCTTGTACATAGGGGCAGTTGGAGCGCCCCCAGACGCAGGGCCGCGGGGTACTCGGTATCGGGCCTCTCGGTCTCAGTTCTGGGGTTGTCACGGTGGCTAGACCCGGTCCGTGACCCTGCTAAGGGGCGTCCAATGAAAGTTGTGAGTGGTGGTGCGTGGTGCAGGTCGCGATGAATAACGAGGACACAGGGTTGCAGTCTCTTTACCTTTTTACTGAAGGCTTCGGCATGCACAATCCAGAGCACTGCTAACAGGGCTGGCTGAGACCGGCCGGTCCGATGGCACCTCCAGAGTTCCCTTTGCAGGTGGAAATCCGTGCCTACCTTCTAGCGCCTGTGTGTTGTAGTACTTCCCTGCTGAGCACCACGGGATAGTCCTCACAACTGTTATGTCTGTTTCTGATGTTATTTCCCACAACTTATGTCTGTTCTGATGTTCTTCTCTGTCCCCCAGATGATTTGGCTAGGACGCACCCGTATGACGGGTAGGCCTGGAGTTCTTCCGGGACCCTAGTGACGCCCCTCTCCCACAGTTGCCCCCTATGTCTGCTTAGGTGATTTAGGTGAGGCAGCCAACCTAGAGTTAACTGTCCTGCCGCTGTTTGAAGTAATGCTTGGAGCCCAATACTTCCTCGGCGTTCCGGCCACCGGCTATGCGCCTCAGTAGGATGTTGCCTCGGTCTTACAGCACGACTCCTACTGGTGTTATCTCCTTGTGCGTTCATATCGTTTCTCACTCTTCACAATAAACCTCGCTTCTTGTCCTTTCTTGAGATACCGCCGCGATGTAGTGCAGGCGCGGTTCCTTAACGTTCTTTTCTGTTCGCTAGGCCTCTGTCAGGATCCCACCCCTGACAGGGAGCCCCCTGAATCTTCACCTGCAACACCCTCTGCCACAGGATGTTGCTTGGTTCCAACCCAGTCAGCTTTCTCACTAACTTTCTGCCTAATGCCTAGTTTTACCAGATTGTGAGGAGTGGCCTAATACATAGTGCCCTTAGCTCCCCCTGGAGGCCAGACTGTGAAGTGTATTCGTGTCTGTGATACCTGGTCAGGTGAACTCCTTCAGTGCCATCAGACGTACCATCACTCCCCTTAGCGGCGGAGCATCAGTACTGCAACGACCAGGACTCTGGGGCGCTGCACTGTATTATAGTAGTTATTTTCTTGTACATAGGAGCAGTATTACAGTATGTATATTCTTGTACATAGGGGGCAGTATTATAGTAGTCATATTCTTGTACATAGAAACAGTATTATAGTAGTTATATTCTTTTGTACATATAGGCAGTATTATAGTTATATTCTTGTACATAGGGGCAGGATTATAGTAGTTTTATTCTTGTACATAGGGGCAGTATAATAGTAGTTATATTCTTGTACATAGGGGGCAGTATTATAGTAGTTATATTCTTGTACATAGGAGCAATATTATAGTAGATATATTCTTGTACATAGGGGCAGTATTATAGTTATATTCTTGTACATAGGGGCAGGATTATAGTAGTTTTATTCTTGTACATAGAAGCAGTATTATAGTAGTTATATTCCCTTACATAGGGGCAGTATTATAGCAGTTATATTCTTGTACATAGGGGGCAGTATTATAGTAGTTATATTCTTGTACATAGGAGCAGTATTATAGTAGTTATATTCTTGTACATAGAGGCAGTATTATAGTAGTTATATTCTTGTACATAGGGGCAGTATTATAGTAGTTATATTCTTGTACATAGGAGCAATATTATAGTAGATATATTCTTGTACATAGGGGCAGGATTATAGTAGTTTTATTCTTGTACATAGGAGCAGTATTATAGTAGTTATAATCCTGTACATAGGGGCAGTAATATAGTAGTTATATACTTGTACATAGGGTCAGGATTACAGTAGTTATATTCTTGTATATAGGAGCAGTATTATAGTTATATTCTTGTACATAGGGGCAATATCATAGTAGTTATATTCTTGTACATAGGAGCAGTATTATAGTAGTTATATTATTCTACATAGGGGCAGTATTATAGCAGTTATATTCTTGTACATAGGGGCAGTATTATAGTAGTTGTATTCTTGTACATAGGGGGCAGTATTATAGTAGTTATATTCTTGTACATAGGGGCAGTATTATAGTAGTTATATTCTTGTACATAGGGGCAGTATTATAGTAGTTATATTCTTGTACATAGGAGCAGTATTATAGTAGTTATATTATTCTACATAGGGAGCAGTATTATAGTAGTTATATTCTTGTACATAGGGGCAGTATTATAGTAGTTATATTCTTGTACATAAGGTCAGGATTATAGTAGTTATATTCTTGTACATAGGAGCAGTATTATAGTAGTTATATTCTTGTACATAGGGGCAGGATTATAGTAGTTATATTCTTGTATATAGAAGACAGTATTATAGTAGTTATATTCTTGTACATAGGGGAAGTATTATAGTAGTTATATTCTTGTATATAGAAGACAGTATTATAGTAGTTATATTCTTGTACATAGGGGACAGTATTATAGTAGTTATATTCTTGTACATAGGGGCAGTATTACAGTGGTTATATTCTTGTATATAGGGGAAAGTATTATAGTAGTTATATTGTACATATGGGAAGTATTATAGTAGTTATATTCTTGTACATAGGGGCAGTATTATTGTAGTTATATTCTTGTACATAGGGCAGTATTATAGTAGTTATATTCTTGTATATAGGAGCATTATTATATTATTTATATTCTTGTACATAGGGGAAGTATTATAGCAGTTATATTGTTATACATAGGAGCATTATTATAGTAGTTATATTCTTGTACATAGGAGCAGTATTATAGTTGTTATATTCTTGTACATAGGAGCATTATTATAGGAGTTATATTATTGTACGAAGGAGGCAGTATTATAGTGGTTATATTCTTGTACATAGGAGCAGAATTATTGTAATTATATTCTTGTACAAAGGGGCAGTATTATAGTAATTATATTCTTGTACATAGGGAGCAGTATTATAGTGGTTATATTCTTGTACATAGGGGGCAATGTTATAGTAGTTATATTCTTGTACATAGGGAGCAGTATTATAGCAGTTATATTCTTGTACATTGGGGCAGTATTATAGTAGTTATATTCTTGTAAATAGGAGCAGTATTACAGTAGTTATATTATTGTATATAGGAGCAGTATTATAGTAGTTATATTCTTGTACATAGGAAGCAGTATAATAGCAGTTATATTCTTGTTTATAGGAGCATTATTATATTATTTATATTCTTGTACTTAGGGGAAGTATTATAGCAGTTATATTCTTGTACATAGGAGCAGTATTATATTAGTTATATTCTTGTTTATAGGAGCATTATTATATTAGTTATATTCTTGTACATAGGGAGCAGTATTATAGTAGTTATATTCTTGTATATAGGAGCATTATTATATTATTTATATTCTTGTACATAGGGGAAGTATTATAGCAGTTATATTCTTGTACATAGCAGCAGTAATATAGTTGTTATATTCTTGTACATAGGGAGCAGTATTATAGCAGTTATATTCTTGTACATTGTGGCAGTATTATAGTAGTTATATTCTTGTACATAGGGGCAGTATTATAATAGTTATATTCTTTTGTACATAGGGGCAGTATTATAGTTATATTCTTGTACATAGGGGCAGGATTATAGTAGTTTTATTCTTGTACATAGAAGCAGTATTATAGTAGTTATATTCCCTTACATAGGGGCAGTATTATAGTAGTTATATTCTTGTACATAGGGGGCAGTATTATAGTAGTTATATTCTTGTACATAGGAGCAATATTATAGTAGATATATTCTTGTACATAGGGGCAGGATTATAGTAGTTTTATTCTTGTACATAGGAGCAGTATTATAGTAGTTATAATCCTGTACATAGGGGCAGTAATATAGTAGTTATATACTTGTACATAGGGTCAGGATTACAGTAGTTATATTCTTGTATATAGGGAGCAGTATTATAGTTATATTCTTGTACATAGGGGCAATATTATAGTAGTTATATTCTTGTACATAGGGGCAGTATTATAGTTATATTCTTGTACATAGGGGCAGGATTATAGTAGTTTTATTCTTGTACATAGAAGCAGTATTATAGTAGTTATATTCCCTTACATAGGGGCAGTATTATAGCAGTTATATTCTTGTACATAGGGGGCAGTATTATAGTAGTTATATTCTTGTACATAGGAGCAATATTATAGTAGATATATTCTTGTACATAGGGGCAGGATTATAGTAGTTTTATTCTTGTACATAGGAGCAGTATTATAGTAGTTATAATCCAGTACATAGGGGCAGTAATATAGTACTTGTACATAGGGTCAGGATTACAGTAGTTATATTCTTGTACATAGGAGCAGTATTATAGTTATATTCTTGTACATAGGGGCAATATTATAGTAGTTATATTCTTGTACATAGGGGCAGGATTATAGTAGTTTTATTCTTGTACATAGGAGCAGTATTATAGTAGTTATTATCCTGTACATAGGGGCAGTAATATAGTAGTTATATACATGTACATAGGGGCAGGATTACAGTAGTTATATTCTTGTACATAGGAGCAGTATTATAGTTATATTCTTGTACATAGGGGCAATATCATAGTAGTTATATTCTTGTACATAGGGGCAGGATTATAGTAGTTATATTCTTGTACATAGGGGCAGTATTATAGTAGTTATATTCTTGTACATAAGGTCAGGATTATAGTAGTTATATTCTTGTACATAGGAGCAGTATTATAGTAGTTATATTCTTGTACATAGGGGCAGGATTATAGTAGTTATATTCTTGTACATAGCGGCAATATTATAGTAGTTGTATTCTTGTACATAGGGAGCAGTATTATAGTAGTTATATTCTTGTACATAGGGGGCAGTATTATAGTAGTTATATTCTTGTATATAGAAGACAGTATTATAGTAGTTATATTCTTGTACATAGGGGAAGTATTATAGTAGTTATATTCTTGTATATAGAAGACAGTATTATAGTAGTTATAGTCTTGTACATAGGGGACAGTATTATAGTAGTTATATTCTTGTACATAGGGGCAGTATTATAGTAGTTATACTCTTGTATATAGGGGAAAGTATTATAGCAGTTATATTGTACATATGGGAAGTATTATAGTAGTTATATTCTTGTACATAGGGGCAGTATTATTGTAGTTATATTCTTGTACATAGGGGCAGTATTATAGTAGTTATATTCTTGTATATAGGAGCATTATTATATTATTTATATTTTTGTACATAGGGGAAGTATTATAGCAGTTATATTGTTATACATAGGAGAATTATTATAGTAGTTATATTCTTGTACATAGGAGCAGTATTATAGTTGTTATATTCTTGTACATAGGAGCATTATTATAGGAGTTATATTATTGTACGAAGGAGGCAGTATTATAGTGGTTATATTCTTGTACATAGGAGCAGAATTATTGTAATTATATTCTTGTACAAAGGGGCAGTATTATAGTAATTATATTCTTGTACATAGGGAGCAGTATTATAGTGGTTATATTCTTGTACATAGGGGGCAGTATTATAGCAGTTATATTCTTGTACATTGGGAGCAGTATTATAGCAGTTATATTCTTGTACATTGGGGCAGTATTATAGTAGTTATATTCTTGTAAATAGGAGCAGTATTACAGTAGTTATATTATTGTATATAGGAGCAGTATTATAGTAGTTATATTCTTGTACATAGGAAGCAGTATAATAGCAGTTATATTCTTGTTTATAGGAGCATTATTATATTATTTATATTCTTGTACTTAGGGGAAGTATTATAGCAGTTATATTCTTGTACATAGCAGCAGTAATATAGTTGTTATATTCTTGTACATAGGGAGCAGTATTATAGCAGTTATATTCTTGTACATTGTGGCAGTATTATAGTAGTTATATTCTTGTACATAGGGGCAGTATTATAGTAGTTATATTCTTGTACATAGGGAGCAGTATTATAGCAGTTATATTCTTGTACATAGGGGCAGTATTATGGTAGTTATATTCTTGTATATAGGAGCATTATTTTATTAGTTATATTCTTGTACATAGGGGACAGTATTATAGTAGTTATATTCTTGCACATAGGAGCAGTATTATAGTAGTTATATTTTTGTTCATACGGAGCAGTATTATAGCAGTTATATTCTTGTACATAGGAGCAGTATTACAGTAGTTATGTTCTTGTATATAGGAGGTATTATTATAGTAGTTATATTCTTGTACATAGGGGCAGTATTATAGTAGTTATATTCTTGTACATAGAGGGCTGTATTATAGTAGTTATATTCTTGTACATAGGGGCAGTATTATAGTAGTTATATTCTTGTACATAGGGAGCAGTATTATAGTAGTTATATTCTTGTACATAGGGGCAGTATTATAGTAGTTATATTCTTGTACATAGGAGCAGTACTATAGTAGTTATATTCTTGTACATAGGAGCAGTATTATAATAGTTATATTCTTGTATATAGGAGCATTATTATATCATTTATTTTGTTGTACATAGGGGAAGTATTATAGCAGTTATATTCTTGTACATAGGAGCATTATTATAGTAGTTATATTCTTGTACATAGGAGCAGTATTATAGTAGTTATATTCTTGTATATAGGAGCATTATTATATTATTTATATTCTTGTACATAGGGGAAGTATTATAGCAGGTTTATTCTTGTACATGGGAGCAGTATTATAGATGATACATTCTTGTACATAGGGGGCAGTGTTATAGTAGTTATATTCTTGTACATAGGGAGCTGTATTATAGCAGTTATATTCTTGTACATTGGGGCAGTATTATAGTAGTTATATTCTTGTACATAGGAGCATAATTATTGCAATTGTATTCTTGTACAAAGGGGCAGTATTATAGTAATTATATTCTTGTACATAGGGAGCAGTATTATAGTAGTTATATTCTTGTACATGGAGCAGTATTATAGTAGTTATATTCTTGTATATAGGAGCAGTATTATAGTAGTTATATTCTTGTACATAGGGGGCAGTGTTATAGTAGTTATATTCTTGTACATAGGAGCAGTATTATAGTAGTTATATTCTTGTACATAGGAGCAGTATTATAGTAGTTATATTCTTGTACATAGGAGCAGTATTATAGTAGTTATATTCTTCTAGATAAATGGGGGCAGTATTATAGTAGTTATATTCTTGTACATGGAGCAGTATTATAGTAGTTATATTCTTGTATATAGGAGCAGTATTATAGTAGTTATATTCTTGTACATAGGCGGCAGTGTTATAGTAGTTATATTCTTGTACATAGGAGCAGTATTATAGTAGTTATTTTCTTGTACATAGGGGCAGGATTATAGTAGTTATATTCTTATATTCTTGCACATAGGGGCAGTATTATAGTAATGTTCTTGTACATACGGACAGTATTATAGTCGTTGTAATGGGAGTGGTGGAACCATTTTGCTGTTGTCCAAAGAGAGACTGGAGGGGCATGACTAGGTGAGCATCTGATTTTTACTAGAGCCCCTGATGGTGGGGTTAGTTTGTCTCCCAATGAACACCAAGTGTGCACTCCAGGACCATCCACAGACACACGCCAGCTGACCCCCAAGGGACTGGTAGTTGGAACGGCCTAGAGGGAGAATAGAGCTGATGTAGGCAGGCTCTGGCAGAAACGGACTAGTAGGGCTGATAAAAATTGGCATGGCAGTTGCAGGTTGGTCTGGCAGATATACAGTCTGGTACAGGTAATTCCGGCTGATATACAGACTAACAATGAAAGTATTGACAAGGAGGTTCAGGGACAGACAGACTAGTGAGAAGTAGCAGACTGGGACCTGTGAACTTGCAAGCATGTTCATGAACAAACAACGTTGCCCAGGCACCTCCCATTAGGTGGAGATGCCTTAATTAATAGGTTTCTCCGAGCCATAGGCTGGAGACACTTTAGGATGGCGCGTGCTGTCTCTTGAAGAGGGTGGAACCACACAAGCGCCCTAAGCACAGTGCCTTGGGTTCTGCCTGTCTTGTGCAGACCCTAGTCAGCAGCAGGAGGTGGAGGGAGTGCTGGGCCGCTGCGGTCAGTAAGTTTGCATGCCTGCTGGGGAAGAAGGGTTGCATGCAGGGACGCCGGTGCTACAGTTGTTATAGTGTGAGGGGCCAGGGCCATAGTTGTGGCTGAGAGTATGTACTTTAATGTGCACTAGTCTCCCATCACATGAATATAATGTCCCTTTTGCAGCAGACCTTCTGCCAAATCAGGGTCCCATTGGGCTGGCTGAAGTTCTGCTGCTGGCGTTGTTGCATATAAAGAGACAGAGTCCATTTCAAACTTATAACAAAAAACTTTACTTTTCTCTGTTTACAGCACATCCTTTTCAGTTACAGCATTAGCATAGAGTTTCTTACAGTTCACATTCTCTACTTTCCCTGCACTAGGACCTCTCCTCTCGCTTCTGCTCCACACCGCTGTCACACGCTGTACCTGTGGCCCCTCAGGACCCTGGATGGCTGGGCTTTCCTCTTAAAACGTTACGGAGCTACTGGGTAGCTCAGGCTCTAAGGCCCACCTAAGCTGTTCGGGCTCCCTAGCCCCTCTGACCATAACCAGAAAACTCTTCCTGCCTTATCCCAGTAAACTCCTCCTATTATCCACTATTTACTATGTACCCATCTTGTGGCTCAACTAAGGTACTACACTGTCCCTATATCATTAGGTAAAAACACTATACACAGTAGTACCACACGTTATGTAACAGTAAACATTTAGGAGACACATATACTGTACATAACTAAAAGAACTTATCCTTACACAATGCCGCGGCCAGGCTATAATTAAACGAGTAGAGCAGTATACCAGTCTCTATGACCCCCTTACATTCCCCCTTCCTTTAACAATGGTCGTCCTTGACCATTCCCATATAAAACTTTATTAATAACAATGTATACTCCACGCTGGGAGACAAGAGAAGTAAATATACACTGCTCAATGTGAGCAAAGTCTTTTAAGGAATTTCCTTTTTTTTTAGAGGCACCTGGCGCACTGTCCTCCAGTTAGCACCTGTGGTTTTTTTCTTTTAAATCTGGTCCCATCCACTGGACTCGAACATATGTACACCGACATGACCCATCCATTGAGTCCACAGTCCTTGGAGGAGGCTTCCCCCCTTCCTTTGAGCAGAGCACACCCTTCTTCCAGCATGTGAGCTGCCTGTCCCGTAAACAGTCTGTTGCCGCAGCCTCACACTTAGTCGGTGACACAGTTCAGGGGTCCATGCCTCTGCCATCCAGCAGGAAGGGCGCAACAGGCGCAACAGAACAAAAACAACAGTCTCTTCTGATCATACTGTCCGCATTACTCCTGACTCTGGGAGTTTTTCAGGACTCCTCTGTCCTCAGGGACGCGAAACAGTCCTGCATATCTATTTATTTTACTCCAACACTATATGGTGCGACTAGCACTAACATTCTGTTTAGCAAGAAAGTGCATATAGTTCAATGGCACGCATCCCGTGTTGCTTAATCATAATGGTTCCATGCCTGCATATGAGCTGAAGAGGACTCTGCAGCCACTGAGTCCATAGGCTGCCAGGACTTAGCAGAGGCAGAATGGGGCTGGTAGGTAGAACAGGCACGGGGAACTGACCGAACCTGGCTCTGGCCCGCATATCATTCTAGGCCATCATCCTCGGAGCACAGAGCCACTGCCAGCGCAAAATAGCCTCGGGGTAGTCCTCTTTGACAAAGGAGACCCAGTCCCCTTCCACTAGGGGTCTCCCAAACCTCAGAGAGGCAGTGTTCACATGCACCTTGTCATTTGTGCCTTGCTCCCAGATAAAGCTGTGCCCATGCTCGATTTTGGTATGGACAAACTGCCCACGAGTGTGATGCCCAGCCATCGCGCTCTCTCCATGCTGGCGCAATTCTGTCTATATCTCCTTTTTTCGCTGTTTCTTTCCCTCTATGATGCCTGCAATCCAGGTGGATTATCCAGGGGTTGGAAATGGGTCCTCCACTGCCTGATGAAAATGTGATGTGACCAGCACCGTGCCTGCACGGCCTCCCAATCCTGACTAACACGGGTCAGATCAAGAGGCACCGGATCACTATTCGGAGGCCCTCTTCCCAAGACAGGAAGTTGAGGGACAGTCCAACCTGGCGGAGTACAAGGCCATAGCAGGGACCAGCCTTCCGGGGTCAAAGCCCGAGGTGCACTCACCGCCATTGGTCTCAGTGGTCCAGCCATGCCCATACCACGACCATTGGATCCTTCCTCGGACACCACTGTGCACTCCGGCCCCTGTTGACGAAGCACCAGCTCAGCCTCCCTTTCCGCTTTATGCTCCTCCAGGGCTTTCACTAGTGCTGGTCCCTGTCGATGCTATGGAACTGGCTCCAGATGAAAAGGTTCCGTTTCCTGCGAATGGCTTTCCGGCTTGGCCCTTTCTCCCAGCGTGGGCTCCATCAGTGCGATCGCTGTTTCATGCTCCCATTGACGAGGCTCCATCTTCCCCTGGTGACACGGTTCCTGGCATCGGCGTTCCTGCTCTTGATGACATTGTAGCTCTGTCTCCGGCAGCCGCTGGTGGCTCTCCTCTGCAGATAACGGGTTCATTTCAGCAGCGACGTCCCTCTGTCGTCCAGACTGGGTCTTTTCCTCCTCCTGCGGCCACTTCCACTCCACGCGGCCTATACCTCCACAACGAAGGGTACAGGAGTGGTGAGTCGCTGCCGGTGCCATGTCTCGTAATGGTGCCACACAGCTGCACACGGGATTTTCTTCTGGGCCCCACCCATTCCAGGGTGGGGTCGCTTTCGGCCGCTCCACCCATTCCTTGGCAATCTGTTGTAGGGATCAGGACCTTCATCTTCTCCAGCGCTCCCACCAGGGGCGGGCAACATAATTAGGCCACCGACTCCTCATGCCATTTCGGCTGCCAGACAGCTCCTTGCGCCATTTCCCTGTCAGGACGCCCATGAAGGGTGGGATCAGAGCTATTGTCCTCCATTTGCGCACCATTTTCCGCCATCTTTAGAGCCACCATCTTTGCCAACACAGTGTCCGTCACATTCAAAGTTTTAGACAAGTCCAGGATATCAGTCACATTCACATTTTCTTCATCCTTTCATTTCACGTAAACAATATCTTCCACGGCATTCCCATGCTGCATGATTGTGGCATCCTGCTGACTACGCCAAGTGTGAGGGAGGGCCAGGGCCATAATTGTGGCTGAGAGTATGTACTTTAAGACGCCCTGGTCTCCCATCACATGAATATAATGTCCCTTTTGTGGCATACCTTCTGCACCGTCAGGGTCCCATCGGGCTGGCTGAAGTTCTGCTGCTGGCGTTTTTACATATAAAGAGACAGAGTCCATTTCAAACTTATAATGTAAAACTTTACTTTCCTCTGTTTGCAGCACATCCTTTTGCAGATACAGTATCAGCATAGAGTTTCAGACAGTTCACATTCTCTACTTTCAGTGCACTTCTTTCTACAGTCCTCAGTACGTGCCCGGGTCGTACCGCTTCTTGCGGTAACGCAGCTTCCTTCCTGTCCAAACTCACTGCGCTTGGGGGTTCCCTAGTCCATTTTGCCTGGGTCTGAGGGCATCAGCCCATGCGATGATCTGCCACATGATGAGCAACCTGCATCCCCTTACTGTATAGGACCTCTCCTCTCACTTCTACTCCACACCGCTTTCACACGCTGTACCTATGGCCCCTCTGGACCCTGTATGGCTGGGCTTTCCTCTTAAAACATTATGGAGCTACTGGGTAGCTCGGGCTCTAAGGCCCACCCAAGCTGTTCGGGCTCCCTAGCCCCTCTGACCATAACCAGGAAACTCTTCCTGCCTTATCCCAGTAAACTCCTCCTATCATCCACTATTTACTATGTACCCATCTTGTGGCTCAACTAAGGTACTACACTGTCCCAATATCATTATGGAAAAACACTATACACAGTAGTACCACACGTTATATAACAGCAAACATTTAGGAGACACATATACATAACTAAAAGAACTTATCCTTACCCAGTGCAGCAGTCGGGACGTTATTAAAGGGGTAGGGGCATATACCAATCTCTGTGACCCCCTTACAATATTCTTATTAAATTGTTTAATGAACACATAACACAATATGACACTGTAACTCATCTCACCCTGCACAATACTTCTTGCTTCTATTTTGTTTTATAAATCTCTAGAAAAACTTCCATTTCTGTTGCTGCACACTTACTGATAGGCAGCTAGTTGGAAATGACGCACTATGGAGACGCGGGAGCTCGGTGTTCGGGCTGCAGGAGCATTATTTTGAATCCTAGACCTTGAATTGTTTTTCACCGATTATATTATTTGTTATTGCCATTAGCAAATAGTCAGAGACGTTTGTGGAAACCCACGCACGTCCGCATTGTATCCATGGCCCTTCGTCTGTCAGACACAACTCATGAAAAGATTAGCATTTGCATTTAGCATTGCGGTATATGAATTGTCATAGCAACTAGGAGCGCGGAATGGCAGGTAGTTACTGGAGATATTATGCCGCAAAGTTTATGCTTCTCTACAAAACACATCCTTCACAGGCTGCAGTTAGAAAACAATTCTGAATATTCTAGCACTGTGATAACTTTCTCTATCGCTGTCGTGCGTCACAATTTGTACACTGATCTCTCTATATACATCTACCAGTGACGTCCATTGTGACTGCAGGGACCATTTTCTTTCCCTAATGGCAGGATAACTTTGTAAAGGATGTCATCTCTTTGGCTAAGAAAATTGGAGCTGCAGTCACCCGAACAACAGGAGCCTGTAGGAGATGTGCCAGACCCGACGCACGCGGTAGAAGCGGAACGTGTGCATTAAATTGCATTTTTTTAAGTTTTGTTTTTTTAAATTTTTGATCCGAGATTTTAAAGTCCAAGAAAAGTCCCTTCAATAGTCTAAGAATATTTAGTGATGATCCACCTGTGATAACTGTTATACAGAAAAATAAAAATCTAGTCCTGTCATCATATACCAACTCTAAATGATATTTTTCACTATTTTTTTGTGTCGGTTTAGTATGTGCATTGTAACAAAAAATATTCACAATGTGGAAAGCATCAACGAGTAGGCTAACTGCTATTGAAACCATCAACAAGAAGGCTACATTTTATTGTGTTTAACTGTTCCAGATCCATCAGATCCATTTATACTACTTGTTTACTAACGTGAACCGGAATCCTCATCGTGTCAAGCACTGTATTCGATAAGGAAAATAATATATATATATATTTATTGTTGGGATTCACTCTTTGTGCTAGGCATTAGGTGTTAGGTAGCGTTCGCACAGGCAATGCAGTTTTGACCTAGACACATGCAGTTTTATTGCTTTCCACAAGTTGCTCAGAACCAAAACAAACTCATAAACATAAATCCCTAGCCTATATTCGGCTGAGCTAGTCCCGGCTTGGTCAAACAAATCAGCTATTGTCCTTAGTAACCAGCGATACTTGTGGTTCTTACAGACGGCCTGTGCAGACTCTTCTCAGGAAGGAATTTTTGCCTTGTCTGCATTCAGTAGACTGAGTCCTTGGTCACCCCATTCATAGAAAGACCCCAGTTCGTCTTTCTCTCAGCTACAGCTCACATCTTGTCTGGTCAGCCTCACCAGCACCACACCAAACTCTGCTTCATCCAGAATCCTGACGCTCCCTGATGATACTGCTACACGATGAGGGTATGTGTCCACGATCAGGATGGCCGGCGGTATCGTCGGAGCGCCAAACCCACTCGGCGCTAAGCCCCACCCCCTTCTGGGACGCGATGATGCCGGATGTGTTCATTGCACACATCCGGCATCATCGCACCCCTCGCATAGGACCCTGTGTTATTCCTTGCGGCGGCGCAGCGTCACTGCAAGGAACATGGACATGCTGCGATCTTATAAGACGCGCAGCATGTCCAGAGTCGCAGGGCCGACAGATGCGTGTTACCACGCATAGTGGACACGGGATTTCATAAAATCCCCTCCACTATGCTGGAACATCTGGACGCTGCGTGTTTGACGCTGCAGCCCCACGCAGCGTCAAACACGCAGCGTTTCCTGAACGTGGACATGTATCCTGAATCTACTTCCTGCTTCTTAGAGTCACACTGCAGGTGCTTCTAATCAAACACTGCAGGGCTGGGATTTAACCTTGCCCTTCCCAGCTACGCTACTATATGTATATAAAGTTGTATTTTTTTTTCTGACAATAACTACAAAAACTTTAATTCTATATTCACAACTTTCATGCTTTTAAGGGCAGCAATGCTTTCAAAATACTGTAATGAAATATGCATGTGGTGCTAAATTTATAACTAGCACGGACACAAAATAAATGAATGGAAAAGATATGAAATTTTCAAAAAACTGTACCGTACTTATTTTTCATGCAATCACTGAAGCAGACAGTACAGGCCCTCCAACCATTATGGAGCCTTCCAAATACACTGTGTTCCAAATTATTATGCAAATAATATTTCCTCATATTTTCTCTAAATTACCTATCTGAATTGCAGTCATTGTTATTTTCCAGTCATCTACTATTCTAGTATAATTGCAATGTTTTGGAACAAACTGCCTATGAAAACATGAGAACCTACAAGGAACGCACTACTAGAACCAATATAGAAATATAATAAACTTTATTAAGTAACCAATGAAAACAAGTCATACATGTATCACAGGGAAAACCAAATGGCAATGATCACCAAACAAAGGCAATGTGTAGAACAACAGGCAAAAGAGTAAACAGTACATAAAAACCTCTTAATGTATTGCCAAAAGTGCAAATGCTTAGTATATTGCAGTATACGGGATAGAGAGGCCCCCACAGATAAATACGTAATCCAAAAGCAAAAGTGCTGAGTGCTATAAACGTATATAGTAGGAAGACAGTCATCCCTCAGAGGAAAAACTAAGTAAAAATCAATGAATCATATTACCTGGAGATAAACCACACTGCCACGAGCCCCAACGCGCGTTTTGGCGCGATGCCTTCTTCCGGGGGTGTGGCGTAATGCAGACGTGAGAGATATTTAAGCATGACATAAGCCAATCACAGTGTGCCTAGTAAGGAGGCCGCATTGAGACAGAAAGCCCGCGCATGCGCAGAAGCAGGTAAACAATGACGCAGTAGGGAGAGGAAGACCAAACAGGTCTCGACCCAATAACCCCACAGCGCGTGCGCAGTGGATATTAACGTCGCCAAGACAACGGAGAGGGCGTCAACAGAGGAGGACGCCAGGGACATCCAGGTCACGCCCACCAGTAAGGCGCGAGCCGGATGAAAAAATCTTAGCGTGTACAACTCAAAGAGATGCCGTCGCCGTTGGTCGGCAACTAAGGTAAAAGCGCGAACGCCCTACGGAAAAGAAAGAGGGATCCAATAATATAAATGGAAAATGCGTAAAAAGAACAAAAAGCAAATGCGATAAGTGATAAAGAAGGGTGAAAAGGGGAAGAGATACTGAAACAAGTAAAAAATAAACAAGCGCGACAAAGGCACATTATCACTAAGTGGCAAAAATGAAAGGAAGAAGAAATGATTGAAAAGGGCAAAGATAATGGGAAAGTGTAAATGACAACGAAGCACATCTTTTCATACCATTATTAAAAGACATATAAACATATAAAAAATACTAATGAATATACAATGTGACAAACAGCAATATAAACATAAATATAAATATTAATAAAGTGTGAAGGATGCATCAAAAAAGATCCAAGTGAGGTGATCGATGAATCCACAAGATGGACAATACTTTCCCCGTAGAAATAGTCACACAATGGGCATAGAATAGCGACATCCAAGGAAACTATGAAAGGCAAGCGACATATGATTAAAAACACAATAATAAAAGAATATATACAAAGCCAATAAAAAACATGGGGACTGATGATTCAAAGGAATGAGGAAAAACTAAGGGCTTCATTAAGGCCATGGGGTTGCAGAGTTTGGAGTCTCCAAATCCATCGCGCTTCTTTTTGTGCAAGATGACGACCAAAATTGCCACCATGCTGCATAGGAATGAGATGGTCTATTCCCACAACCCTAAAACCTGTGGGGTCACAATCATGATAACGTTTAAAATGGCGGGGAACCGTTTTCAAGCATTCGATGTTCTTCTCTTTTTTGGCTGACAAAATATCCCGAACATGTTCACGTACACGTAACTTAAAAGCACGTGTTGTGAGTCCAATATAAATTTTGCCGCAAGGGCAAGTTCCATGATAAATCACCATTGTGGTCGAGCAGTTGATGGAATGTGTGATTGCAAATTCTCGACCATCAGACGATAGAAAATGGGTGGCATTATCAATATTTTGGCACGATATGCATTTGCCACATGGTTTACAGCCCCACCGAGGGGGATGATGGCCAGAGATTGTTTGAAAAATGGGTGCTGGAGTATTCGGTAGAAAATAACTACGCACCAAATGGTCCCCCAAATTCTTAAATCTACGGGCAACCACAGAGGGATGAGAGGGTAAGTATTGTTTAAGAACCGGATCGGCAAGAAGTATAGGCCAATGTTTAGCCAAAACTTGCGACATTTCCTTCCACCGAGAATGATATTGTGTAATCATCCTTACCTCTTGATTCATTTTGATTTGAGGTTGAGAGAACAGAAGTTGATGTCGATTTGTGTTCCTGGCCCTGTTATATGCCTTTTTGACACACCTTTTGCTGTATCCACGGGCCAAAAAACATTGTTTAAGATCTTCAGCTTGTCTCTCAAAACTTTCCACTGATGTACAAATTCTTTTCAGGCGGAGAAACTGTCCAACAGGGACCGCATTGATCACATGGGGTGGGTGGGAAGAAGAAGCGTGAAGTACAGAATTCACTGCAGTGTCCTTACGGAAAACACTGGTACCCAAAAGACTTTGGCTTTGTATATATTCTTTTATTATTGTGTTTTTAATCATATGTCGCTTGCCTTTCATAGTTTCCTTGGATGTCGCTATTCTATGCCCATTGTGTGACTATTTCTACAGAGAAAGTATTGTCCATCTTGTGGATTCATCGATCACCTCACTTGGATCTTTTTTGATGCATCCTTCACACTTTATTAATATTTATATTTATGTTTATATTGCTGTTTGTCACATTGTATATTCATTAGTATTTTTTATATGTTTATATGTCTTTTAATAATGGTATGAAAAGATGTGCTTCGTTGTCATTTACACTTTCCCATTATCTTTGCCCTTTTCAATCATTTCTTCTTCCTTTCATTTTTGCCACTTAGTGATAATGTGCCTTTGTCGCACTTGTTTATTTTTTACTTGTTTCAGTATCTCTTCCCCTTTTCACCCTTCTTTATCACTTATCGCATTTGCTTTTTGTTCTTTTTACGCATTTTCCATTTATATTATTGGATCCCTCTTTCTTTTCCGTAGGGCGTTCGCGCTTTTACCTTAGTTGCCGACCAACGGCGACGGCGTCTCTTTGAGTTGTACACGCTAAGATTTTTTCATCCGGCTCGCGCCTTACCGGTGGGCGTGACCTGGATGTCCCTGGCGTCCTCCTCTGTTGACGCCCTCTCCGTTGTCTTGGCGACGATAATATCCACTGGGCACGCGCTGTGGGGTTATTGGGTCGAGACCTGTTTGGTCTTCCTCTCCCTGCTGCGTCATTGTTTACCAGCTTCTGCGCATGCGCGGGCTTTCTGTCTCAATGCGGCCTCCTTACTAGGCACACTGTGATTGGCTTATGTCATGCTTAAATATCTCTCACGTCTGCATTACGCCACACCCCCGGAAGAAGGCATCGCGCCAAAACGCGCGTTGGGGCTCGTGGCAGTGTGGTTTATCTACAGGTAATATGATTCGTTGATTTTTACTTAGTTTTTCCTCTGAGGGATGACTGTCTTCCTACTATATACGTTTATAGCACTCAGCACTTTTGCTTTTGGATTACGTATTTATCTGTGGGGGCCTCTCTATCCCGTATAACTGCAATATACTAAGCATTTGCACTATTGGCAATACGTTAAGAGGTTTTTATGTACTGTTTACTCTTTTGCCTGTTGTTCTACACATTGCCTTTGTTTGGTGATCATTGCCATTTGGTTTTCCCTGTGATACATGTATGACTTGTTTTTATTGGTTACTTAATAAAGTTTATTATATTTCTATATTGGTTCTAGTAGTGCGTTCCTTGTAGGTTCTCATATTTATTCTTCTTTGCACTGAACCCTAGTGATTTACATCCGAGCACCCTTGGGATTCTCTATTAGTGGTGCACGCATGGTTTGGTTTATATGATTTGCCTATGAAAACAGTATCTTTAAAAAAAAAAAAAACACTCAAAATGCATGTTCCAAATTATTATGCACAGCAGAGTTTTCAACCTTTTTTTTTATTTTGAACAAAAAAATGGCCAATTGTAAAGTTATAAGCATTATCAGCTTATTACAAAATGAAATCAAACAGTTTTCAAGTGAAACCTTTATTCTAGGTGATGTTACATTTGCACATAGGACCCCTTGTTCAAAAGAAGCTTCTGAACTCTCTCGTCCATTGAATTTGTCAGTTTTTGGATGGTTTCTGCTTCAATTGTTTTGCATGTGGACAGAATCCCCTCCCAGAGCTGTTGCTTAGATGTGACCTGCCTCCCGCCATCATAGACACTCCTTTTGATGATGCTCCAGAGGTTCTCAATGGGGTTGAGGTCAGGGGAAGATGGTGGCCACACCATAAGTTTGTCCTCTTTTATGCCCATAGCAGCCAGAGATGCAGATGTGTTTTTTGCAGCATGAGACGGTGCATTATCATGCATGAAAATGATCTTGCTGCAGAAAGCACGGTTCTTCCTCTTGAACCATGGCAGGAAGTGTTTTAGAAACTCCACATAGATTATGGAGTTCATCTTTACCCCTTCAGGGATCATAAAGGGGCCGACAATCTCTCTCCCCATGATTCTAGCCCAAAACATTACTCCACCTCCTCCTTGTTGGCGCCTTAGCCGTGTTTTCATGGGGTGTCCATCAACCAGCCATCCTCCACTCCATCCATCTGGACCATGGAGCGTTGCACGGCACTCATCGGTGAACAGTTTGGAAGTCAGTCTTCATGTATCGTTTGGCCCCTGGAGCCGTTTCTGCTTGTGTGCAGTGGATAGAGGTGGTCGACAGTATGGCTTACGCACAGCTGCAAACCTCTGAAGGACCCTGCATCTTGTTGTTCTGGGGACGTTGGAGGCACCAGCAGCTTCAAAAACTTGTCTGCTGCTATGACAAGGCATTTTTGCAGCTGCTCTTTTAACCTTACGCAATTGCCTGTTGGAAAGAGTCCTCAATTTTTCCTTATCAGCACGCACACGTGTGTGCTGGGAATCAGCTACATACTTCTTGATTGTGCGATGATCACGATGAAGTGTCTTGGCAATGTTGATTGTAGTCATGCCTTGACCTAAATACTCCACAGTTTGTTGCTTCTCAGCAGCCGACACATCCTTTTTCTTTCCCATTTTGGCCAAAAATGTCGGCTGCTTAATAATGTGGAACAGCCTTCTTAAGTAGTCTTGCCTTTATTTGGACACACCGGCCAAACTAATGTGCACAGGTATCTGCAATTCAGTCCTGACACACATCACCATCAATGAGTGTACATGACAAACCAAAAAATTCTAACCTTATCACTCCTAAACTCTATGTGCAGAATCATTTGGAACACAGTGTACACGTGTTATGTTGCCAGGGTTATGAAGTGGTGAGAGTTATGGCATCAAGGCTGGTACGGGGGCAGGGGTTAAGGTCGTGGGTGATTTTATAGTGAGAAAAGTTTAAGTCGTGGGTGGTTAATGATGAGCTGATGGCCTGAAAAAAATGACTTGTGGGCTGTGGCTGTTTACATGTTTACAGTATAAATTGATTTTTTTTTGCATAAAAATATGAACAAAAGCTAAATGTCTTGTTCACAGACCAAACCAAATAAAACGACTCATAGCACAATTTTAAGAAATAATCACCAAGAGGCAAAGACTGGAGGAGAATTCTATTACTGCGGTTAAAGACTTATTGAAACATATAAATAAATACTAAGGGCAAAATAAACCCAAAACATTCCCAGTAATCCTTTAAAGACTGGAGGTTAGAATTTAAAAATGCCTTTAAAATGAATGAAAATGAGCTGCAATACCAAACATAACCTTTGGGCAAGGGTGGCGCTGGTTCATTAAAAGAAAATTATTTTAGTAATCCCAGATAACCCTTTCAACTCCTCCACCCTCGGGCAATTTTATGTTTTCGTTTTTTCCTCCCCTTCTTTCAAGAGCCATAACTTTTGTTTTATTTTTCTAGCCATAAAGCCATATGAGGGCTTTTCTTTTGCGGGACGAGTTGTACTTTTCAATTACATCATTTATTCTGCCACAAAGTGAACTGAAAAACAGGGGGGGAAAAATCAAAGTGTGGAAAAATTGCCAAAAAAATGGAATTCCACAATTTTTTTTTGTGTGGTTTTTCTTTACCATATTCACTGAATGCTAAAACTGCTCTGCCATTATGATTCTCCTGGTCATTATGAGTTCACACATACCAAACATGTGTAATTTTTTGAACATAAGAGGTGAAAAAAAATCATAAATTTGTAAAAAAAAAATGTTCACGCTTTTGTCTCTATTTTCCAAGACCTGTACAGTTCTCATTTTTCAGGACTTGAAGCTGTACGAGGGCTTATTTTTGTGCCCTAAGCTTAAATCAGTCATCAAGTGCAGGGAAAGTTGCAGGCTCAGTGTGTGAGCCTGCATCAAGGGCAGGGACATGTTCGATTACGTAAATATATGTCGTATGTCGTGAAGGAGTTATGATTTCTGAAAACCATTTTTCTTCTTCCCCTTATTAAACATGCAATCATGGATCATCAGGACTTGCATGTTTATTTCAAGACCAGTATGAGTATAGGTAGCCGCCATAATCTTATAGAAGTATTTATCTCATATTGCAGGTAGGTAAAAATACCCAATGCCTTAAACATCCATTGGATAGACAAAACCTTCTACACGAGTTAGCATTACGATGACAAATCTCATGTGTATGGCCGCACTCAGTTATTTTTTTTTTATTATTTAAAAGATTGTTTTTATTAGCATAGAACACAGCCATTAAATATTGAAACATGGTCATTATTAAAATCAACCCCAGCCTATAAGTAGTATACTCAAAAATAGGATTCGTTTTTAATAAAAATAGAATACAGCCTATAAATACTGTACTATACTCAAAAACAGGATTATTTTTAATAAAATAGAACACAGCCTAGAAATATTGAAACTTTGTTTTGAATCAAAATGGAATCTACCCTATCCTATTCTTGAGTATTTATAGATTTGGCTGAATTTTAATAAAAAAAAGAAACCCTATTTATAGACTGTGTTCTACCAAAAATAATAGTCCAATTTTTAACTATTTATAGACTTTGCCCCATGCTTGAGTATTTATAATACTCAAGCATGGGGCAAAGTCTATAAATAGTTAAAAATTGGACTATTATTTTTGGTAGAACACAGTCTATAAATAGGGTTTCTTTTTTTTATTAAAATTCAGCCAAATCTATAAATACTCAAGAATAGGATTGCTTTTTTATTTATATTTATTTAAAATCATACACAGCCTATAAATACTCATTCATGGGGCATAGCCTAAACTATTGTACAGATCAATTTTAATAATAGAACACAGCCTGTAAATATTCAAACTTTATTTTTTATTTTTTAATTAAAAAATTGAACCTAGATTATAAATGCTCAAGCATGGGGCGCAGCCTGTATGTAGTTAAAAATTGGAGTATTTATTTTTTATAGAACAAATCCTACAAATATTGTAACATGGATTATTTTTTTAAAACATAACCCAGACTAATAATACTCAAACATAGGATTGTTTTTATTTTATATTTATAAATTACTGCCTAAAATTAGTGAAACATAGGATTATTTTATCAAGCTATATCCCAGCCTAGGATTTTTTATTTGTATTTTTTTTTTTTTGTTAGAGTACACATCAATCTTAATAATAGAACACAGCCTGCAAATATTTAAACTTTTTTTTTTTTTTATTAAGAGGGAACCTAGACTGTAAATAATCAATCATGGGGCACAATCTGTGAGTAGGTAAAAAGTGAAGTTTTTCTTTTTTTTTTTATAGAACACGGCCTACAAATCCAATAACATTGATAATTTTTTAAATAGGACCCAGCCTAATAATATTCAAACATACGATTTTTTATTTATTTATTTTTTATTAAAATAGAGCACATATCAACCATAATAATAGAACACAGCCTATAAACACATAATGATATTTTATGATGTTTCTCAGTAAAATATATGCAAATTGTCTCTTCAGAGAGGAAGAGGACTAGAACTCTGGTGCCACCTATAGGAAGTAGCAATCCTAAAAAAGTCAATATCGACCCTCTAAGGAGCCTTATCACATGACTTAGGATGAAAGACAAAGCCAAAATCTTAATTTGCAGATACTGTGTTTCGGGGAACTGTCCCTCGTCAGTGCAAAGTGTGAGATAAGGTTTGGCTGGGTGAGAGGCATCTGACCGGGATTCAAAGGGTAACGTTACCTTTTAATCCCAGTAAAATATGTGAAATTGAACTTTTTTAGTGATTTTAATGGTTTTCCGTGTGGCTGCATTTATACATTTGACCACTAGAGGCACTGTTGCATTGGATTCAAGAGGAACTGATCTAATTTATTTATTCATTTATTTATTTATGTATTTACTGTTTTTAATTAAAATTTATGATATTATTCAAAAGTATAAAAATAGATAATCAGAAACAGACAGATTGTGCTGTAACTTGGTGAATGAATATTACAGCATAGGGCGTAGCAGTAAATATTCTCGGTGCCGCCTGTGTGTGAATATTCATCAGCGATGTTATCCCTCCAACCAGTTTTAGGCACATTATAAATATTTCATCTGTTTGTTCTCGGCGTTCGCAGCAGAAGTAAAGATTATTGAAGGTCGTTTCAAGCTGTAAAATAGCAGATCCTGTCCACAGAAGGCAGCGGCGTTTATGGGGTGGGATGGAGAATTGCGCAGTACTGATTCTAGGCATTTTCAGAGCTGAAATCCAGGGGACAAAAGAGAATGGCGTCATATCCGATCCTGGGTTATCGCTGGTTCGGCGGCATTGGGGGGACGGAGGCTGAAGAAGAAAACGGCTAAAATATTTTATAATGTCATATATCTCCTTTATATCATGTTCTCACGCAGTATTTTTTTTCTGCTTCATTTTGGAATCTAAGACGTCTGTTGCAGATAATTGTGCAAACAAAGTGGATGTGATTCCAAGAAAACACAAACTCCCTGTGGGTCTAAAGATGCTGCTAATCCATCTGCAGAATGGTGCATTGCTTACTTATAGGTTTCTATGTTCAGCCAGAAAAAACACATGTAAAAAAATGAATTTGTGTTTCAAAGTGCAGAATCCAAACTTTATTATGCAAAATAATGTATTAAGTTACACTACTTCAAATCTGCACAAAAATGCATTCAATAGAGGAAAAACCACATAAATTGTAATTTGTATCCTCATCTACACCTACAATAGGGAGCTTCACTATTATACTCCAGAGCTGCACTCACTATTCTGCTGGTGCAGTCACTGTGTACATACATTACATTACTGATCCCGACTTCCATCCTGTATTATACTCCAGAGCTGCGCTCACTATTCTGCTGGTGCAGTCACTGTGTACATACATTACATTACTGATCCTGAGTTACATCCTGTATTATACTCCAGAGCTGCACTCACTATTCTGCTGGTGCAGTCACTGTGTACATACATTACATTACTGATCCGGAGTTACATCCTGTATTATACTCCAGATCTGCACTCACTATTCTGCTGGTGCAGTCACTGTGTACATACATTACATTACTGATCCGGAGTTCCATCCTGTATTATACTCCAAAGCTGCACTCACTATTCTGCTGGTGCAGTCACTGTGTACATACATTACATTACTGATCCAGAGTTCCATCCTGTATTATACTCCAAAGCTGCACTCACTATTCTGCTGGTGCAGTCACTGTGTACATACATTACATTACTGATCCGGAGTTCCATCCTGTATTATACTCCAAAGCTGCACTCACTATTCTGCTGGTGCAGTCACTGTGTACATACATTACATTACTGATCCTGAGTTACATCCTGTATTATACCCCAGAGCTCTACTCACTATTCTGCTGGTGCAGTCACTGTGTACATACATTACATTACTGATCCGGAGTTCCATCCTGTATTATACTCCAAAGTTGCACTCACTATTCTGCTGGTGCAGTCACTGTGTACATACATTACATTACTGATCCTGAGTTACATCCTGTATTATAGTCCAGAGCTGCACTCACTATTCTGCTGGTGCAGTCACTGTGTACATACATTACATTACTGATCCTGAGTTACATCCTGTATTATACTCCAGAGCTGCACTCACTATTCTGCTGGTGCAGTCACTGTGTACATACATTACATTACTGATCCTGAGTTACATCCTGTATTATACCCCAGAGCTGCACTCACTATTCTGCTGGTGTAGTCACTGTGTACATACATTACATTACTGATCCTGAGTTACATCCTGTATTATACTCCAGAGCTGCACTCACTATTCTGCTGTTGCAGTCACTGTGTACATACATTACATTACTGATCCTGAGTTACATCCTGTATTATACTCCAGAGCTGCACTCACTATTCTGCTGGTGCAGTCACTGTGTACATACATTACATTACTGATCCTGAGTTACATCCTGTATTATACCCCAGAGCTGCACTCACTATTCTGCTGGTGTAGTCACTGTGTACATACATTACATTACTGATCCTGAGTTACATCCTGTATTATACTCCAGAGCTGCACTCACTATTCTGCTGTTGCAGTCACTGTGTACATACATTACATTACTGATCCTGAGTTACATCCTGTATTATACCCCAGAGCTGCACTCACTATTCTGCTGGTGCAGTCACTGTGTACATACTGTTGTGTATCCGCTTTTTGGGCTCCCCTGGTGGTTGCTGGTGGTACTGGTGACTTGTTTGCACTTTGCTGCTTCTGTTCACCTGCTTCCATCAGTGTTTGGGAGTTTCCTATTTAGCCTTGCTCTCCAGTCATTTCCTTGCCGGTCATCATTGTAACCAGAGCCTTCGGTTGCATGTTCCTGCTACTAGTCTGCTGATCAGCTAAGTGGACTTTGTCCTTTTGTTTTGTACCTTTTGTCCAGTTTGCAGTTTTTGTAATTCTCTGTAGCTGGAAGCTCTTGCAGGCTGAAATTGCCACTCCTGTGTCATGAGTTGACACAGGAGTCTTAAAGTAATTTCAGGATGGTTTTTGAAAGGGTTTTCAGTTGACCGTGAAGTCCTCTTTTGTATCCTTCTGCTATCTAGTAAGTGGACCTCTCTTTGCTAAATCTACTTTCATTCTGTGTATGTCTTTTCCTCTTAATTCACCGTTATTACATGTGGGGGGCTGCTATCATCTTTTGGGGTATTTCCCTAGAGGTAAGCCAGGTCTGTTTCTTCCTCTACCAGGTGTAGTTAGTCCTCCGGCTGGCGCGTGGCATATAGGAAGCCGTAGGTATGCTCCCTGGCTACTGTTAGTTGTGTGGTAGATTTAGCTCACGGTCAACTCGAGTTTCCATCACCCGAGAGCTCGTTCGTTACTTATATGTTTCTTACGTTCCCCTGCCATTGGGAACCATGACAGTATGACCGGCCTGTGTTAAACTTATTGGCAGAAGGAAGGAGAGAAAAAAGAAGTCTGTAAATTTTTTTTTTTTTTTCCCTTTTTCCTCTATGCTTGCTCCATAGTTGGACCAGTTGTATTTCAGCTTTAATTACAGCCTTTGCCTTTCTCTCCTTATAATCCTTGAATGGCTCTGAGCTCACCTGTTTAAAGATGGATCCTCAGAGTTTGGCTGCAGGTTTAAATAATCTTGCTACGAAGGTTCAAAATTTACAAGATTTTGTTATACATGCTCCTATTTCTGAACCTAAAATCCCTACACCAGAGGTGTTTTCCGGAGATAGATCTCGGTTTTTGAATTTCAAATATAATTGTAAATTATTCCTTTCTCTCAGACCTCACTCCTCAGGAGATCCTGTCCAGCAGGTTAAGATTGTAATCTCTTTGCTGCGAGGTGACCCTCAAAATTGGGCATTTTCATTGGCACCAGGGGATCCTGCGTTGCTCAATGTGGATGCGTTTTTCCTGGCTTTAGGGTTGCTTTATGAGGAACCTAATTTGGAGATTCAAGCTGAAAAAGCTTTGATAGCCCTATCTCAAGGGCAAGATGAAGCGGAGATATACTGCCAAAAATTTCGTAGGTGGTCTGTGCTTACTCAGTGGAATGAGTGCGCCTTAGCGGCAAATTTCAGAGAGGGCCTTTCTGATGCCGTTAAAGATGTTATGGTGGGGTTCCCTGTGCCTACAGGTCTGAATGAGTCCATGACAATGGCAATTCAGATTGATCGGCGTTTGCGGGAGCGCAAACCCGTGCACCATTTGGCGGTATCTTCTGAAGAGACGCCAGAGAAAATGCAATGTGACAGAGTTATGTCCAGAAGCGAGCGGCAGAATTATAGGCGTAAAAATGGGTTATGCTTCTATTGTGGTGATTCTGCTCATGTTATATCGGCATGCTCTAAGCGTACTAGGAAGGTTGACAAGTCCATTTCAATTGGCACTTTACAGTCCAAATTTATTTTGTCTGTAACCTTGATTTGTTCATTATCAGTTATTACCGTGGATGCCTATGTGGACTCTGGTGCCGCTCTGAGTCTTATGGACTGGTCCTTTGCCAGGCGCTGTGGGTTTGATTTAGAGCCTCTGGAAGTCCCTATACCTCTGAAGGGTATTGATTCTACACCTTTGGCTTGTAATAAACCACAGTTCTGGACGCAAGTGACTATGCGTATGACTCCAGACCATCAGGAGGTGATTCGCTTCCTTGTGTTGTACAATTTACATGATGTTTTGGTGCTTGGATTACCATGGTTACAGTCTCATAACCCAGTCCTTGACTGGAAGGCTATGTCTGTGTTAAGCTGGGGATGTCGGGGGGCTCATGGGGACACTCCTATGGTGTCCATTTCGTCATCTATTCCATCTGAGATTCCGGCATTTTTGTCTGATTATCGTGATATTTTTGAAGAGCCTAAGATTGGTTCACTCCCTCCTCACAGGGATTGTGATTGCGCCATAGATCTGATTCCTGGCAGTAAATTTCCAAAGGGTCGTTTGTTTAACCTATCTGTGCCTGAACATGCTGCTATGCGCGAGTATATTAAGGAGTCCCTGGAAAAGGGACATATTCGTCCTTCTTCATCACCTTTAGGAGCCGGTTTTTTCTTTGTCTCTAAAAAGGATGGCTCTTTGAGGCCTTGTATTGATTATCGTCTCCTGAATAAAATTACAGTCAAATATCAGTATCCGTTGCCTTTGCTGACTGATTTGTTTGCTCGCATAAGGGGGGCTAAGTGGTTCTCTAAGATTGATCTTCGTGGGGCGTATAATTTGGTGCGAATTAAGCAGGGGGATGAGTGGAAGACCGCATTTAATACGCCTGAGGGCCATTTTGAGTATTTGGTAATGCCTTTCGGCCTTTCTAATGCACCTTCTGTCTTTCAGTCCTTAATGCATGATATTTTCCGTGAATATTTGGATAAATTTATGATTGTGTACTTGGATGATATTTTGATTTTTTCTGATGACTGGGAGTCTCATGTTCAGCAGGTCAGGAGGGTTTTTCAGGTTTTGCGGGAGAATTCTTTGTGTGTAAAGGGTTCAAAGTGTGTTTTTGGGGTTCAAAAAATTTCATTTTTGGGGTATATTTTTTCCCCTTCTTCTATTGAGATGGACCCTGTCAAGGTTCGGGCTATTTACGACTGGACGCAGCCTACTTCTCTGAAGAGTCTCCAGAAATTCTTGGGCTTTGCTAATTTTTATCGTCGATTTATAGCTGGTTTTTCTGGCGTTGCTAAACCTCTGACGGATTTGACTAAAAAGGGTGCTGATGTTGCCAATTGGTCCCCTGCTGCCGTGGAGGCCTTTCGGGAGCTTAAGCACCGCTTTTTGTCTGCCCCTGTGTTGCGCCAGCCTGATGTTTCTCTTCCCTTTCAGGTTGAGGTTGATGCTTCCGAGATCGGAGCGGGGGCGGTTTTGTCGCAGAAAAGTTCCGACTGCTCAGTGATGAGACCTTGTGCGTTCTTTTCGTGAAAATTTTCGGCCGCCGAGCGAAACTATGATGTTGGTAATCGGGAGCTTTTGGCCATGAAGTGGGCATTTGAGGAGTGGCGTCATTGGCTTGAGGGTGCCAGACATCAGGTGGTAGTTTTGACTGATCACAAGAATTTAATTTATTTGGAGTCTGCCAGGCACCTGAATCCTAGACAGGCACGTTGGTCGTTGTTCTTTTCCCGGTTTAATTTTGTGGTCTCGTACTTACCGGGTTCTAGGAATGTGAAAGCAGATGCTCTTTCTAGGAGTTTTGAGCCTGACTCTCCTGGGAATTCTGAACCTGCTGGTGTCCTTAAGGATGGAGTGGTTTTGTCTGCTGTCTCTCCAGATTTGCGACGTGCTTTGCAAGAATTTCAGGCGGATAGACCTGATCGTTGTCCGTCTGGTAGACTGTTTGTTCCTGACGAGTGAACCACTAGAGTCATCTCGGAAGTTCATTCTTCTACTCTGGCAGGTCATCCGGGAATTTTTGGCACCAGAGATTTGGTGGCTAGATCCTTCTGGTGGCCTTCCCTGTCTCGAGATGTGCGTATTTTTGTGCAGTCTTGCGATGTGTGTGCTCGGGCCAAGCCTTGTTGTTCTAGGGCTAGTGGGTTGTTGTTGCCCTTGCCTATTCCGAAGAGGCCTTGGACGCACATCTCTATGGACTTTATCTCGGATCTCCCTGTTTCTCAGAAGATGTCTGTCATCTGGGTGGTGTGTGACCGTTTTTCTAAAATGGTTCATTTGGTGCCATTGCCTAAGTTGCCTTCCTCATCTGAGTTGGTCCCTCTGTTTTTTCAAAATGTGGTTCGCTTGCATGGTATTCCGGAAAACATCATTTCTGACAGGGGTACCCAGTTCGTGTCTAGATTTTGGCGGGCAGTCTGTGCCAGGTTGGGCATTGATTTGTCCTTTTCGTCTGCATTCCATCCTCAGACCAATGGCCAGACGGAGCGAACTAATCAAACTTTGGAGACTTATTTGAGGTGTTTTGTGTCTGCGGATCAGGATGATTGGGTTGCCTTTCTGCCGTTGGCGGAGTTTGCTCTTAATAATCGGGCTAGTTCTGCCACTTTGGTTTCTCCTTTCTTTTGCAATTCAGGGTTTCATCCGCGTTTTTCATCTGGTCAGGTTGAATCTTCGGATTGTCCTGGAGTGGATGCGGTGGTGGATCGGTTGCATCGGATTTGGGGACAAGTGGTGGATAATTTGGAATTGTCCCAGGAGAGGACTCAGCAGTTTGCTAACCGTCGTCGTCGTGTTGGTCCCCACCTTCGCGTTGGGGACTTGGTGTGGTTGTCTTCCCGTTTTGTCCCTATGAGGGTTTCTTCTCCCAAATTTAAGCCTCGGTTCATCGGTCCTTATAGGATTTTGGAGATTCTTAACCCTGTTTCCTTTCGTTTGGACCTTCCGGCATCTTTCGCTATCCATAATGTGTTCCATCGGTCGTTGTTGCGGAGATATGAGGTACCGGTGGTTCCTTCTACTGAACCTCCTGCTCCTGTGCTGGTGGAGGGTGAATTGGAGTACGTCGTAGAGAAGATCTTGGACTCCCGTATTTCCAGACGGAGACTTCAATATCTGGTTAAATGGAAAGGCTATGGTCAGGAAGATAATTCTTGGGTAACTGCCTCTGATGTTCATGCCTCGGATTTGGTTCGTGCCTTTCATAGGGCTCATCCAGATTGCCCTGGCGGTTCTTGTGAGGGTTCGGTGCCCCCTCCTTAAGGGGAGGGTACTGTTGTGTATCCGCTTTTTGGGCTCCCCTGGTGGTTGCTGGTGGTACTGGTGACTTGTTTGCACTTTGCTGCTTCTGTTCACCTGCTTCCATCAGTGTTTGGGAGTTTCCTATTTAGCCTTGCTCTCCAGTCATTTCCTTGCCGGTCATCATTGTAACCAGAGCCTTCGGTTGCATGTTCCTGCTACTAGTCTGCTGATCAGCTAAGTGGACTTTGTCCTTTTGTTTTGTACCTTTTGTCCAGTTTGCAGTTTTTGTAATTCTCTGTAGCTGGAAGCTCTTGCGGGCTGAAATTGCCACTCCTGTGTCATGAGTTGACACAGGAGTCTTAAAGTAATTTCAGGATGGTTTTTGAAAGGGTTTTCAGTTGACCGTGAAGTCCTCTTTTGTATCCTTCTGCTATCTAGTAAGTGGACCTCTCTTTGCTAAATCTACTTTCATACTGTGTATGTCTTTTCCTCTTAATTCACCGTTATTACATGTGGGGGGCTGCTATCATCTTTTGGGGTATTTCCCTAGAGGTAAGCCAGGTCTGTTTCTTCCTCTACCAGGCGTAGTTAGTCCTCCGGCTGGCGCGTGGCATATAGGAAGCCGTAGGTATGCTCCCTGGCTACTGTTAGTTGTGTGGTAGATTTAGCTCACGGTCAACTCGAGTTTCCATCACCCGAGAGCTCGTTCGTTACTTATATGTTTCTTACGTTCCCTTGCCATTGGGAACCATGACAACATACATTACATTACTGATCCGGAGTTCCATCCTGTATTATTCTCCAAAGCTGCACTCACTATTCTGCTGGTGCAGTCACTGTGTACATACATTACATTACTGATCCTGAGTTACATCCTGTATTATACTCCAGAGCTGTCATCAGAATTCTGCAGGTTGTCAAGTTAGCAGGTCTATTATCAAATTCACCCTTGGAGTCCTGTAATGTAGAGAGTGGGCAGATAATTTTTCATTCATTAAATGACACTAATCACATGGGTCATGCTGGGTATTTGAGCCCATAAGTATATACAGTTAAGTCCAGAAATATTTGGATGGTGAAACAAGTTTTGGCATTTTAGCTGTTTACCAAAACATTTTCAAGGTAGTTATATAATCAATCTGGGCTTAAAGTGCAGACTCTCAGCTTTAATCTGAGTGATTCACTTTCTAATTGGAGTAAGGGTTTAGGAATTACAGCTCTTTAATATGTAGCTGGCTCTTTTTCAAGGGACCAAAAGTAATTGGACAGTTATCTCAAAAGCTATGTAATGGGCTTCATGGGCTTTTCCTCATTAATCTATCATCAGCTAAGGTAAATAAAAGGTCTGGAGCTTATTCCAGATGTGGCATTTGCATTTGGAAGCTGTTGTTGTGAACCCACAACATGCTGTCTCAGTAGCTGTCAATGGAAGAGAAACAGACCATCATTAGGTTGAAAAAAAAAAAGAAATCCATCAGAGAGATAGTAGAAATGTCAAGACTGGCCAAGTCAACAGTTTGGTATATTCTGCAAAAAAAAGAGTTCACTGGTGAGATTGGGAACTCAAAAAGGCCTGGATGTCCACAGAAGACAACAGTGGTGGATGATTCCAGAATCCTTTCCATTGTGAAGAAAAACTCCTTAACAACATCCTCCAAGTGAAGAATACTCTCCATGAAGTCGGTGTTTCAGTATCTAAGTCTCCCATACAGAGAAGACTTCATGAGAGCAAATACAGAGAGTTCACCACAAGATGCAAACCATTAATCAGCCTGGAAATAGAAAGGCCAGGGTAGATTTTGGAAAAAAAACATCTAAAGAAGCCTCCCAGTTCTGGAAAAGCAAAACTAACATCAACCTGTCCTAGAATGATCGGAAGAAGAAAGTCTGGAGAAGGCTTGTAGCGGCTCCTGATCCTCGGTACACTTCATCCTGTGTGATGGTGGAGGTGGTGTGACGTCCATGGCCTCCAGATTTCAGGCAGTCATTGTCTGCAAAACATCACACAGGAGGAAACCAGTGATGGTGACGTCCATGGCCTTAAGACTACAGGCCGTCATTGCTACAAAACCTCACACAGGAGGAGATAAGCAATGGTGACATCCAGGGCCGGCGTCAGCACCCGGCGCACCCGGGCAAGTGCCGGGGCCCTGACAAGACAGGGGGGCCCACTCACGCAGTCATAGAATAGATCCATCTGGCCGCTTTAACCCTTTCTACCCTTTCAATTTGCGCTGCCTGGCACAAGCATCTTCTCAGTCAGTGCAGGGCCAGGCACGTAGGGGTTAAGGACACAGCCAGCATGACATTGTGGGCGGAGAGTTCTCCTGCTCTGCTCTCCTGGCTGCCTGCAGTGCTGAACTAATCAGGCACAGGCAGATTCCAGACTGGAGGAGCTCCTACTGGCACCTGAGTGAGTGCCATGCTATCGTTGTATGTTCTGACAGTCTGGGTGACCTGGGGCGGCCATGGGCTGGGCGGCTGCAGCTGACATATATATATATACTACAGCAGCCGCCCAGCCCAGGCCCCCAGCACAGCCTGTATAGATACAGTGTATATAATATATATACAGGACAGATGCTGGGGGCCTGGGCTGGGCGGCTGTTGAAGTATATACACCGCACAGTACCTCTCCCCTGTATATATACACCGCACATTACCTCTCCCCTATATATATATACACCACACAGTACCTCTCCCCTGTATATATACACCGCACAGTACCTCTCCCCTATATATATATATACACCGCACAGTACCTCTCCCCTGTATATATACACCGCACAGTACCTCTCCCCTGTATATATACACTGCACAGTACCTCTCCCCTGTATATATACACTGCACAGTACCACTCTTCCTGTCCTGTATATATACACTGCACAGTACCACTCCTCCTGTATATATACACCGCACAGTACCTCTCCCCTGTATATATACACTGCACAGTACCACTCCTCCTGTATATATATACACTGCACAGTACCTCTCCCCTGTATATATACACCGCACAGTACCTCTCCCCTGTATATATACACTGCACAGTACCACTCCTCCTGTCCTGTATATATACACTACACAGTACCACTCCTCCTGTCCTGTATATATACACTGCACAGTACCACTCCTCCTGTATATATACACTGCACAGTACCAATCCTCCTGTCCTGTATATATACACTGCACAGTACCACTCCTCCTGTCCTGTATATATACACTGCACAGTACCACTCCTCCTGTCCTGTATATATACACTGCACAGTACCACTCCTCCTGTATATATACACCGCACAGTACCTCTCCCCTGTATATATACACCGCACAGTACCTCTCCCCTGTATATATACACCGCACAGTACCTCTCCCCTGTATATATACACCGCACAGTACCACTCCTCCTGTATATATATACACTGCACAGTACCTCTCCCCTGTATATATACACCGCACAGTACCACTCCTCCTGTATATATATACACTGCACAGTACCTCTCCCCTGTATATATACACTGCACAGTACCACTCCTCCTGTATATATACACTGCACAGTACCTCTCCCCTGTATATATACACCGCACAGTACCTCTCCTCCTGTATATATACACCGCACAGTACCACTCCTCCTGTATATATACACCGCACAGTACCACTCCTCCTGTATATATATACACTGCACAGTACCTCTCCCCTGTATATATACACTGCACAGTACCACTCCTCCTGTATATATACACTGCACAGTACCACTCCTCCTGTCCTGTATACAGGGCCGGACTGGGACTAAAATTCAGCCCTGGCATTTGAAGTGACACAGGCCCACTTGTCACATGGTGACTGTATAATATCTTTGTACACTTGTAGGCAGGGCCGGTTTTAGGCAAAGTGGGGCCCTAGGCAAAGTTTAAAATGGGTCCCCAAATGCCAACATATTGCACATCACACAGAAGCCTTTCTGTTGTATTTACGTGCGCTGAGTTCAGGCCGCTAAACGAGTTTGATCGACAATACTGAAGTTGTTCAACGCTTGTTTCCCGGCCTCTTTCCACCAGCTGAGGAATAATGATGAGACAGAACGATCACTAATAGATCACTAACAGATCACCATACAGTATCATGTTTTCAGCAGCACATCTACAGTTTACACTGGCAATGTGCTGCTGACAACAAGGCTTTTTGTTCCAGCAAAAACAATCCGAATATGCAGCATTTTACTTGTTTAGTAAAATACACCCCATAGTCCTCCATATATTATAATGTGCTCCATAGTCCTCCATATAGTATAATACACTCCCTATAGTCCTCCATATATTAAAATACACTGCTCAGTCCTCCACATAGTATAATACACTCCTCATAGTCCTCCATATAGCATAATACAATCCTCATAGTCCTCCATATAGCATAATACAATCCTCATAGTGCTCCATATAGTATAATGCACCGCCACAGTCATCCATGTAGTACAATTCACTTCCCATAGTATAATGCACCCCATAGTTCTTCATATAGTATAACGTATTCCCCATAGTCCTCGATACAGTATAATGCAGCCCACATATAGTATAATGCAGCCACCCCAGAGTATAATGCAGCCACCCCAGAGTATAATGCAGCCACCCCAGAGTATAATGCAGCCACCCCAGAGTATAATGCAGCCACCCCACAGAGTATAATGCAGCCACCCCAGAGTATGTAACCCCCATAGAATATAATACAGCCCACCTCCCCATAATATATAATGTAGCCCCCCATAGAATATAATGCAGCCCCCCATAGTATATAACGCAGCCTCCCCCATAGAATATAATATACCCCCACAATAGTATATAACACAGCCACATAGTACATAACATGGCCTCCCCCATAGAATATAATATACTCCCCATAGTATATAGCAAAGCCCGCATATTATATAGCACAAACCGCATAGTATACAGCACAGCCTGCATACTATAGCACAGCTCGCGTAGTAGATAACACAGCCCACACAGCAGTATTCAGCACAGACCACACAGTAGTATACAGCACAGACCACACAGTAGTATACAGCACAGCCCACGTAGAAGTATACAGCACAGTCCACACAGTAGTATACAGCACAGCCCACAGAGTAATATATACAGCACAGCCCACAAAGTAATATATACAGCACAGCCCACAGAGAACTATATACAGCACAGCCCACAGAGAACTATATACAGCACAGCCCACAGAGAACTATATAAAGCACAGCCCAGAGTACTATATACAGCACAGCCCAGAGTACTATATAAAGCACAGCCCAGAGAGTACTATATACAGCACAGCCCAGAGAGTACTATATACAGCACAGCCCAGAGAGTACTATATACAGCACAGCCCACAGAGTACTATATACAGCACAGCCCAGAGTACTATACACAGCACAGCCCACAGAGTACTATATACAGCACAGCCCACAGAGTACTATATACAGCACAGCCCAGAGAGTACTATATACAGCACAGCCCACAAAGTAATATATACAGCACAGCCCACAGAGAACTATATACAGCACAGCCCACAGAGAACTATATACAGCACAGCCCACAGAGAACTATATAAAGCACAGCCCAGAGTACTATATACAGCACAGCCCAGAGTACTATATAAAGCACAGCCCAGAGAGTACTATATACAGCACAGCCCAGAGAGTACTATATACAGCACAGCCCAGAGAGTACTATATACAGCACAGCCCACAGAGTACTATATACAGCACAGCCCACAGAGTACTATACACAGCACAGCCCACAGAGTACTATATACAGCACAGCCCACAGAGTACTATATACAGCACAGCCCACAGAGTACTATATACAGCACAGCCCACAGAGTACTATATACAGCACAGCCCACAGAGAACTATATACAGCACACAGTAGTATACAGCACAGAGCACAGCCCACAGAGAACTATATACAGCCCACAGTGGTATACAGCACAGAGCACAGCCCACAGAGAACTATATACAGCCCACAGTAGTATACAGCACAGAGCACAGCCCACAGAGAACTATATACAGCACAGAGCACAGCCCACAGAGAACTATATACAGCCCACAGTAGCATACAGCACAGAGCACAGCCCACAGATAACTATATACAGCCCACAGTAGTATACAGCACAGAGCACAGCCCACAGAGTACTATATACAGCCCACAGTAGTATACAGCACAGAGCACAGCCCAGAGAACTATATATAGCACACAGTAGTATACAGCACAGAGCACAGCCCACAGAGTACTATATATAGCACAGAGCACACAGTAGTATACAGCACAGAGCACAGCCCACAGAGAGCTATATACAGCCCACAGTAGTATACAGCACAGAGCACAGCCCACAGAGAGCTATATACAGCCAACAGCAGTATACAGCACAGAGCACAGCCCACAGAGTACTATATACAGCCCACAGTAGTATACAGCACAGAGCACAGCCCACAGAGTACTATATACAGCCCACAGTAGTATACAGCACAGAGCACAGCCCACAGAGTACTATATACAGCCCACAGTAGTATACAGCACAGAGCACAGCTCACAGAGTACTATATATAGCCCACAGTAGTATACAGCACAGAGCACAGCCCACAGAGTACTATATACAGCCCACAGTAGTATACAGCACAGAGCACAGCCCACAGAGAACTATATACAGCACAGAGCACAGCCCACAGAGAACTATATACAGCCCACAGTAGCATACAGCACAGAGCACAGCCCACAGATAACTATATACAGCCCACAGTAGTATACAGCACAGAGCACAGCCCACAGAGTACTATATACAGCCCACAGTAGTATACAGCACAGAGCACAGCCCAGAGAACTATATATAGCACACAGTAGTATACAGCACAGAGCACAGCCCACAGAGTACTATATATAGCACAGAGCACACAGTAGTATACAGCACAGAGCACAGCCCAGAGAGCTATATACAGCCCACAGTAGTATACAGCACAGAGCACAGCCCACAGAGAGCTATATACAGCCCACAGCAGTATACAGCACAGAGCACAGCCCACAGAGTACTATATACAGCCCACAGTAGTATACAGCACAGAGCACAGCCCACAGAGAACTATATACAGCCCACAGCAGTATACAGCACAGAGCACAGCCCACAGAGTACTATATACAGCCCACAGTAGTATACAGCACAGAGCACAGCCCACAGAGTACTATATATAGCACAGAGCACACAGTAGTATACAGCAGAGCACAGCCCACAGAGAACTATATACAGCCCACAGCAGTATACAGCACAGAGCACAGCCCACAGAGAACTATATACAGCCCACAGTAGTATACAGCACAGAGCACAGCCCACAGAGTACTATATATAGCACACAGCCCACGGTAGTATACAGCACAGAGCACAGCCCACAGAGTACTATATATAGCACAGAGCACACAGTAGTATACAGCACAGAGCACAGCCCACAGAGAGCTATATACAGCCCACAGTAGTATACAGCACAGAGCACAGCCCACAGAGTACTATATATAGCACACAGCCCACGGTAGTATACAGCACAGAGCACAGCCCACAGAGAACTATATATAGCACAGAGCACACAGTAGTATACAGCACAGAGCACAGCCCACAGAGAACTATATAAAGCCCACAGCAGTATACAGCACAGAGCACAGCCCACAGAGAGCTATATACAGCCCACAGCAGTATACAGCACAGAGCACAGCCCACAGAGAACTATATACAGCCCACAGCAGTATACAGCACAGAGCACAGCCCACAGAGAACTATATATAGCACAGAGCACACAGTAGTATACAGCACAGAGCACAGCCCACAGAGAACTATATAAAGCCCACAGCAGTATACAGCACAGAGCACAGCCCACAGAGTACTATATACAGCCCACAGCAGTATACAGCACAGAGCACAGCCCACAGAGAACTATATACAGCCCACAGCAGTATACAGCACAGAGCACAGCCCACAGAGAACTATATACAGCCCACATCTCTTCTCTTCCTCCCCTCACCTCCTCCGAGAATGGCCCCACAGTCCAGAAAAAAAAAAAAAACTCTCCTCACCTCTCCTCGCGCCCAGCGTTGCTTCCTGGTTCCTGCTCCTGTCTCAGCAGCTGCAGTCTGCCCGGGACACAGCAGGTGCGCGATGATATGACGTCATCGCGCACCCGCAGTGTCAGAGGCAGAGCGGGGAATGATGGGAGAGGAGCGTCTGTAGACGCTCTCTCCTCCATCATTGCATTCAACTGTACCGGCGTCTATACGCCGGTATAGTTGAATGCGACGGCGGGGGCGGCGGATTGAGCGGCCCACCACTGGCACCGGCCCTTCTGGCATTTGCCAGAAGTGCCCTATGGCCAGTCCGGCCCTGCCTGTATATATATACACTGCACAGTACCACTCCTCCTGTCCTGTATATATACACTGCAGAATTTACAATAGCTATCACTCATGTAAGAAGTGAAATCTGGCATTGTACTCTACCTATATTTCTCTGCTGTATCTGGGCATCATGGATCGTGGTATGTGTTAAAGGGGGGGGGGGGCCCACTGAGACTCTTTCGCCCGGGGCCCTCAAAAACCTGGAGCCGGCCCTGGTGACATCCATAGCCTCCAGACTTCAGGCCGTCATTATCTGCAAAGCCTCACACAGGAGGAAACCAGTGATGGTGACGTCCATGGCCTTAAGACTACAGGCCGTCATTGCTACAAAGCCTCAGACCAGAGGACACCAATGATGGTGACGTCCATGGACTCCTGACTTCAGGCCGTCATTATTTGCAAAGCCTCACACAGGAGGAAACCAGTGATGGTGACGTCCATGGCCTTAAGACTTCAGGCCGCCATTGCTACAATGCCTCACACCAGAGGACACCAGCGATAGTGATGTTGATGGCCTTAAAACTTCAGGCCATCATTGCTACAAAGGATTCTCTATAAAGAATGAAACATGAACATTTTATTATGGGAAAATTAATTTGTCTAATTACTTTTGAGCCCCTGAAATGGGGCGGCTTTGTAGAAAAATGACTGCAATTGCTAAATGTTTCAAAGGATATTTTAGCTCAACCCTTTTTAATTAAACCTGAAAGTCTCCACTTCAATTACATCTCGGTAGTTTCATCCTTAATCCAAAAAAGTGGCCTGCAGAGCTGAAATCACAAAGATTCAGTCACTGCTAGTGTTGAGCATTCCGATACTGCAAGTATCGGGTATCGGCCGATACTTGCTGTATCGGAATTCCGATACCGAGATCCGATATTTTTGTGATATCGGGTATCGGTATCGAAACAACATTAATGTAAAAATGTGTAAAAGAGAGAATTAAAATAAAAAATATTGCTATACTCACCTCTCCGACGCAGCCTGCACCTTACCGAGGGAAGCGGCAGCGTTCTTTGTTTAAAATTTGCGCTTTTCTTTCCTTTACGTGAGTCCCGGCTTGTGATTGGTTGCGTGCCGCCCATGTGACCGGGACGCAACCAATCACAGCAAGCCGTGACGTAATTTCAGGTCCTTCAGGATTTTAAAATTACGTTCCGGCGTTGTGATTGGTTGCGTCGCAGTCACATGGGCGACGCAACCAATCACAGCAAGCCGTGACGTAATTTCAGGTCCTTAAGGATTTTAAAATTACGTCCCGGCTTTGTGATTGGTTGCGTCGCAGTCACATGGGAGACGCAACCAATCACAAGCCGTGACGTCACGGGAGGCTGGACACGCGCGCATTTTAAAATGGGCGCGTGTCCAGCCTCCCGTGACGTCCCGGCTTGTGATTGGTTAATGGCGGCCATGTTGCCGGGACGCGGACCAATCACAGCAAGCCGTGACGTAATTTCGTCACGGCTTGCTGTGATTGGTCCGCGTCCCGGCAACATGGCCGCCCTGACCAATCACAAGCCGGGACTTCACGTAACCAAGTAAAAGCGCGAATTTTAAACAAACAACGCTGCCGGTTCCCTCGCTGAGGTCCAGGCTGCGTCGGAGGGTGAGTATAGCGATATTTTTTATTTTAATTCTTTCTTTTACACATTTATATGGATCCCAGGGCCTGAAGGAGAGTTTCCTCTCCTTCAGACCCTGGGAACCATCAGGAATACCGTCCGATACTTGAGTCCCATTGACTTGTATTGGTATCGGGTATCGGTATCGGATTGGATCCGATACTTTGCCGGTATCGGCCGATACTTTCCGATACCGATACTTTCAAGTATCGGACGGTATCGCTCAACACTAGTCACTGCCCAAATATTTCTGGACTTAACTGTATAATGTGACACCAGTAAGGTTATGAGGGAAGTTCTGTTTTTGATAAATTTTTTATGAGAATCCTACCCAAGAAATAGTATGAACTTCGAGTAAGTTGTGGTAGATGTTGTTCTTAGCGGGTGGGAAAGAAATCTCCACAGCGATCTCTGAATGTGACAACCCCACAGCCTGAAGAGCCTTTCCCCCTGACATGGACGAGATATGGAGAAAATCCCGCATCTCACCCGATTCTTCGTTTTTCCATTGGGCAGGGACAGTTTTTTCTTTTAAGAGAACATTTAAGAATATTCTGAGTATCAGTATATTAATCCCTGGATACGTTTTCTTTCCCTTTCTTTAAGATTCGACCAAGAAACTCAAGGACGTCTTGGAGGAGTTTCATGGTAACGGAGTCCTGTCCAAATATAATCCGGAGGAGGTAACTCACTTATTTATCAGAATTGTCGTTTTTCTATATATGTTTGAGGCTGAATTGACATTTGGAGCAGGATGAAGCGCTGTTCCCCCACCAAAATGTGGGAAACATTGATGGAAACGGGGTCCATCTGGTGTCGGGGGTGTCCATTGGCAGGGCCGGCCTTTGCCCTGTGCGACCTGTGCGGCCGCACAGGGCGCCAAGGCTCGTTAGCATACAAGGGGCGCATTTGAGCTCAGCAGATTAATGTCACATTACATCACAATGTAGACGCTTAATGGCCTGAGGGCGCCCGCACCTCTTGTGGCGCCCCCCGCCGCGCCATTTGCGCTATCTGTATCTGCTGCTCGCCTGCTCCTGCCCAGTGCCGCCCGCCCGGCGCCCGCCCTGTCGCTCGGCTCTCTGCGTGTGACGTAATGTCACACGCGCAAGCCATTCTCCCCGCTGGGCAGGGACAGCACGCAGAGGAACTTTAGTTCCGCCTTCTGCTGTCCCCGGCGGGAGAGAACGGCTGCACAGCGTGTGACATGATTACGCCACACGTCCCCGCTCGTGCCCCGCCGCTCTCTTCCCGGCACTGAAGAGCAGAGCAGAGGTGGACCTGAGGAGCCAACTGTTACTCAGCCAAGCAAAGCGTGAGTAATAACCACCTCACATGGCCTCCACTATGCTGGCGGTCGCCCCGGGGGGGGGGGGGGTTTGGGGTGCAGCTTGCTTTTTTGCAGTGTGCGTGTGGGGGGGGGGGGTTGGGGTGCAGCCTTATTTTTTGGTGTGTGTGGAGGGTGGGGTGGGGTTGGGGTGCAGCTTGCTTTATTTTTTGCAGAGTGTGTGGGGGGGGGTGGGGTTGGGGTGCAGCTTGCTTTATTTTTTGCAGTGTGTGTGTGGGGGGGGTGGGGTTGGGGTGCCGCTTGCTTTATTTTTTGCAGTGTGCGTGTGTGGGGGGGGGGGGGTTGGGGTGCAGCCTTATTTTTTGGTGCGTGTGTGTGTGGGGGGGGTTGGGGTGCAGCCTTATTTTTTGCAGTGTGTGTGTGTGGGGGGGGGGCGGGGTGGGGTTGGGGTGCTGCTTTATTTTGCAAACGTATTATGTGTGGGGGGGGGGCGGGGGGTTGGGGTGCAGCTTTATTTTGGAAACTTATTATGTGTGTGGGGGGGGCGGGGGGGGGTTGGGGTGCAGCTTTATTTTGGAAACGTATTATGTGTTGCCGCAAGCAAGGGGCCCATCCGCAAGCATGGTCGCTGTGACTGGGTCTGGACACTGTGGCTGGGCACCATTGCTGTGACCCTTTTGCTGTGGGGCCCATTGTGTGGCTGGGCCCTGTTGCTGTGGCTGGGCACTGTGCTTGTGGTGGGGCCTAGCCACAGCAATGGGGCCCAGCAGCAAGCACGGGGCCCAACAGCAGCAATGGGGCCCAGCCACAAAAAAAGGGGACCAGCCGCAAGAAAAGGGCCCAGCGACAGCAATGGGGCCCAGCCACAAGCACGGTCACTGTGACTGGGTCCGGACACTGTGGCTGGGCACCATTGCTGTGACCCTTTTGCTGTGGGGCCCATTGTGTGGCTGGGCACTGTGCTTGTGGCAAAAATAAAAAAAAAGGACACACCATGGATGCGGGCGGGCGGCACTGGGCCCCCCCAAGCCACGGGCCTGGGTGCTTCCGCATCCGTCACATCTATGGTGTGTACGCCACTGCATATGGCTCTAGGAACACAAAAGGGTGTTTAGCCTGATTTTCAGGCGTCCTATGGGTCTACCATGTAACATACTACTATGTCCAGGGCAGTAGGGGCTAAAATAGCCCTATGGTGCCTAACCTAACCATGGCAACCGGGGGGGCAATTGGGGGTTAGGTGCATTGCTCAGGAGCCACCCTACTCTCACTTCCTCCCGCTCCTCTCTGCTAAATGTATTCATCCATCCTTCTCCTTCTCCCCCTCCCACTCTTCCCAGACTTTGTGCAGTGTACAGTGGCTTACTTGTTTCTAGTTACTTATCACCTGCTCACCTCTGCCACCTTAGGTTTAAATGAGCAGATAGATGGTTATAGTAGCATGTGGACTGCACTAATAAGACTTTTGGTCCACCTAACCTTTTCAGGGAAGAATAACATTTGTCAGGCAAGATGAGCCCTAAGAAAGCATCTGGTGCACAGAACAGAAAGCGAAAGGCCTTAGCAGAACAGGCAAATCAAAAGCAAGCAGGGTCTTTAAAAAGACTGTTCGAAAAATCTTCTGAACATGGTGGCACCAATGTACCGAGCACTGCTGAGGAATCAACATCAGATATTCCACAGCAAGAATGTGAAATAAGGAGTGGTATGGATACAATCCCATTGGAGCCAGGGGAACCATCAACGTCATTGAAAATTAGGATCAGCGAAGTTGACCAAGAGTCTACCATAGCAGACGTTTATGAGGTTGCAGTAGAACAAGATCAGTCTACCACACCAGCCCTCACATCAGAAGGGGATAACACATGCCAGCATGTGGAGGGCATTGATGAGGCTGAAAGCAGTGAAATTTCTGCAATCATTGACTCAGATCCTGCACTTTGGCCTACATTAAATTCTTCATCAATTGATCTAATCGTAGAAGCAGGCCCTGTGCAACTTGAAAATATAGAATTTAAGAGAGATGAGAGGAATCGACATTTTTCAGAGGACTTTTACTCTAGAATTTTGGACAATGGCGTGAAACGAGCAAGAAAGTGGTTGGTGTACTCCAAAAGTTTGAACAAAGTATTTTGCTTTTGTTGCAAACTGTTTGATAGAAGATCCCGTACGGCACTTGCATTGGATGGATCACAGGATTGGAGCCATATGAGTCAGATGTTAAAGGCCCATGAAACTTCCATTAACCATTACTCAGCAGAAACAAAGTGGATAGAAGTTCAGCTTCGCATGAAAAACAAAAAAACAATTGACCGTCAGTTACAGAGCAGAATACAGAAAGAGCAGCAGCACTGGAGAAACGTACTGGAAAGACTCATGCGTATTACTCAGTTGTTGGCTGAACGGAACTTGGCATTTCGAGGATCTTCTGATCGTCTATACACCGCAAATAATGGAAATTTTCTTGCTATAGTACAGTTATTAGGAAATTATGACTTTGTAATGGCAGAACATCTGCGACGAGTCAAGTCAAAGGAGACATCTGACCACTACTGTAGTAAAACTATTCAAAATGAAATAATTAATTTGATGGCCAAAAAGGTTATTAGTGAAATTCTTGAAAGATGCAAAAAGGCAAAGTATTATTCCTTAATTCTTGATTGTACAACTGATCTAGCCCATCAAGAGCAGATGTCTTTTACCATCCGTTTTATTGATGTTAAACTTGGGTTATGCCAGATCAGGGAACATTTTCTTGGATATGTTGCTGTAACAGACACAACTGGTAGAGGATTATCAGATATTATTCTTAATTTCCTAATTAGCAAAGAGCTAGATATTGATGACTGTCGTGGCCAGGGCTATGACAATGGTGCCAATATGGCAGGCAAAAATAATGGTGTTCAAGCCAACATACTAAAAAAAAATCCATGGGCGTTTTTTGTACCATGTGGATGCCACAGCCTCAATTTAGTGGTTGGAGATGCAGCAGAATCTAACATAGATTCTATAACCCTGTTTGGAATTATTCAGCGTGTATATACTATTTTTGCTGGGTCAGCCAAGAGATGGAAGGTTTTGACAGACCATGTATCAGGTCTTACTGTAAAACCTCTATGTACCACAAGATGGGAATGCCGGATAAACTGCCTCAAACCACTGATCCAAAATCTAGCAGGTATACAGGAGGCATTATTTGCCCTTTCTGAAGACAGCAGTACAGAGCCAAAAACAAAACATGATGCTCTAGAGTTGTCCCAACATATCCTTAATTTTAAATTCATGGTGTCCTTAATTGTGTGGTATGACATATTATTTCAAATCAATATTGTGAGCAAAGCTTTGCAAAACCAGACCGCCAACCTCATCACAGCAGCAGACATGATTGAAAAAACCCATGATTTTCTTAAGAAATTCAGGGAGAATGGTTTTGAAGGCTCTTTCCAAAGAGCAAAGAATATAGCAGAGGAAAATGGTGTGGACCCCATATTTAAGAGTACCTCACGTGTTAGAATTAAAAAACCCACTTTTAGCTATGAAGGACGGGATGAACCAATTGTGGATGCAAAGCAGAAATTTAAGGTTGAGTTCTTCAATGTGTTGGTGGATACTGCTTTAAATTCAATGGAGGAGCGTTTCCAGCAACTCAGTATTCATAATAAAAAATGGGGCTTTTTGTACGATATAAAGAGCCATGAATCACGGGAAGACTTGTTGGCACATAGTGTAGAACTGCAGAAGTCTCTGACTTATGGCAATAAGTCTGACATAAATGGTGCTGAACTTTCTGATGAACTCTGGCACATTCGGAATGTGCTCCCTGATGATGTTGAGACTCCGCTGCAGATACTTGGTTTCCTCACCAAAAATGAGTTTACAGAGCACTTTCCACAAACCTGGACTGCACTTCAGATTCTGTGCACCATCCCGATTTCTGTGGCCTCAGGAGAGCGCAGTTTTTCAAAACTTAAGCTCATTAAGACATATTTAAGGTCCACTATGACAGAGAGCAGGTTATCCTCACTTGCAGTCTTGTCAATTGAAAATGATGTGTTGGCATCTCTAGACTTAAATGAAACTATTGATGAGTTTGCCAAAGTAAAAGCACGGAAAGTTGCTTTTTAAATCAGTTTATGTAGCACGTTATTATGTTCTTGTTGTTGCTGGATTACAGTATAGTGCACTTTATTTTTATTTTTTTGTCTTGAAGGTTGAAAATTGTGCACATATTTAATGACAGTTTTTCTCATGTATGTTGCATATTTATTATATTATTTATATTTGATATTTTAAGATATTTTATTTAGTATTAAGGTGGATCAAAAGTCATAGAATGACTCTTGGTCCGCACGGCACCCGACCTGCTGCCACCCGTCCGGAACTCTTCTCCATGCTGGCCATCATCTCTGCACTCCGATTGGCTGTCAGCGTTGGGCTGACAGCCAATCAGAGTGCAGGGCGGTGTTTGGCCTTGCAGGCCGCCGCTCTGCACTCTGATTGGCTGTCAGCCCATATGGCTTTGGACCAAGCGTCATTTTTTCCTTTTGGTCCGCTTTAAAGCACTTTATAATTCCCGTTATTGCAATATTAGTGTTTCTTCAAGTGTTTTGCAGGGAAACACAAGTTTTCTAAGTAAACGTGTTGTTGTGAATATTAAAGAGTTATTGTTTTCTTTCAAAGTTTGGAGGGGGGGGGGGCGCCGTCCTGCAGTCTCGCACAGGGCGCCTTTTGGGCTAAGTCCGGCCCTGTCCATTGGATACATATATATATTCCGCCCCGGCCTCTTGGGTGTGTGACCAGGAAGGTCCATGCCTCCTTGCAATGGTGCTGAGGATACAGTAGAGCTCCGACCTGTGACAATCCTATTATTGTATTCTGAAAAGTTATGGACGCTTTCCGGGGAGATTCATTTTTACTTATTTGCTTGTATTTTGGAATTAAACGAACATTCTTGTAATTGAGTTTCTTTAAAAATGTAGCACCGTTCTGCTTTTTAGACTTTTTGTTTTCCTGAACATTTCTGGCTGCAGAATGAGCTAACTGAGAATTGATCAGGAAGCAACCTTCGAGGGTTGGTTCACACATATCCTCAGAGCTTCAGCTAGATAACTCAGACTATTTATTACTCTTTTAATCTGTGTACAATCTGTGTGCAATCCATATACAATCTGTATACAATCTGTGTGCAATTAGTATGCAATTCATGTGCAATTTATATACAATCTGTGTGCAATCCATGTACAATCCATATACAATCTGTATACAATCCATGCACAATCAGTATACAATTCTTGTGCAATTTGTGTACAATCCATGTACAATCCATGTACAATTAATATCTAATGCAATTTTTTACAGCAGCAGACATTGATCATTTACAAGACCATTTACAGTTTCCTTTGTATAATGGATCTACGCAATGTGTCTGTAAAAAACTGATGCTTTACTACATGTGATATCCGATTTTTTTTTATTTTTTTTGTGCAGCCATAGAATTCAATGGCCGAGTCTCATCCAATTTCTGGAAGAAACTAGCGCATGCTGTATTTTTTTTCAAATGCAGATTTCCTCAGTAAAAAAAAAATTACAGTCTGTTCATTAACGGACAGCACTGGGACAGAAAATACAGTCATGTGAACGGGCCCTAACATGTAGTTTGACAATCTATTTTTCTGTCCAATAGTTTTGCAATTTGCACAGGTTTATGACAAAGTAGATCTGAACTTTCACGTGGTCATAAATGAGCTGAGAGGAGCTCTGAAAACGTCACATGACAAACTTACAAACTTTCGATCTGAAATTCCATCAGAGCTCACTGACAAATTCTCAGTTGACTCATTTATTGACAATGTAAGACAGCGGCTATAAAGGGCAAAGGGAGGAAAATTTTTAATGAAGCTCAAATGCAAAAATAATTTTTAGCCCCTAAAACATGCATTTAAGTAACAAAAAAAATTGTCATATGCTTAAAGGGAGTTCTCCGGAAAAGCAAAATACTGGCTTCAGTGGTCGTGTGGCGGTCTTGCAATCAGCAGAATTGAGGCCAGAGATTGGCTGAAGCAGTCAGGGGTAGTTTTGGCAACTTAAGAGGCTACTGAAGTTTTTGTTTCTTCCATCTTTGTACTGCTATTAAGCCACGCCACAGGCGGCACGTCAAAGGAGCGGATGTTACACTGCAATACCAGAGCATTGCTAGGTATTGTGTCTACCATTATGCAGATTCAGGTCCCCTATACGGACTTTGATAAAAAGAAAAAATATAATAATTAAAAAAAGCCATCCCTTTTAATATTTTTGTGTTTTTAATATGGTGAAGATGAATTATTGTTTCCACATAATGAAGAAAATAAATAAGGAAAAAAAATAGAGAAAAAAAGTTAACACAGTTTATCTCCACCATTGTTATCATTCATCAGCTAAAAAAAAAAAACAAGAAAAAAACAAGAAAACAAACAAACCTATTTAGTCTCGTCACGTCTGCACTGTCCAGATATGATAAAATGTCATGGAGTTTTTCTCAGGTGTAAGAAGAAAGAAAATAAAAATTACAGTTTTTTTTAAACATTTCACATCCAGAAAAATAGCATTCATCACGCTGCATTTTACCCGCAGAAACGGCGGCTCTTCCCACAGAAAAGCTAATCTTCATACAGCCCCATGGTTAGAGTCTAAGAATTTGGAGATACAGAACTATTTTGTAAATTTTTTTTTATTTTTAAGCATTAAAGAATAAAAAAGTGACATACATTGTATCACCATAGCCAATACTGATCTGAAACATAAAAGTTAATTTTGAAAAATCCCTGGCTGTAATTTGTAAAAAAAAAAAAATAGCTGCGCATTACTCACCCTCACTGGGTCCAAAGCTGCTCCCGGCGTCTGTAATTGTCTTTGTGACATGAGCGCTGCAGCCAATCACTAAGCTCAGCAATTCTGACAGTGTTGATGGCTGAGTCGCTGAGCTGAGTTACTGGCTACTTTTGCCTTGCTGCGAAGCTGCTTCCAATATTATTGACTATTTTACTTTGTGTCCCGGTCCAGGAAACTTGCAGTCCGCATATCTGCTGCTGCCACCCAGCCGGGAATTGGCATCCAACGCTGCTTTTGGGCAGTGATCCATTACAATAGCACGGAGTAGCATTGTGGCGGTGTCTGGGCCTCTTACCCATCGGGAAACATGAACCCCAAATTATTCTGTTCTGCATTTTCCCATAGATCATAATAGACAGTAATATTCCCACTGAAGAGCTTAGTGTTGTGTGTTGTGGTGAGCAGATTGCTATCTGGCAACAAATGAGCAGCGTTCTGCCAACCGTCAGATACAATAAAAGCAGTCATTCTGTCACTTTGCGTAAATCAAGCCTCGTGATAACCGTACAAGTAATGCTGCTGCTGCTTTGTGGTATTGTAGTACAAAACCCGACCATGTGGAGCGCTGCAGAGAGTAAGACGCACTCATTTCGAATACAAGACGTGCTTTACTTTATAGAATTATTATTATTATTTATTTATATAGCATCATTGATTCCATGGTGCTGTACATGAGAAGGGGTTACATACAAGTTACAGATATCACTTACAGTAAACAAACTAACAATCACAGACTGATACAGAGGGGCGAGGACCCTGCCCTTGCGGGCTTACATTCTACAGGATGATGGGGAAGGAGACAATAGGTTAAGGGTTGCAGGAGCTCCGGTGTTGGTGAGGCGGTAGCTCCGGTAGTGATGAGGAGGCAGCGGGGTCAGTGCAGGCTGTAGGCTTTCCTGAAGAGATGGGTTTTCAGATTCCGTCTGAAGGATCCGAATGTGGTTGATAGTCAGATGTGTTGGGGCAAAGAATTCCAGAGGATGGGGGATATTCGGGAGAAGTCTTGTAGGCGGTTGGGTGAGGAGTGTTGTGAATTTGGATTCTGGGCTCCCCCGGTGGCTACTGGTGGAATTGAACTGGTGTTGTCATCTTCTCTGTTCACCTGTTCCCATCAAGATGTGGGAGTCGCTATATAACCTTGCTGCTCTGTTAGTTGCTTGCCGGTCAACAATGTTATCAGAAGCCTCTCTGTGCTTGTTCCTGCTCCTAGACAACTACTAGATAAGTTGGACTCTTGTCCATGTTTGTTTTTGCATTTTTGTTCCAGTTCACAGCTGAAGTTTCGTTACTGTGTCTGGAAAGCTCTTGTGAACAGGAATTGCCACTCTGGTGTTATGAGTTAATGCCAGAGTTTTAAAGTAATTTCTGGATGGTGTTTTGATAGGGTTTTCAGCTGACCATGAAAGTGTCCTTTCTGTCTTCTGCTATGTAGTAAGTGGACCTCAAATTTGCTAAACCTATTTTCATACTACGTTTGTTATTTCATCTTAATTCACCGCCAATACATGTGGGGGGCCTCTGTCTCCTTTCGGGGTATTTCTCTAGAGGTGAGCTAGGACTAATATTTTCCTCTGCTAGCATTATTTAGTCCTCCGGCTGGTGCTGGGCATCTAGAATCAACGTAGGCATGCTACCCGGCCACTGCTAGTTGTGCGTTAGGTTTAGTTCATGGTCAGCTCAGTTCCCATCTTCCAAGAGCTAGTTCCTATATATGCTGATGCTATGTTCTCTTGCCATTGAGAACATGACAGTTTGACCGGCCCACTAAAGGGTTAAAATCCTTGGCTGAGAAAGGAGAGAAATAAGAAGTCTGCTGAGAATTTTTTTTTTTTTTTTTTTTTTCTCCTTCTAATCTTTGAATGGCTCTGTGTCCACCTGTTTGTAATGGATCTTCAGAGTGTAACTGCAGGTTTGAATAATCTCGCCACGAAGGTACAAAATTTGCAAGACTTTGTTTGTCATGCACCTGTATCTGAGCCGAGAATTCCTTTGCCGGAATTTTTCTCGGGGAATAGATCTGGGTTTCAGAATTTTCGAAATAATTGCAAATTATTTTTGTCCCTGAAATTTCGCTCTGCCGGAGACCCTGCACAGCAGGTCAGGATTGTGATTTCCTTGCTCCGGGGCGACCCTCAAGACTGGGCTTTTTCATTGACACCAGGGGATCCTGCGTTGCTCAATGTGGATGCGTTTTTTCTGGCCTTGGGGTTGCTTTATGACGAACCTCATTTGGAGCTTCAGGCAGAAAAAACTTTGATGTCCCTATCTCAGGGGCAAGATGAAGCGGAAATTTACTGTCAAAGATTCCGTAAATGGTCTGTGCTTACTCAGTGGAATGAGTGCGCCCTGGCGGCGACTTTCAGAGAGGGTCTCTCTGATGCCATTAAGGATGTTATGGTGGGGTTCCCTGTGCCTGCGGGTCTGAATGAGTCCATGACAATGGCTATTCAGATCGATAGGCGTTTGCGGGAGCGCAAACCAGTGCACCATCTGGCGGTGTCCACTGAGAAGTCGCCAGAGAGTATGCAGTGTGATAGAATTCTGTCCCGAAGCGAGCGGCAGAATTTTAGACGAAAAAATGGGTTGTGTTTCTATTGTGGTGATTCTACTCATGTTATATCAGCATGCTCTAAGCGCACTAAAAAGCTTGATAAATCTGTTTCCATTTGCACCTTACCGTCTAAGTTTATTCTATCTGTGACCCTGATTTGCTCTTTGTCATCTATTACCACGGACGCCTATGTCGACTCTGGCGCCGCTTTGAGTCTTATGGATTGGTCCTTTGCCAAACGCTGTGGGTATGATTTAGAGCCTTTGGAGACTCTTATTCCTCTGAAGGGGATTGACTCCACCCCATTGGCTAATAATAAACCACAATACTGGACACAAGTAACTATGCGTATTAATCCGGATCACCAGGAGATTATTCGCTTTCTGGTGCTGCATAGTCTACATGATGATTTGGTGCTAGGATTGCCTTGGCTGCAATCTCACAACCCAGTCCTCGACTGGAGAGCTATGTCTGTGTTGAGCTGGGGATGTAGGGGGGCTCATGGGGATGTACCTGTGGTTTCCATTTCATCAACTATTCCCTCTGAAATTCCTGAGTTCCTGTCTGACTATCGTGACGTCTTTGAAGAATCCAAGCTTGGTTCATTACCTCCGCACCGAGAGTGCGATTGTGCCATAGATTTAATCCCGGGTAGTAAATACCCAAAGGGTCGTTTATTTAATCTGTCTGTGCCTGAACATGCTGCTATGCGAGAATATATAAAGGAGTCCTTGGAAAAGGGACATATTCGTCCATCGTCATCTCCCTTAGGAGCCGGTTTTTTCTTTGTGTCAAAAAAAGACGGCTCTTTGAGACCATGTATCGATTATCGGCTTTTGAATAAAATCACTGTAAAATATCAATACCCATTGCCGTTGCTGACTGATTTGTTTGCTCGCATAAAGGGGGCCAAGTGGTTCTCTAAGATTGACCTTCGTGGGGCGTATAATTTGGTGCGTATCAGGCAGGGGGATGAGTGGAAAACCGCATTTAATACGCCCGAGGGCCACTTTGAGTATTTAGTGATGCCTTTTGGTCTTTCAAATGCTCCGTCAGTTTTCCAGTCCTTTATGCATGATATTTTTCGCGATTATTTGGATAAATTTATGATTGTGTATCTGGATGATATTCTGATTTTTTCGGATGACTGGGACTCTCATGTCCAGCAAGTCAGGAGGGTTTTCCAGGTTTTGCGGTCTAATTCTTTGTGTGTGAAGGGTTCTAAGTGTGTTTTTGGGGTACAGAGGATTTCCTTTTTGGGATATATTTTTTCTCCCTCTTCCATTGAAATGGATCCTGTCAAGGTTCAAGCTATTTGTGATTGGACGCAGCCCTCTTCTCTTAAGAGTCTTCAGAAATTTTTGGGCTTTGCTAACTTTTATCGTCGATTTATTGCTGGTTTTTCGGATATTGCTAAACCATTGACCGATTTGACTAAGAAGGGTGCTGATGTTGCTGATTGGTCCCCTGACGCTGTGGAGGCCTTTCGGGAGCTTAAGCGCCGTTTTTCCTCTGCCCCTGTGTTGCGTCAGCCTGATGTTGCTCTCGGGCTAGTGGATTATTGTTGCCCTTGCCTATTCCTAAGAGGCCTTGGACGCACATCTCGATGGATTTTATTTCAGATCTGCCTGTTTCGCAGAAGATGTCTGTCATCTGGGTGGTGTGTGACCGTTTCTCTAAGATGGTCCATTTGGTTCCCCTGCCCAAGTTGCCTTCTTCTTCCGAGTTGGTTCCTCTGTTTTTTCAAAATGTTGTTCGTTTGCATGGTATTCCTGAGAATATCATTTCTGACAGAGGGACCCAATTCGTGTCTAGATTTTGGCGGGCATTCTGTGCTAGGATGGGCATAGATTTGTCTTTTTCGTCCGCTTTCCATCCTCAGACGAATGGCCAGACCGAGCGGACTAATCAGACCCTGGAGACATATCTGAGGTGTTTTGTGTCTGCTGACCAGGATGATTGGGTTGCTTTTTTGCCATTGGCGGAGTTCGCTCTCAATAATCGGGCCAGCTCTGCCACTTTGGTGTCCCCGTTTTTCTGTAATTCGGGGTTTCATCCTCGATTTTCCTCTGGTCAGGTGGAAACTTCGGATTGTCCTGGAGTGGATGCTGTGGTGGAGAGATTGCATCAGATCTGGGGACAGGTGGTGGACAATTTGAGGTTGTCCCAGGAGAAGACTCAGCTTTTTGCCAACCGCCACCGTCGTGTTGGTCCTCGGCTTTGTGTTGGGGATTTGGTGTGGTTGTCTTCTCGTTTTGTCCCTATGAGGGTCTCTTCTCCTAAGTTTAAGCCTCGGTTCATCGGCCCGTATAAGATATTGGAGATTCTTAACCCTGTTTCCTTCCGTTTGGACCTCCCTGCATCCTTTTCTATTCATAACGTTTTTCATCGGTCATTATTGCGCAGGTATGAGGTACCGGTTGTGCCTTCCGTTGAGCCTCCTGCTCCGGTGTTGGTTGAGGGTGAGTTGGAGTACGTTGTGGAGAAAATCTTGGACTCTCGTGTTTCCAGACGGAGACTCCAGTACCTGGTCAAGTGGAAGGGATACGGCCAGGAGGATAATTCTTGGGTGAATGCATCTGATGTTCATGCCTCTGATCTGGTTCGTGCCTTTCATAGGGCCCATCCTGATCGCCCTGGTGGTTCTGGTGAGGGTTCGGTGCCCCCTCCTTGAGGGGGGGGTACTGTTGTGAATTTGGATTCTGGGCTCCCCCGGTGGCTACTGGTGGAATTGAACTGGTGTTGTCATCTTCTCTGTTCACCTGTTCCCATCAAGATGTGGGAGTCGCTATATAACCTTGCTGCTCTGTTAGTTGCTTGCCGGTCAACAATGTTATCAGAAGCCTCTCTGTGCTTGTTCCTGCTCCTAGACAACTACTAGATAAGTTGGACTCTTGTCCATGTTTGTTTTTGCATTTTTGTTCCAGTTCACAGCTGAAGTTTCGTTACTGTGTCTGGAAAGCTCTTGTGAACAGGAATTGCCACTCTGGTGTTATGAGTTAATGCCAGAGTTTTAAAGTAATTTCTGGATGGTGTTTTGATAGGGTTTTCAGCTGACCATGAAAGTGTCCTTTCTGTCTTCTGCTATGTAGTAAGTGGACCTCAAATTTGCTAAACCTATTTTCATACTACGTTTGTTATTTCATCTTAATTCACCGCCAATACATGTGGGGGGCCTCTGTCTCCTTTCGGGGTATTTCTCTAGAGGTGAGCTAGGACTAATATTTTCCTCTGCTAGCATTATTTAGTCCTCCGGCTGGTGCTGGGCATCTAGAATCAACGTAGGCATGCTACCCGGCCACTGCTAGTTGTGCGTTAGGTTTAGTTCATGGTCAGCTCAGTTCCCATCTTCCAAGAGCTAGTTCCTATATATGCTGATGCTATGTTCTCTTGCCATTGAGAACATGACAGAGGAGCGAATAAGTGTGGAGGAGAGAAGGAGGTCTTGGAGGGACCGGAGAATACGTGAGGGAAGATATCGGGAGATTAGGTCAGAGATATATGGAGGAGACAGGTTATGGATGGGTTTGTGGGTCAGTATTAGTAATTTGAGCTGGATACGCTGAGTGTTGTGAAATTGGATTTTGGGCTCCCCCGGTGGCCACTGGTGGAATTGAACTGGTGTGCATCATCCTCTCTGTTCACCTGTTTCCATCAGGATGTGGGAGTCGCTATTTAGCCTTGCTCCTCTGTCACTTCCATGCCGGTCAACATTGTAATCAGAAGCCTTTCTGTGCATGTTCCTGCTGCTAGACAACTCCCAGCTAAGTTGGACTTAGTCCTTGTTTGTTTTTGCATTTTGTTCCAGTTCACAGCTGTAGTTTCGTTTCTGTGTCTGGAAAGCTCTTGTGATCTGAAATTGCCACTCTGATGTTATGAGTTAATACTAGAGTCTTAAAGTAATTTCAGGATGGTATTTTGATAGGGTTTTCAGCTGACCATGAAAGTGCCCTTTCTGTCTTCCTGCTATCTAGTAAGCGGACCTCAATTTTGCTAAACCTATTTTCATACTACGTTTGTCATTTCATCTAAAATCACCGCCAATATTTGTGGGGGCCTCTGTCTGCCTTTCGGGGAAATTTCTCTAGAGGTGAGCCAGGACTATATTTTCCTCTGCCAGGATTAGTTAGTCCTCCGGCCGGCGCTGGGCGTCTAGGGATAAAACGCAGGCTACGCTACCCGGCTACTGTTAGTTGTGCGGCAGGTTTAGTTCATGGTCAGTTTAGTTTCCATCCTTCCAAGAGCTAGTTCGTATGTTTGCTGGGCTATGTTCTCTTGCCATTGAGAACCATAACAGTTTGACCGGCCGTAAAAGGGTTAAATTAATTGACAGAGAAAGGAGAGAAAAGAGAAGTCTGCTGAAGATTTTTTTTTTTTTTTTCTCAGTTCTGAGTGTGCTTGTAATTGAATCTCTTGCAAGTCTGCCTATATTGCAGCCTTTCTCTCTCTCTCTCCTTCTAATCCTGGAATGGCTCTGTGTTCACCTGTTTAAAATGGATATTCAGAGTTTAGCTGCAGGTTTGAATAATCTCACCACGTAAGTTCAAAACTTACAAGATTTTGTTGTTCATGTTCCTATATCTGAACCTAGAATTCCTTTGCCTGAATTTTTCTCGGGGAATAGATCTTGCTTTCAAAATTTCAAAAATAATTGCAAGTTGTTTTTGTCCCTGAAATCTCGCTCTGCTGGAGATCCTGCTCAGCAGGTCAGGATTGTGATTTCTTTGCTCCGGGGCGACCCTCAGGATTGGGCTTTTGCATTGGCTCCAGGGGATCCTGCGTTGCTCAATGTGGATGCGTTTTTTCTGGCCTTGGGGTTGCTTTATGAGGAACCTCAGTTAGAACTTCAGGCGGAAAAGGCCTTGATGTCCCTATCTCAGGGGCAAGACGAAGCTGAAATATACTGCCAGAAATTCCGTAAATGGGCTGTGCTTACTCAGTGGAATGAGTGCGCCCTGGCGGCGAATTTCAGAGAGGGTCTCTCTGATGCCATTAAGGATGTTATGGTGGGGTTCCCTGTGCCTGCGGGTCTGAATGAGTCCATGACAATGGCTATCCAGATCGATAGGCGTCTGCGGGAGCGCAAACCTGTGCACCATTTGGCGGTGTCTACTGAGAAGACGCCAGAGAATATGCAATGTGATAGAATTCTGTCCAGAAGTGAACGGCAGAATTTTAGACGAAAAAATGGGTTGTGCTTCTATTGCGGTGATTCAACTCATGTTATATCAGCATGCTCTAAGCGTACTAAGAAGCTTGATAAGTCTGTTTCAATTGGCACTTTACAGTCTAAGTTTATTCTATCTGTGACCCTGATTTGTTCTTTATCATCTATTACCGCGGATGCCTATGTCGACTCTGGCGCCGCTTTGAGTCTTATGGATTGGTCCTTTGCCAAACGCTGTGGGTATGATTTGGAGCCTCTTGAAACTCCTATACCCCTGAAGGGGATTGACTCCACCCCATTGGCTAGCAATAAACCACAATACTGGACACAAGTAACTATGCGGATTAATCCGGATCACCAGGAGATTATTCGCTTTCTTGTGCTGTATAACCTACATGATGTGTTGGTGCTTGGATTGCCATGGCTGCAATCTCATAACCCAGTCCTTGACTGGAAAGCTATGTCTGTGTTAAGCTGGGGATGTAAGGGGACGCATGGGGACGTACCTGTGGTTTCCATTTTATCATCTATTCCCTCTGAGATTCCTGAATTCTTGACTGAATATCGTGACGTTTTTGAAGAACCTAAGCTTGGTTCATTACCTCCGCACCGGGAGTGCGATTGTGCCATAGATTTGATTCCGGGTAGTAAATACCCTAAGGGTCGTTTATTTAATCTGTCTGTGCCTGAACATGCTGCTATGCGAGAATATATAAAGGAGTCCTTGGAAAAGGGACATATTCGTCCTTCGTCATCTCCCTTAGGAGCCGGTTTTTTCTTTGTGGCTAAGAATGATGGCTCTTTGAGGCCGTGCATTGATTATCGGCTTTTGAATAAAATCACGGTTAAATATCAATATCCGTTGCCACTGCTGACTGATTTGTTTGCTCGCATAAAGGGGGTCAAGTGGTTCTCTAAGATAGATCTTCGTGGGGCGTATAATTTGGTGCGAATTAAGCAGGGGGATGAGTGGAAAACCGCATTTAATACGCCCGAGGGCCACTTTGAGTATTTGGTGATGCCTTTTGGTCTTTCAAATGCCCCTTCAGTCTTTCAGTCCTTTATGCATGACATTTTCCGTGATTATTTGGATAAATTTATGATTGTGTATCTGGATGATATTTTGATTTTTTCGGATGACTGGGACTCTCATGTCCAGCAGGTCAGGAGGGTTTTTCAGGTTTTGCGGTCTAATTCCTTGTGTGTGAAGGGTTCTAAGTGCGTTTTTGGGGTTCAAAAGATTTCCTTTTTGGGATATATTTTTTCCCCCTCTTCCATCGAGATGGATCCTGTCAAGGTTCAGGCTATTTGTGATTGGACGCAACCCTCTTCTCTTAAGAGTCTTCAGAAATTTTTGGGCTTTGCTAACTTTTATCGTCGATTTATTGCTGGTTTTTCTGATGTTGTTAAACCATTGACTGATTTGACTAAGAAGGGTGCTGATGTTGCTGATTGGTCCCCTGCTGCTGTGGAGGCCTTTCGGGAGCTTAAGCGCCGCTTTTCTTCCGCCCCTGTGTTGCGTCAGCCTGATGTTGCTCTTCCTTTTCAGGTTGAGGTCGACGCTTCTGAAATCGGAGCTGGGGCGGTTTTGTCGCAGAGAAGTTCCGATTGCTCCGTGATGAGACCTTGTGCTTTTTTCTCGCGTAAATTTTCGCCCGCCGAGCGGAATTATGATGTTGGGAATCGGGAGCTTTTGGCCATGAAGTGGGCTTTTGAGGAGTGGCGTCATTGGCTTGAGGGGGCTAGACATCAGGTGGTGGTATTGACTGACCACAAAAATCTAATTTATCTTGAGTCCGCCAGACGCCTGAATCCTAGACAGGCGCGCTGGTCGTTGTTTTTCTCTCGGTTTAATTTTGTGGTGTCCTACCTGCCGGGTTCTAAGAATGTTAAGGCGGATGCCCTTTCTAGGAGTTTTGAGCCTGACTCCCCTGGTAATTCTGAACCTACAGGTATCCTTAAGGATGGAGTGATATTGTCTGCCGTTTCTCCAGACCTGCGGCGGGCCTTGCAGGAGTTTCAGGCGGATAGACCTGATCGTTGCCCACCTGGTAGACTGTTTGTTCCTGATGATTGGACCAGTAAAGTCATTTCTGAGGTTCATTCTTCTGCGTTGACAGGTCATCCTGGAATCTTTGGTACCAGGGATTTGGTGGCAAGGTCCTTCTGGTGGCCTTCCCTGTCTCGAGATGTGCGAGGCTTCGTGCAGTCTTGTGACGTTTGTGCTCGGGCCAAGCCTTGTTGTTCTCGGGCTAGTGGATTGTTGTTGCCCTTGCCTATCCCGAAGAGGCCCTGGACGCACATCTCGATGGATTTTATTTCGGATCTTCCTGTTTCTCAGAAGATGTCTGTCATCTGGGTGGTGTGTGATCGTTTCTCTAAGATGGTCCATTTGGTTCCCCTGCCTAAGTTGCCTTCTTCTTCCGAGTTGGTTCCTCTGTTTTTTCAAAATGTGGTCCGTTTGCATGGTATTCCGGAGAATATCGTTTCTGACAGAGGTACCCAATTCGTGTCTAGATTTTGGCGAGCATTCTGTGCTAGGATGGGCATAGATTTGTCTTTCTCGTCTGCTTTCCATCCTCAGACTAATGGCCAGACCGAGCGGACGAATCAGACCTTGGAGACATATTTGAGGTGTTTTGTGTCTGCAGATCAGGATGATTGGGTTGCTTTTTTGCCTTTAGCGGAGTTTGCCCTCAATAATCGGGCCAGTTCTGCCACCTTGGTGTCTCCCTTTTTCTGTAATTCGGGGTTTCATCCTCGATTTTCTTCTGGTCAGGTGGAATCTTCGGATTGTCCTGGAGTGGATGCTGTGGTGGAGAGGTTGCATCAGATTTGGGGGCAGGTAGTGGACAATTTGAAGTTGTCCCAGGAGAAGACTCAGCTTTTTGCCAACCGCCGGCGTCGGGTTGGTCCTCGGCTTTGTGTTGGGGACTTGGTGTGGTTGTCTTCTCGTTTTTTCCCTATGAGGGTTTCTTCTCCCAAGTTTAAGCCTCGGTTCATCGGCCCGTACAAGATATTGGAGATTCTTAACCCTGTGTCCTTCCGTTTGGACCTCCCTGCATCTTTTTCTATTCATAATGTTTTTCATCGGTCATTATTGCGCAGGTATGAGGTACCGGTTGTGCCTTCCGTTGAGCCTCCTGCTCCGGTGTTGGTTGAGGGCGAGTTGGAGTACGTTGTGGAAAAAATCTTGGACTCCCGTGTTTCCAGACGGAAACTCCAGTATCTGGTCAAATGGAAGGGATACGGTCAGGAGGATAATTCTTGGGTGACTGCCTCTGATGTTCATGCCTCCGATTTGGTCCGTGCCTTTCATAGGGCTCATCCTGATCGCCCTGGTGGTTCTGGTGAGGGTTCGGTGCCCCCTCCTTGAGGGGGGGGTACTGTTGTGAAATTGGATTTTGGGCTCCCCCGGTGGCCACTGGTGGAATTGAACTGGTGTGCATCATCCTCTCTGTTCACCTGTTTCCATCAGGATGTGGGAGTCGCTATTTAGCCTTGCTCCTCTGTCACTTCCATGCCGGTCAACATTGTAATCAGAAGCCTTTCTGTGCATGTTCCTGCTGCTAGACAACTCCCAGCTAAGTTGGACTTAGTCCTTGTTTGTTTTTGCATTTTGTTCCAGTTCACAGCTGTAGTTTCGTTTCTGTGTCTGGAAAGCTCTTGTGATCTGAAATTGCCACTCTGATGTTATGAGTTAATACTAGAGTCTTAAAGTAATTTCAGGATGGTATTTTGATAGGGTTTTCAGCTGACCATGAAAGTGCCCTTTCTGTCTTCCTGCTATCTAGTAAGCGGACCTCAATTTTGCTAAACCTATTTTCATACTACGTTTGTCATTTCATCTAAAATCACCGCCAATATTTGTGGGGGCCTCTGTCTGCCTTTCGGGGAAATTTCTCTAGAGGTGAGCCAGGACTATATTTTCCTCTGCCAGGATTAGTTAGTCCTCCGGCCGGCGCTGGGCGTCTAGGGATAAAACGCAGGCTACGCTACCCGGCTACTGTTAGTTGTGCGGCAGGTTTAGTTCATGGTCAGTTTAGTTTCCATCCTTCCAAGAGCTAGTTCGTATGTTTGCTGGGCTATGTTCTCTTGCCATTGAGAACCATAACAGCTGAGGGAATGGGAGCCAGTGAAGAGATTTGCAGAGGGGGGAAGCAGAGGAGTAGCCAGGAGAGAGATGAATTAGTCGGGCAGCAGCGTTAAGGATGGACTGGAGAGGTGCAAGGGTGTTACCAGGGAGGTCACAGAAAAAGATGTTGCAGTAGTCGAGGCGGGAGATGATGAGGGCATGCGCAAGCATTTTAGTAGATTGACGATTGAGGAAAGGACAGATTCTGGAGATATTTTTGAGCTGGAGGCAACAGGAGGTGGAAAGACCTTGAATGTGCGGTTTGAAGGACAGGGCAGAGTCAAGGTGTGATGGTGTGATATGCTATGTGTGTATCATTTTTGTGTATATTTCTATTTCACTTATTTTCATGGTGTTCTCTTGTAGAAGGAGTTATTTGCTAATTGATGAATGGCTGTTGCTGCCATTTGATATCAGCCCCCACACTACGGTATTGTTTGCTAATATGCTAATGATATGTTGACCTAGCTTGTTGAAACAATGAGCCCCTGAGACCTTCCCCCTCCTCACCTGTGAATGAGGAGAGGGACTTAAAATATCAGGGAGGTGAGACACAGATCAGATCCTGTGTGGAATGATGATGTGTTCACAGCATCTCAGAGAGAAAGAAGAGTATATGGACTATGCTATCCTCTGTCTGCTGGATTGTTGGACTTTTATCCTGTTACTGAACTGCATTCGTGTTCTGGACTATTTTATATATGTATATGGACCTTTCGTATTTTTGCCTAAATAAAGGTCTTGGGATTGTTCACTCTTTGCTGTCTCTGTTGATTGTGTGGTACCGGAGAAGGACCCCATGACAACTGGTGGCAAGCAGCGGGATCAACAGAGCGTAACCTAATGGAGAACCACCCACAGAGTGAGTACAGAAATTGGACTGTATCCAGTTTACAGGAGAGAGCCAGAGACCTGGGCCTGAACTACCAGGGACTGACTAAAGAGGCCTTAATTGACCTACTGGTGGGTGCCAGCCGGCCACCTCTTCCCATATGTCTGAAGTACGAGCACTGGAGACGAGGACCCCCACCCCAAAAAGCCAGTGGGTAGTGTGGTACGAAGAAGAGATGGCGGTTCTGGGCCCAGGCATCTTTCAGGAGTACAAGGAGGAGGCTGCCCACCGGGCACCGCAGAGACAAGAAGCAATGGAGCTTGAAAGAGGGAGTAATGCAATGTGGAGTGTAAACCCAACGATTCGGGAGTCTGTACGGATCACCCAGACAGACTTTAAGCCATTTGATGAGGCTTCCGGAGATGTGGAGGGGTTCTTAAAGGACTTTGAGCAGCAGTGTGCTGTGATGGAAGTGCCCCACTCTGGCTGGATGCGTTTGTTAGTGGGACTCCTGAACGGTAGCCTGGCGGAGGCTTACCGAACCATTGACTCACAGCGGAATCGGGATTATAACATTGTAAAGCGGACTATCCTGGATTACCATGCTATCACCCCAGACTCATATAGGGCCAAGTTCCGAGACCTACCATGCACTACGGGGGGATCGTTTAGGATGTATGCACATAAGATGTCCCAGGCATGTCGGAGATGGTTGGAAGCAGAAAACGCCTTTACTGTGGAAGATGTTATACAGGCGTTCCTTATAGAACAATGTCTTGCCAAGTGCCCCGCAGAGGTACGGGATTGGGTCGGGGAGCGCACGCCGTGCACTGTGGATAGAGCTGCAGCCCTGGCCGATGAAGCCCTTACTACCCGATCGCAATGGAGGAGGCTTCTGGACAATGAACCACGGCCTGCTCACATGCCCCATCCCCCTCTGATTATATCTGCCCTTCCACCTAGTCGCAGGCCAATGACAATCACGCCTCACGATCCTGGGCCCCAACAGTTCCGACCACGACCTGGGGGTATCACAGAGAGGAGATGTTATGGGTGTGGGCAACCTGGACATTTGCAGTCTGGCTGTCCCTCAAGAATTTGAAGGAAGCCCCACGCAGCCCCACCTCATCCAGTACATCTTGTGCACTCCATCCCGCCTGAGGAAGAGCTACCACCACCCCCACCACCACCATCAAGACTGTATTGTCTTGATGAAGTGTACACTTGAGTAAGATACGCCAAATTTTTGAAGAGATGTTCACCTCTCTGGTGCATCTTTCAGCTGCCATGGTCTCACTTGTAAAAAACGTAGTCAGGGACTGGAAAACATTTCTTTTGTAAAGTATGATGACAATTTCAGGGACGCTTGGCCACGTTTGCTACTGCCTGAGCTCACCCGACTTTTTTAAAATATGACGGAGTTGGCCTGAACTGGCACAAAAATTACCAAAACTCACTATGAGTCGCACAAAAACTTAGCAACATTTCAAACAGGTTTATGCTATATAACAGGCGAAAACTGCTTGATAAATCTGAGCCGTAGTTTAAACCTACAGTACTTCTGTGGCAGAGCTAAATTTACTTTTAACCTCTTTGAGACTATTTTGTTTGAGCAGCATTTCACTGTTTTGTAGTTATGTTTCACAAGGATTTTTCCCTCATTCCTTTTATCCTGTGACTGGCACGATCATGTCACTTGTACCTTAAAAAAACATCTCCAGAATTTGCACATTTCTTACCATGGAATCTAATAAAAATCTACTTTGAAAACAGCCGCAATGCTCATCTTTGTGTCTAGCAGCTACATTGATGTCTCCACGCTGTGCCAGTCATTGCACTGGTTGCTCAGCTGGCATAGAATGCAACATGAATTTATCACACCCACCCACAAAACTCTCCACAGTGCTGCACCGCCCTAAATCTCCTCATGTTTCAGTTATAACCTTACCTATCCCCACCACAGTGCTGCACTGCCCGTCATCTCATCCTGCTTCTCTTTCTACCGGTTTACACGTACTTCCTACAGTGCAGCACCATATTACATCTTCTCACCACTCTCTATGTAACACCTTCTCCAGGATTTCCATTCTTGCCATCAGTCTCAGGGATACTGCAAAAGAGAGGGGCCAGAAGATCACAGCGTCTGGCCACACAAAATTATGCACTGATTAGAACTGCTTCAGCGTACTATTAAACAGTGCAAGATTTTCCTTCGCTCTGTCATTGCAAGTAATAATCAGTTCAGTTGATCACCTGGAGCTCTCCATCCTGAATTCTCCCAGCTGTTCTGTATTGACCACTTCCCTCTGGTATATGCTGTCCATTAGCGCTTGGGAATTGCCAGTCATAGTTCTTACTTCCTGGTTAGGTGTCTGAGGAGAAATTCAGTGTTTGGAGTAGGCGGTTGGAGAATTGTTATAGAGATTGCTGCGTGGAGTTGGTTTGCACATTTATCCTAATTCTCTCCTGTTTGGTTTCTCCTACCTATCCCTCCCCTGTGTTCCACCCTGTTGTTTTGTGAGTATATTTGTATGATTGTAGTTTTATTTCTTCCCTGTCTGTCTTCCCTTGTCTGTGTGTTTTGTATAATCCTATACACTTCAGCCTCACACTTCCATGGGTAGGGGCGGGAACAGATAAGGGCAGAGACAGGAGTGTAGCAAGCTACGTGACCTTTGTGTCTTCACCTTCTGGGGTAATCCGGTGGACTGGGATAATCTAGGGCACTCCCTAGTTCGAGGGATCAGGTAGGCGCTTAACGTCCTTAGTTACTATGTGACAAATATTCTCCATCATCTAAACCTCCGCTCTTGTCTTTCACATGCTGCAGCAGTTTTCTGGGATGCTCTACTCCAGTTTGTCAGTTTAGTTTTCAACTTAAGCATGCCCTAAAGCCACATCTTTTTAGTCTATTTACTATCTATTTACTAGTCTATTTACCTCCTATTTACCTCCCTTTATATTTACCTCCCTTTATATTTAGATAGATAGATATGAGTGAATCTCTTGAAAATCGTTAGATATGCCTTAATTGGCCTCTTTTGTAAAAAACAATAAAATACAACACACACCTGATCAAGGCCCACCGCTCACTATTCTTCCCTCTGCTTTCTTCCCCTCTACTTGCTTTAGAGCTGTCTTCTTTTTGGTTTTCAGAATGGTTTTTCATCTGGATCTTCCCACCATACTCCCAATGCTTGCTTCGGAACGGTCTTCTATTAGGTCTTCGTTCTTTAGTCCAGACATTCCGGCATTGACTACCCCCCATGTGCTCACGTGAGGAGCAATGGTGCCAGTGAGGTACGTCGTGCCCTACTTGACTATACAAGGTTTAGTTAGCACTGGAACATCTGTACCTGATTTGAAGACCTAAGAGAAGACCATTTTTGAAGTGAGTGGTGATGACTTGTGGCAACTGGACAAGTAAGGGGTGAGCCTAGGAAATATGAGTATAATTTTTTGTTATATTTTTTTCTGTCTGTCTTGACAGCTATATAAAGAATTCTGGAAAATGACGCCTGGCTATTTGCCAATTTGCTACATTTGTGCAAACTGACTGCCCAAAAATCGGAATTTTTTGTCAAATTTGATAGATTTTAAAGATTATTATTAGAAATGAGTGAATTGATTCTAAATGTAATACACTTATGTACCCGTAAGCCCCTGCACTTCCATACAATCCAGTAGCACTTTATGTGCACTTACAGAAACCGGCTGTAGGGCTTTACAGCTTTATGACTTGAACCATGAGATAAAATGGGCTTATCCAATTTCCTAGCCTATTTTAGGACATGGATGGGACTTACAATGTGCCATGGTTTTTTGGATGTTGTCTGATCGACATCTGTACTTTTAGCAAGATTTTTTATACCAGCCGTAACATGAAAGCTGCAGATATGAGTGTAGAAAAGACTCATAATTGAATTGTCCTCTGTGGAACGGTGAGGTCCATCCCGCTCTAGTCAGAAAATACATTGTAGCCATATCTACAATATTAAGCTGGAGCTGTGCAATTATTCAGCAACTTCCAGGTTTCGTACGCTTTCTACTCTAATGTCTTGGGAACAAAGATTTGCCTATGAAGTGACGGGACTACCAAGAGTTCAACCGGGGTCCGCTAATCTCCTTTTGTGTTGCCAAAACAGGACTGAACTAGACCAGGACTTTAGAAGTAGATCCTTTAGGCTATGTTGGCACAATATGATTGCACTGCATTCTTTCCTAAATCTGCAGTAAAAACACCCCAATTTTACAATTCAGAGATGATTCTTCACCATGAACGCTTTGTCAAGTTCCTCAGACAATTCCTGAATTATTTTTGCAGCACTGCAGGGGCATTTCTCTGATGAGAGAGGGAGAGGGACTGTCTTTCGGAAATCCTACTGCCTTGAATGGGAGTGGTGAGTCTGTGCAATGGTTAGGTAAATAATTATCGAGATCTATGGTTTCCACAAGAACATTGCCCCACCACGGTTGTCATATCTTCCCTTAATGCATCTTGGGACCATATCTTCCCCAAGTAAATGTTGGTTTTACACATGATAGAAAATCAGATTTATCCAACCAGGACTTCCTTGGTCCATGGTCCAGTTCTGGTGCTCACATGGCCATTGCAGATGCTTTTGATGGTAGAGACAGGAGTCAACCTGGACACTTTGGACTATTTGTGGCTACACTGACTCATACACAGCAAGCTGAGAAGCTCTGCAAGTCCTGTTCTTTCCATGTACCATATTTGTAGTAACCACTGTTTACTGGGAACATCCCACAAGACCTTCCATCTGGGAGATATTCATTCCTTACCCAATTGTCTATCTATCACAGTTCCTTTGACCTTTACACTTGCTCATTTTCCCTGTTACCAACATATCTACTCTAAAAATTGATTGTTCACTTGACTAATATATATCCCCCCGTCCCTTTACGTTAAGTGGGAATAGAGTGAAATATTTTACCTAGTGCTTAATGTACATATGGCATGTTACAAACAAGACTGTGCATCATAATGTTGCCAACTAGAGTACCATACAGTTTATAAAAAGTAGTTGAAGCCACGATTATTATAGGTGAGACTCCTACAAAATTATGTGGGGTCCCTCTGTTTATTAACCAGAAAATGCTAAGTAGACAGCTGCGGGTTGATATTAATTGACTAGGACAGGGCCATGGATATTGGCCCCCACCCAGACTAAAAGCATCATCCCTCAGCCACCCCAGAAATGACGCATGCATTGTTTCCCAATTAGTACCCAATTCTGGCTCTTAGCCTCCGCTCTTCCGACTTGTCCTGGTGTAGTGGCAAGTGGATAATAGTTGTGGGATTGATGTCATATGTTTTATGTTCGCTGAAATCAAGCCATGGGGTTAGTAATGGAGAGGTGTCTATCAGATCCCATAGTTAAATTCAATAAAAACACAGAGTAAAATCCTTTAATTGAAAAAAAATAAGAATAAAAAAGCAAAGTTATACTCACCTTTCCACCAATAATCTGTACTGCTCATGTCCCACAATGATCCCCATGTCAGCTACATCCAGATGGTGGGGTGAGCGGTGACATCAGTGGCCCAGTCTCATTCTAGTAATATCAGCACAAAGCTGTCTGTTTGGCCTTTGCTGGTTAGTAATTATCTGAGGTACCTCATCTCATAATAACCAGTAAAAGATAACAAAACAGCTGTGAGCTGATATTAATATGCTGGGAATCTTTTTGGCTATTGACCCTTTCCCAAAATATTACCACCAGCCCCTAGCTGTTTGCTTTACCTCAGCTGGTTAGGAAAATGAAGGGGGGACCCCAGGACAGTTTTTTTATTTAATTATTTATTTAATACGCGCAATACACAGATGGCCTGTGCTGACTACAAGGCTCATCAGTGTAGCGTTGTCTCGCTGATCGCAAGGAGACCAGGCTACAATGATGAGAGCTGTATTTAGCACCCGACCCCTGAGAATATTGCAGAATATTTTGCGAACCAAAGACAAGCATGTCAACATTTTTTGCACAGACACATGGTCCATGAAAACACACTGACATGTGTACAGAGTCATACATTTGAATGGATGTATATGTCTCTGGTAAGTGTGGAAACTATCACCACATGTACCAGAGCCACTGACATGTGAAAGAGGCCTAACTGTGAGCAGCCTACATGGCGTAAACGTGCTCCCATGGCTGCAGTGCCTACCGACTTGTTGGTCGATGATTTCACTGGATCTTGATTATTTGCCCAAGTGCATTCAGCAACATAATCTTCCTCAGACAACTATTAATGACCCCAGTGATAGCAGCCGAAGCCGTACGTGCCTGGATTTCTGTGGTGCTCATAATTCATGTTTGATAAATCGATTAGAAAATTCTGTTTCCTTATTTTCATCATTTGCAGTAACGTCGCCATCCGGTGATTTCCAGAATTCCACATCTTTTTATTTTTTCTTTTTGCAATTTAAATGTCAAGGATTGTAGTATCTGCCATTACTACCCCTTGTGGTCGGTCGTTCTACAGTCTGTCCACTCTTACTGTCCGGAATCGCCTTTCTTCCACAAGTAATGACTAGAGCGTTTTCAGCAGATCCACTGAAAATTCGAATTAAGCTTTTTCCAAAGTTTTTCATGGGAAAATAAGTTAATATGTAATATGTAAAAAATAAAACATCACTTATTCTCTTCTCTCCGACCCTTTTGCTTCTCATCATCACTTGTCCAATCCTTGTCCCATATTCTGATGCCCGCCACGAGTGCTGAAATCCCTGACCCTGTGCCTCTCACACTGAGACTGAACTTCCGGCTCTGATGTGACTCGGGGGGGTTTGCGTAAGGTGATAGCATCATGATGGGCACCATGAACTTGCTCGCATGTTCATAAAACTGGCAAGCGGCCGCCATTTCTCTGGATCCTCACGGAATTTAATGACTAGAAATCCGCACTTTGGTGAATGCAGAATTTTGGAAAATTCGAGAAGAATTCAATTCCACTTGAAGGTATTTGATCATCTCTACTCCTGTCATCTTTCGGGTTCTTAAACTCTTATAGGTTTCTGTTTTTATTCTGAGCTAAGCAAGCCCGACTTTTCTAACCTCTCAATATAGGAGAGACCTGGCGTAATTATCTAGGTTTTTGCCTTTGAACTGACCTTGGATTTCCAATATCTTTTTTAGAATGACGGCGCTGCCCCCGCTTCATGATTGACAGTGGAAACAGACGCTCTGCTGCACGACTTCACCTCTGCTCTTCGCTGTCAGTCAAGAAGCAGGAGACAGCGCCGGCGGGGAGACGAGAAGAGGAGCCATGGAGTACACATGCCCTGATTCACCCACCCGTGGCACTCGCAAAGGTAATTTGCAAATAAATAAAAGACGACTTTCGGTCTGTTGCGACACTGCAGGGCAATGATAGCAGTACCGTTGGATATGTTTTACCCTACCCAATCCTGCACTACCTCTGAAAGTCTTAACCTCATTCGGACATTTGATTTTCTCATGTGCAAGAAAAACAGACCGATTATTTTGATCAGAGTTTGATCAGAGTTTCACCAGTTTTTCTCGTTTTTGGTAGAAAAAGACTTGCATTGGCGATTTTGAAAAATCTAACACAAGTTTCTGCAGACCTCTCAGAGAAAATCATGTGAATGGCCCCACAGATTCCCTTTCAGTGGAAGTTTCTAGTGTGGCACCACATGGCCAACATCCAGATTTACACTTACCTCCTCGAAAGTGATGAGTGAACATGCTCGGATTACGTCTTATCGAGCATGCTCGGGTGTTATCCGAGGATCTGGGCATGCTCGTGTATTATGTTTGAGTCCCTGCAGCTGCATGATATGAGGATGTCTAAAAGCCGGAAGTCATGCAGCCGCAGGGACTCAAACATAATATACAAGCCCCCTCAGATCTTCACCCGAACGCTCTCATTCTACTTTTGTAGAATCCCAACAGGTTGGTGACACAAGACTTATCCTTCATGAATCCATGCTGGTTGTCAGTTATTATATTATTCTCTGTAATATATTTCTGCAGGTCGTCTTTTATAATGCCCTCAAAAATTTCACACACCACTGATGTTTGCACTTTCTTACCTTTCTTAAATATCAGTACCATGTCAGCCATCCTCCATTCCTATGGCTCCGATCCTGTAGCAAGATGATGATGTGCAGTATTATTTGTGTTTTTCTCCTTACATGACTGATGGTCGCAGCATGTGTTATTATTTCTCGGAGGAATCTTATGTGCATTTTGTCAGTACTCAATAAAACAAGCACAATTACACGGAATAACATTTTCAAGGAAGAAATTCTTAAAACGTGGTGAAATCCCAGGAAATTGAGGACGGGTGGTGACCGTGTTATCTCAGTGATACAACATACAAGTCTAATCGTTCTCATTATCCCACGGCTGCTACTTCCAGGATTTTTTATTGTCGTTCACAAACTGGCGTTTTAAAGCAACAGGACATTTTTCCGATTCATTTTCAACTTATGCCTCAGAATTTTGGCCTGGTTCCTTTATTCTTGTCTATACAGGCTCAGACTGGCCCATAGGGGAACAGGGCAATTCCCCGGTGGGCCCCCTGTGCAGATCTGGGCCATCAACTCCATTCTGTGGGCAGTACTTGTCATAATTCACTTGATTCACTCTGTACGGAAAAAAAAAATCAGCATCTCAGCATTCATGAACCAAACTACTCAGTTTATAATTATATAGATATATAGGTAAATTTGTGGATGAGGGTAGTGTAATTTGTATGCAGATGAAAAGTGGGACCCTCAAAGTCAATGTTACTGGTGGACCCTTAGCATTCCAGTCTGACACTGCGTCTATATGTGGGTTTAACCCTATTTCTTGACATTGCTTTCAGACCAGTGTTTGTTATTATTATTTTTATTATTATTATTTATTAATATAGCGCCATGGCGCTTTACATGTGAGGAGGGGTATACATAATAAAAACAAGTACAATAATCTTGAACAATACAAGTCATAACTGGTACAGGAGGAGAGAGGACCCTGCCCGCGAGGGCTCACAATCTACAAGGGATGGGTGAGGATACAGTAGGTGAGGATAGAGCTGGTCATGCAGCGGTTTGGTTGATTGGTGGTTACTGCAGGTTGTAGGCTTGTCGGAAGAGGTGGGTCTTCAGGTTCTTTTTGAAGGTTTCGATGGTAGGCGAGAGTCTGATGTGTTGTGGTAGAGAGTTCCAGAGTAGGGGGGATGAGCGAGAGAAATCTTGTATGCGATTGTGGGAAGAGGAGATAAGAGGGGAATAGAGAAGGAGATCTTGTGAGGATCGGAGGTTGCGTGTAGGTAAGTGCCGGGAGACGAGGTCACAGATGTATGGAGGAGACAGGTTGTGGATGGCTTTGTAATGTCATAATTAGGGTTTTGTACTGGAGTCTCTGGGTAATGGGGAGCCAGTGAAGGGATTGACAGAGGGGAGAGGCCGGGGAATAGCGGGGGGACAGGTGGATTAGTCGGGCAGCAGAGTTTCGAATAGATTGGAGGGGTGCGAGAGTGTTAGAGGGGAGGCCACAGAGCAGGAGGTTACAGTAGTCAAGGCGGGAGATGATGAGGGCATGGACTAGGGTTTTTGCAGATTCTTGGTTTCGGAATATACGGATCCGTGAAATATTTTTGAGTTGAAGGCGGCAGGAAGTGGAAAGGGCTTGGATATGCGGTTGTTCTGACCTGTATACTGTATGTCTTACCGTGTTGTATGAATCCTGCTGCCCATGACTTTCAGATTTCTGCATCACTGAGATACACAGGAACATCAGTCTCCCATGTACTTCAATTGCACAGAAGTTTAATTGCACTAGTGATGGACAGTCCGGCTCTCCTGGCTCCGCTCACCAAATAGAGCCAGCTCTTTTGGATCCTAAATGGATCCATTTTAAATATGTGATCACAATGACATTAATGCATACAAAATGCAGCTCACCCACGGACAAAACTCCGCCTACTTGCGCTTAGCCAATTAAGTTCATGAGTGGGTGGAGTTTAGTTCAGTTGGGCGGAGTTATGTGCTGGACACCAGAATTTTACGCCCAATGAGAGTCATTCAGAGAATTTAGTGGTTCTCACTGGGCTGCCGGCTCCTATCGTACACAGCAGGGAGTCGGATCATTCGCAAATGACCCATCACTAAATGGATAGGAAGTGTGCATGTAGAGTTGTTGCTGTGAGTGCAGAGATCATGTGTGCAGCTGAGTCAGAACCAGACAACAGAGCGGAGTAGCTACTCTTAGAAACTACATTGATATACCCTAGGGATTCCCGGTAGAAGGGCCACAAGGGGCAGGTGAAGGACTCTGCCATCCAACTAATTCATCGCTTATCGGCATGCTAAATTTGCAGAATGGGCAAAACAAAAATTGGAACAGGACCCTCAGTTTACACAGAACATTCTGTTCAGTGATGAGGCAAACTTTTTTGGGTGGACCATTTATATGGATACACCTAAATAACATGGGAATGGTGACAGTTTTCTTGCGTAGGGTGTCTTGCATTGAAATCTTCTGCAATGACCCGGGTACTGCATTCTCCAGATATCAACACAATTGCTATCCACTCCTCACGTGTTAACCTCTGCGACATGTCAATGACTGTAAACAAAGAGAAACTTGTAAATAACTCATGAAAGTTACATTAAAACCAAGCACACCATTATTTTTCTTGTGAAATTCTCAATGAGTTTGATGTGTCACATGACCCTCTTCCCATTGGAAAAAATAATTTGGATCCAAAATGGCTGACTTCAAAATGGCCGCCATGGTCACCACCCATCTTGAAAAGTTTTCCCCCTCTCATATGATATCACCAACCATTCCCATTTTATTTAGGTATATCCATATAAATGGCCCACCCTGTAGAATAATTCAGCATGTGCCCATGTTTCTGCTAATCTGTACAATTCCTTCTCTGCTCCACTACATTATTCACATCTTCTTTCAGTATTCCCCTCTTCTTTGGAATTACCTGCCTGACACTATCTATCACCCTTCAACTTCCCATACCTTAAATGTGTGTTCTTCTAAAGTCATTTTCTTAGGATATCATAAAAGTGAAGGAGTTGGCAGAGTTGGCTTGGCTGCTTGTTGTAAGCTTACTGTACATTCATATAACTGTTAAGAATAAACTGTCCTGTGTGAATACCTGAGGAATAACACTTTTTTCTGGCTATTGTATAACTGGTAACTTGCATTTTCACCATATTTTTCCTCTGGAGGCTTCATCTTTTATTTGCAATCTACACTGAGCTGGTGGGAGGAACCAAGCTGGTGCAATCACTTCCATATACAGCACATAGAGATATGAGATGTCACGCTCTTCATTTCCTTTTTTAGCACACAAATACAATCATCAGCTGCATGGAAAACATTGCATAGCAATAGTGAGCACTCTACAGGAGAGAGAGAGGACCCCACTGACCATAAGAGCTTACACTCTACAGGAGAGAAAGAGAGAGGACCCCACTGACCATAAGAGCTTATACTCTACAGGAGAGAGAGAGGACCCCACTGACCATAAGAGCTTACACTCTACAGGAGAGAGAGAGGACCCCACTGACCATAAGAGCTTACACTCTACCGGAGAGAGAGGACCCCACTGACCATAAGAGCTTACACTCTACAGGAGAGAGAGGACCCCACTGATCATAAGAGCTTACACTCTACAGGAGAGAGAGGACCCCACTGACCATAAGAGCTTACACTCTACAGGAGAGAGAGGACCCCACTGACCATAAGAGCTTACACTCTACAGGAGAGAGAGGACCCCACTGACCATAACAGCCTACACTCTACAGGAGAGAGAGGACTCCGCTGACCATAAGAGCTTATACTCTACAGGAGAGAGAGAGGACCCCACTGACCATAAGAGCTTACACTCTACAGGAGAGAGAGAGAGAGGACCCCACTGACCATAAGAGCTTACACTCTACAGGAGAGAGAGGACCCCACTGACCATAAGAGCTTAAACTCTACAGGAGAGAGAGGACCCCACTGACCATAAGAGCTTACACTCTACAGGAGAGAGAGAGGACCCCGCTGACCATAAGAGCTTACACTCTACAGGAGAGAGAGGACCCCACTGACCATAAGAGCTTATACTCTACAGGAGAGAGAGAGGACCCCACTGACCATAAGAGCTTACACTCTACAGGAGAGAAAGAGAGAGGACCCCACTGACCATAAGAGCTTACACTCTACAGGAGAGAGAGGACCCCACTGACCATAAGAGCTTATACTCTACAGGAGAGAGAGGACCCCACTGACCATAAGAGCTTACACTCTACAGGAGAGAGAGGACCCCGCTGACCATAAGAGCTTACACTCTACAGGAGAGAGAGGACCCTGCTGACCATAAGAGCTTACACTCTACAGGAGAGAGAGGACCCCACTGACCATAAGAGCTTACACTCTACAGGAGAGAGAGGACCCCGCTGACCATAAGAGCTTACACTCTACAGGAGAAAGAGGACCCTGCTGACCATAAGAGCTTACACTCTACAGGAGAGAGAGGACCCTGCTGACCATAAGAGCTTATACTCTACAGGAGAGAGAGGACCCCACTGACCATAAGAGCTTACACTCTACAGGAGAGAGAGGACCCCACTGACCATAAGAGCTTACATTCTACAGGAGAGAGAGAGGACTCCGCTGACCATAAGAGCTTACACTCTACAGGAGAGTAACAAGCAGAAAAACACACAGCTACAGATGTACCTCATAATGAACATTGATCATAAGCAGATATATATAGAAGTATAGAGGCAATCCATAGCCAAAATAATAGGACTATCAGGATCCACTAGAGTCAACAAGAAAACACCACAAAAGAAATAGTGGAAAAATTTCCAAAACTAGTAAAAAATATGCAATATAAATTTTATTATAAATACAGAAGGTAACAGACAGGGATGAAGCTAAAACAAGCAGTGAACCATGTCAAAGCACAAACGGTGGGAGACCGCACATAATGCCCGATATCACAAGAGTGGAAGCATAACACATATTGAAAATAGCAGTCTAAGCGTAAATATCATGCCTATCCAACATACCTAGTGGTGTGTAACAAGGGCACCAGCAGTCACCCGCCCTCCCCGACGCGCGTTTCGAAAGTAAAACTTCCTTCCCCAGGAGAGAGAGGACCCCGCTGACCATAAGAGCTTACACTCTACAGGAGAGAGAGAGAGGACCTCACTGACCATAAGAGCTTACACTCTACAGGAGAGAGAGAAAGGACCCTGCTGACCATAAGAGCTTACACTCTACAGAAGAGGACCCCGCTGACCATAAGAGCTGACACTCTACAGGAGATAGAGGACCCCACTGACCATAAGAGCTTACACTCTACAGGAGAGAGAGAGGACCCCACTGACCATAAGAGCTTACACTCTACAGGAGAGAGGACCCCACTGACTATAAGAGCTTACACTCTACCGGAGTGAGAGGACCCCACTGACCATAAGCGCTTACACTCTACAGGAGAGAGAGGACCCCACTGACTATATACACTCACCGGCCACTTTATTAGGTACACCATGCTAGTAACGGGTTGGACCCCCTTTTGCCTTCAGAACTGCCTCAATTCTTCGTGGCATAGATTCAACAAGGTGCTGGAAGCATTCCTCAGAGATTTTGGTCCATATTGACATGATGGCATCACACAGTTGCCGCAGATTTGTCGGCTGCACATCCCAAAGATGCTCCATACAAGGCAGGATGGATCCATGCTTTCATGTTGTTTACGCCAAATTCTGACCCTACCATCCGAATGTCGCAGCAGAAATCGAGACTCATCAGACCAAGCAACGTTTTTCCAATCTTCTACTGTCCAATTTCGATGAGCTTGTACAAATTGTAGCCTCAGTTTCCTGTTCTTAGCTGAAAGGAGTGTTACCCGGTGTGGTCTTCTGCTGCTGTAGCCCATCTGCCTCAAAGTTCGACGCACTGTGCGTTCAGAGATGCTCTTAGGCCTACCTTGGTTGTAACGGGTGGCGATTTGAGTCACTGTTGCCTTTCTATCAGCTCGAACCAGTCTGCCCATTCTCCTCTGACCTCTGGCATCAACAAGGCATTTCCGCCCACAGAACTGCCGCTCACTGGATTTTTTTTCTTTTTCGGACCATTCTCTGTAAACCCTAGAGATGGTTGTGCGTGAAAATCCCAGTAGATCAGCAGTTTCTGAAATACTCAGACCAGCCCTTCTGGCACCAACAACCATGCCACGTTCAAAGGCACTCAAATCACCTTTCTTCCCCATACTGATGCTCGGTTTGAACTGCAGGAGATTGTCTTGACCATGTCTACATGCCTAAATGCACTGAGTTGCCGCCATGTGATTGGCTGATTAGAAATTAAGTGTTAACAAGAAGTTGGACAGGTGTACCTAATAAAGTGGCCAGTGAGTGTATATATATATATATATATATATATATATATATATATATATATATATATATATACACTCACCGGTCACTTTATTAGGTACACCATGCTAGTAACGGGTTGGACCCCCTTTTGCCTTCAGAACTGCCTCAATTCTTCGTGGCATAGATTCAACAAGGTGCTGGAAGCATTCCTCAGAGATTTTGGTCCATATTGACATGATGGCATCACACAGTTGCCGCAGATTTGTCGGCTGCACATCCCAAAGATGCTCCATACAAGGCAGGATGGATCCATGCTTTCATGTTGTTTACGCCAAATTCTGACCCTACCATCCGAATTTCGCAGCAGAAATCGAGACTCATCAGACCAAGCAACGTTTTTCCAATCTTCTACTGTCCAATTTCGATGAGCTTGTACAAATTGTAGCCTCAGTTTCCTGTTCTTAGCTGAAAGGAGTGGTACCCGGTGTGGTCTTCTGCTGCTGTAGCCCATCTGTCTCAAAGTTCGACGCACTGTGCGTTCAGAGATGCTCTTAGGCCTACCTTGGTTGTAACGGGTGGCGATTTGAGTCACTGTTGCCTTTCTATCAGCTCGAACCAGTCTGCCCATTGTCCTCTGACCTCTGGCATCAACAAGGCATTTCCGCCCACAGAACTGCCGCTCACTGGATTTTTTTTCTTTTTCGGACCATTCTCTGTAAACCCTAGAGATGGTTGTGCGTGAATATCCCAGTAGATCAGCAGTTTCTGAAATACTCAGACCAGCCCTTCTGGCACCAACAACCATGCCACGTTCAAAGGCACTCAAATCACCTTTCTTCCCCATACTGATGCTCGGTTTGAACTGCAGGAGATTGTCTTGACCATGTCTACATGCCTAAATGCACTGAGTTGCCGCCATGTGATTGGCTGATTAGAAATTAAGTGTTAACAAGAAGTTGGACAGGTGTACCTAATAAAGTGGCCGGTGAGTGTATATATATATATATATATATATATACTGTACATATATACATTGCTCAAAAAATAAAGGGAACACTTAAACAACAGAATATATCTCCAAGTAAATTAAACTTCTGTGAAATCAAACTGTCCACTTAGGAAGCAACAGTGATTGACAATCAATTTCACATGCTGTTGTTCAAATGGAATAGACAATAGATGGAAATTATTGGTAATTATCAAGACACCCTCAATAAAGGAGTGGTTCTGCAGGTGGGGACCACAGACCACATCTCAGTACCAATGCTTTCTGGCTGATGTTTTGGTCACTTTTGAATGTTGGTTGTGCTTTCACACTCGTGGTAGCATGAGACGGACGCTACAACCCACATAAGTGGCTCAGGTAGTGCAGCTCATCCAGGTTGGCACATCAATGCGAGCTGTGGCAAGAAGGTTTACTGTGTCTGTCAGCGTAGTGTCCAGTGGCTGGAGGCGCTACCAGGAGACAGGCCAGTACACAAGGAGATGTGGATGGGGCCGTAAGAGGGCAGCAACCCAGCAGCAGGACCGCAACCTCAGCCTTTTTGCAAGGAGGAACAGTAGGAGCACTGACAGAGCCCTGCAAAATGACCTCCAGCAGGCCACAAATGTGCATGTGTCTGCACAAATGGTTAGAAATGGACTCCATGAGGATGGTCTGAGTGCCCGACGTCCACAGATGGGGGTTGTGCTCAAAGCCCAACACTGTTCAGGACGCTTGGCATTTGCCACAGAACACCAGGATTGGCAAATTTGCCACTGGCGCCCTGTGCTTTTCACAGATGAAAGCAGGTTCACACTGAGCACATGTGACAGACGTGACAGAGTCTGGAGACACCATGGAGAGTGATCTGCTGCCTGCAACATCCTTCAGCATGACCGGTTTGGCAGTGGGTCAGTAATGGTGTGGGGTGGCATTTCTTTGGAGGGCTGCACAGCCCTCAATGTGCTCACCAGAGGTAGCCTGAATGCCATTAGGTACCAAGATGAGATTCTCAGACCCCTTGTGAGACCATATGCTGGTGCGGTTGGCCCTGGGTTCCTCCTAATGCAGGACAATGCCAGACCTCATTTGGCTGGAGTGTGTCAGCAGTTCCTCAAGATGAAGGCATTGAAGCTATGGACTGGCCTGCCCGTTCCCTGGACCTGAATCCGATTGAACACATGTGGAACATCATGTCTCGCACCATCCACCAACGTCACATTGCACCACAGACTGTCCAGGAGTTGGCGGATGCTTTAGTCCAGGTCTGGGAGGAGATCCCTCAGGAGACCATCCACCGCCTCATCAGGAGCATGCCCAGGCGTTGTAGGGAGGTCATACAGGCACATGGAGGCCACACACAATACTGAGCATCTTTTCCTTGTCATGAGGAATTTCCACTGAAGTTGGATCAGCCTGTAACTTCATTTTCCACTTCGATTTTGAGCATCATTCCAACTCCAGACCTCCATGGCATATTAGTTGTGATTTACGTTGATCATTTTTATGTTCTATTGTTCTCAACTCATTCCACTATGTAATGAATAAACATTTACAACTGTAATATTTCATTCAGTGATATCTAGGATGTGGGATTTTAGTGTTCCCTTTATTTTTTTGACCAGTATATATATATATATATATACACAGCTCTGGCAAAACTTAAGAGACCACCACATCACAACCCCAGCCCAATCTCCAGACCTGAGCCCCATTAAAAAATGGATAGTCACAAGCCATCAAGGAAGAACTGCTTATGTTATTGTACTAGGAGTGGCATAAGGTCACCCAAAAGCAGTGTGAAAAACTGGTGCCAAGAGGTATGAAAGCTGTGATTAAAAATCATGGTTATTCCACAAAATATTGATTTCTCAACTCTTCCTGAGTTATAACATTACTATTGTTGTTTCTAAATGATTATGAACTTGTTTTCTTGCATTATTTGAGCTCTGAAAGCAATGCATTTTTTTTTTTATTTTGACCATTTCTCCTTTTCAGAAAAAAATACAAAATGTATTGCTTGGAACTTGGGAGACATGTTGTTAGAAGTTTATAGAATAAAAGAAAAATTTACATTTTACTCAAAAATATACCTATAAAGAGAAAAATCAGACAAACTGAACATTTTGCAGTGGTCTTTTAATTTTTGCCAGAGCTGTATATATCATGGAAAGCTGCGTAGCAACACAAAATGACATTAGCTCCCTCCTGCTTCAGCAGTGTATGAATTGATGGTTGGCAAGGGATTTTTTTTTACGAATTGCATATGAACCTCAAAGTGTTTGAGTTCACGTGAAACCGTGTTTTTCTGCAATCTTGACTTGAGCTGGATCGATCCGCTCATCTGAGTTTGTATATTTTCCCTGTGTTGGTCTGGGTTCCCTCCGGGTTCTCCGGTTTCCTCCCACATTCCAAAGACATACTGATAGGGATTATAGATTGTGAGCCCCAACAGGGACAGCGATGATAATGTGTGCAAACTGTAAAGCGCTGCGGAATATGTTAGCGCTATATAAAAATAAAGATTATTATCATCTCTAGTAATTAACATAAATAAAAATATCACAGTTGTATTTATCTTTCTGCATTTAGCAAAAAAAAATTGATAAATAAATGTAGCGCTTGCACATGTGATAGCACAACGGTGCCTAAACAAATTAAACCTTGTCAATCAAAAACAAAGCTATTTAGAAAAAAAAAGTTTTGACTATTATAATTTTAACCTTTTGAAGGTGAAAACAAATAAAAATTCTTCTGAGAATCGCATCAGCAACATTTCTTAGTGATCAAATTAAAACTTTGTAGCGTTCCACTGCCTCTCTCCTCTTTAAGGTTTTTGTTTATCTTTTTATTTTTTTTAAGTTTGGCGGAAAATATATTGATATCATTTGTAGATATTTGTGTAATGTGTAAGTATATAATTCATATAATCACACCTCAAGGACTCACGTTCTGTACAGAGACCCTTTACTGTCACTTTTCACCCTGATTGTTACATTAATTAGCAAAGAATATTGAACCCATTTAATGATGTAGTAGAAATATTGAGCCGTATTGTGTCTCAGACATAAGACCTGATGGCGCACAGCGTATCCGCGGTGTAATGCCGATGCGACGCCTTTATCAGCTTTTTTATTTCTGGATTGAGATGTCCTTTGGCTATTTGAACTGCTGACATAATAAGAGGGATGTCGAGGGGCAACTTGTACAATGTGACTGAAGGAATCTCATTAGACACTTGAATAAATGTTCCCTCGCTGCCGATCTACGAAAGGGAATATTCTGTCCCTCATTTATTATACTAATATCAGCCTCGGAGAACGGATTATGGTATTTGTACAGACTGAAGTGTTACGAGATCAGAATAAAATAAGACTTTTCATGTCTTAAAATGAATAATAATAATAATAATATGTCTACTGAATGCGTCACTATAACCAGCCGGTCCAGCAGAAAGCCATGTACATGGTGAGGTGCAAATCATTGTTCTAGACGTCCAGTAGAGGAATATGAGAAGTCCAAAAAATCATTGCAAAATGATCAAGGGAATTCGAAGCCACCTAGCATCAGCAGTGCAAGCATTAGAAGCATTGGGTGTATTGACATTGGCAACTGGATATGATCGTAGACGGCCATTTGGTGCCATTATAATGCATCATGGTGCTTCCACGCAGAAGAAGTCCTGGTGCTCAGAAAATTCACGCGAGTCGCACAAACGCTCACTACCTGTCACGCTGTGACGGTCTTCGGTAAGTGAAAGGGGAATCAAACTGTTCCTGGAACTGGGACCCTAAGTATCCCTGTCCCAGGGGTACTCTTGAAGGTAGAGAGGCCTGAGGCTCCGATGTTACTATGCTCCTGTTAAACCCTAATATTTCCCCTCCCCCACCCTATGAGGCATGGGATATAAATGTATGGTAAACAAGACAAAAAGACAAAACAGGGATAACAGAAAACCCCTATTATATAAAAGCACTAACCAACAATAGGGAGGATAGGGACAGGGAGGAATAATCTAAATAGGAACAGGGACCAGGCGATAAACACACACGTACTGCAGCAAACCACAGAACACTACTACAACAACTCTACTCCAACCACTTAGCTTTAGCACACAGCACAGGAAGACAAATCTTTCACCAGCAGGGACTAACCACCCAGAGCCTGTATACTGTAAATAGAGTAAGCAAATGATAAGCAGTTGCAGCTGAGAACAACCAGACTGTATGGTCTCAGTCAGCATGGAAAGAGTCCTTAACCCTCTCAGCACCGAAGGAACAAAATCCATTTAAAATAGGACATGAATCACACAATCTGTAAAGAAGACTTGCGATTCATTAACCAACGTGACCGTCTAACTCCAGGTCTTCCAGCGGGACATGATACGCTCATGACACTTCCTGATACAAAACACCAGAATTTGAAGTGTGCCAATGGTTCCACGGGCTGCGGTCCAATATTCTTTGATGAAAATGTGAACACAGCCTGTAACATGCATGAAGTTCTGCAATTTTATACAAAGCTAAAAAATATAGACGCCTTCTGGTTTGTTTGGTGACGAAGTTCTTAACTTTTAACACTGTTCCTCTGGGCTCCTCTCAGCTGATTCATGATCATGAGAAAGATGAGCTGAACTTGGTCAAAAATCAGCTGAGAGGAGATGATTTTATTCAAAATTACATGACTAAATTGAATTAAATGAATAAATTGTTCCCAAAGATGTCTATATTCTTCATCTAATCCCAAGCGCAATGATTATTTGTTACTATGAGTTTTTTGTATGGCACACTCTACTTCCTAACGTAATTTTTGTTCAACTTATCTTCATTTACTTAACTTGATTTTATAGTGTAGTTACAGATATGGGTTAAATAAAATACAGCAAGGACTTCTTTTTATCCTCACATGAAATTTTTTTTCAAACCCATATTTGAAATGACACTAAAATAAAGATTAATAAATGAAGATAATAAAATGGCTAATTTTAGATTGTTTAATTTCAACTTTTTATGAAATTCCATTCCCAGTTTTATTGTTTTATAATTTATTTCTTTACATTATCTTTATCTTTATCTGCATCATAACACACTTCCTATCATCTTATATATATATGTTTTTTTACATTTTGGATATGTTTCAGTAATTGACAGACATAGAGATATATGTAACATTGTACAGTATTCAAAAATAATGCAAAAACCATCAAAAAGGCATAATGTATATATTACAATGAGAAAGAATATTGTGTAATGTATACACAAAAAATGTATGGGCAAAATGTTACATCTCAAACACTTGTTAATATGTGCTCTTATTTTTATCTTCACATGCCATCCAGAAACAGGATATTCTGAATCAAGTAAGTAATTTTTAAATTATTAAACTACATTTCAAATATTTGACTTGTTTCTACAAAATGTATGATAAAAATCTGAGGAATTACCTCAAAATCCCATTTATAGTGAATAATATAGTACAGTAATTATATTCTTGTACATATGGGCAATATTATAGTAGTTATATTCTTGTACATAGGAGCAGTATTATAGTAGTTATATTCTTGTACATAGGGGCAGTATTATAGTAGATATTCTTGTACATAGGGAGCAGTATTATAGTAGTTATATTCTTGTACATAGGAGCAGTATTATAGTAGTTATATTCTTGTACATAGGAGCAGTATTATAGTAGTTATATTCTTGTACATAGGAGCAGTATTATAGTAGTTATATTCTTGTACATAGGAGCAGTATTATAGTAGTTATATTCTTGTACATAGGGGCAGTGTTATGATCCTAGTGGCAAGGATAGCAGGTCGGACTAGCTAAGTAACTGAACAGACTACTAGCTCTGGGGAAGTGGTAACTAGATTGACCGCAACCTGATCCTATCCGCAAACAACTATAGGCAGCCGTGGAGCGTTACCTAAAAATCCTAGACATCTCGTCACGGCCTGAGAAACTGACTATTCCTGGAGGGAAAGAAAGTCCTCTCTTGCCTCAGTGGAATGACCCCAAAGATATAGAATAGCCCCCCACAAATATTAACGGTGAGTTAAAGGGAAAGCACAAACGCAGAGATGAAATCAGATTTAGCAAATGAGGCCCGCTAATACTAGATAGCAGAAAATAGGAAGGGAACTGTGCGGTCAATAAAAAACCCTATTCAAAATATCCACGCAGAGATTGCTCGAGCCCCCGCACCAACTAATGGTGCGGGGGAAGCAACTCCGTACCCCAGAGCTTACCAGCAAAAAGAAATCACATGTTAGCAAGCTGGACTAGACTCATCATACACAGAAATCATATTGCAGGCAGATGAGCAAAAAATATTCAAACAGAACTTAGCTTATCCTGAAGAGGCAGAAAACGAGATAATCAGGAGTAATCAGAATAGCACTGAATACATTGACAGCCGGCAACAAGTGGAAGTGAAGCAGAGCTAAATAGGAGCCTCCCTGGTGAATAACGAGGCAGCTGATCCAGCAGACCCGCAGGATAATAAACCAAACCACCAGGGGGAGCCAAAAAACCAAAGTCACACAATACCATCTGTGACCACAAGAGGGAGCCTGAAAACGGAGTTCACAACAGGGCAGTATTATAGTAGTTATATTCTTGTACATAGGAGCAGTATTATAGTAGTTATATTCTTGTACATAGGAGGCAGTATTATAGCAGTTATATTCTTGTACATAGGGGCAGTGTTATAGTAGTTATATTCTTGTATATAGGGGCACTATTATAGTAGTTATATTCTTGTACATAGGGGCAGTATTATAGTAGTTATATTCTTGTACATAGGGGCAGTATTATAGTAGTTATATTCTTGTACATAGGGGCAGTATTATAGTAGTTATATTCTTGTACATAGGAGCAGTATTATAGTAGTTATATTCTTGTACATAGGAGGCAGTATTATAGCAGTTATATTCTTGTACATAGGGGCAGTATTATAATAGTTATATTCTTGTATATAGGGACAGTATTATAGTAGTTATATTCTTGTACATAGGAGCAGTATTATAGTAGTTGTATTCTTGTACATGGTGGCAGTGTTATAGTAGTTATATTCTTGTACATAGGGGCAATATTATAGTAGTTATATTCTTGTACATAGGAGCAGTATTATAGTAGTTATATTCTTGTACAAAGGGGCAGTATTATAGTAGTTATTTTCTTGTACATAGGAGCAGTATTACAGTAGTTATATTCTTGTACGTAGGGGGCAGTATTATAGTAGTTATATTCTTGTACATAGGGGGCATCATTATAGTAGTTATATTCTTGCATATAAGATCAGTATTACAGTAGTTATATTCTTGTACATAGGGGGCAGTATTATAGTAGTTATATTCTTGTACATAGGAGCAGTATTATAGTAGATATATTCTTGTACATAGGGGCAGTATTATAGTAGTTATATTCTTGTACATAGGAGCAGTATTATAGTAGTTATATTCTTGTACATAGGGGCAGTATTATAATAGTTATCTTCTTGTACATAGGAGGCAGTATTATATCAGTTATATTCTTGTACATCGGGGCAGTATTATAGTAGTTATATTCTTGTACATAGGAGCAGTATTATAGTAGTTATTTTTTTGTATATAGGAGCAGTATTATAGTAGTTATATTCTTGAACATAGGAGGCAGTATTATAGCAGTTATATTCCTGTGGATGGGGGCAGTATTACAGTAGTTATATTCTTGTACATAGGAGCAGTATTATAGTAGTTATTTTCTTGTACATAGGGGCAGTATTATAGTAGTTATATTCTTCTACATAGGGCAGTGTTATAGTAGTTATATTCTTGTACATAGGAGCAGTATTATAGTAGTTATACTCTTGAACATAGGAGCAGGATTATAGTACATTCTTGTACACAGGAGCAGTCTTATAGCAGTTATATTCTTGTACATAGGGGTCAGTATTACAGTAGTTGTTTTCTTGTACATAGGGGCAGTATTATAGTAGTTATATTCTTGCACATAGGAGTCAGTGTTATAGTAGTTGTATTCTTGTACATAGGGGCAGTGTTATAGAAGTTATATTCTTGTACATAGGAGCAGTATTATAGTAATTACATTCTTGTATATGTAGGAGCAGTATTATAGTAGTTATATTCTTGTACATAGGGAGCAGTATTATAGTAATTACATTCTTGTATATGTAGTAGCTGTATTATTGTAGTTATATTCTTGTACATAGGAGCAGTATTATACTAGTTATATTCTTGTACATAGGGGCAGTATTATAGTAGTTATATTCTTGTACATAGGGGCAGTATTATAGTGGTTATATTCCTGTACATAGGGGGCAGTATTATAGTAGTTATTTTCTTGTACATAGGAGCAGTATTATAGTAGTTATATTCTTGTACATAGGAGCAGTATTATAGTAGTTATATTCTTGTACATAGGAGCAGTATTATAGTAGTTATATTCTTGTACATAGGAGCAGTATGATAGTAGTTATATTCTTGTACATAGGAGCAGTATTATAGTAGTTATATTCTTGTACATAGGAGCAGTATTATAGTAGTTATATTCTTGTACATAGGAGCAGTATTATAGTAGTTATATTCTTGTACATAGGAGCAGTATTATAGTAGTTATATTCTTGTACATATGGGGCAGTATTATAGTAGTTATATTCTTGTACATAGGGGCAGTATTACAGTAGTTATTTTCTTTTACATAGGGACAGTATTATAGTAGTTATATTCTTGTACATAGGGGCAGTATTATAGTAGTTATATTCTTGTACATAGCAGCAGTATTATAGTAGTTATATTCTTGTACATAGGGCCAGTATTATAGTAGTTATATTCTTGTACATAGGAGCAGTATTATAGTAGTTATATTCTTGTACATAGGGGCAGTATTATAGTAGTTATATTCTTGTACATAGGGGCAGTATTATAGTAGTTATATTCTTGTACATAGGGGCAGTATTATAGTAGTTATATTCTTGTACATAGGGGCAGTATTATAGTAGTTATATTCTTGTACATAGGGGCAGTATTATAGTAGTTATATTCTTGTACATAGGGGCAGTATTATGGTAGTTATTTTATTGTACATAGGGAGCAGTATTATAGTAATTACATTCTTGTATATGTAGGAGTAGTATTATGATAGAATAATAGTGGCAGTAGTATGTATTTATATAATATGCTTAGTATTGCACGTGGATGGAAACTAGTGATTTTCTTGTACAGTACATAGAAGGTAGAATTAAAGTAGTGATAATAATGGCTAAACTGGCCTTTTTTCCCAGCTAATGATGTCTTTAGGGCGCTGATCAGTTCTCTTCCCTTATTCCACATTGGACTTTGAAGAAGAGGTATAATTTAGCAAGGGCGACAAGGACACTGTCAGTGATTGATGACTGGTAAATTGTCTTTTAATGCCTCCTGTCTACATTTTTTTTTTACCACCAGGCAATTGACTTTGAAGGTTTCCAGCTATTTATGAAGACATTTTTGGAGGTTGACCTGCCTGATGAATTCTGCAAACATCTTTTCATGTCATTTAGCAACAGATTCCAAAACCCAAGTCCCTCAATGCAGAGTAAAACAGCGCTTCTTTCTGGTGGTAGGTTGTGAATATGATCTTGTTTAACCTTATGTCATCATAAGAACATATTGCAAATATTTGAACACTTAATGGAATTGTGACTACATGACCTGGTGATCGTCATTGCTCCTCCTTCTCCTTTTTTGTATTACAGCACACCATGTGGTGGGGCATGGTATTGCAGGTCAACAAAAATTTGAAAACTGCTATATATTATTAAGCTATCATGTGCTAACAATGCTAGAATATTTAGTATTTTTAATTATTTTTAGGGTTATTTTTTCCTTAAAAAATAATCACCACCAATTGTTTACTTAGTATAGTCATGCACAATTCAAAAATGATACCTTAATCTATAAGTGGCCACCATTGGTACACATTTTCATCGTAATTATTAACATGGTGCAAGTGACATGTTCAGTAATATTTGCAAAACTCACTGACCATTTTAGTTATTTTTCACTTTATTTTGTTCATAGAATGGTGCATATCTCACAAATTTATTTTTCTAGGTGGCACCATTTATTTTTATTATACAGTTTGTATTAGGATTTTTGCTAATTTCTCATTGTATTGTCCTCTTTTCTTACATATCATGAAGCTTCTAATAAAATACCTAGTGGAATCACTTTTTTAAAGAAAACCTGTATTCACGTCAAAAGTGGCCAGTTATTGCTCTTATTTTACTTCTGCTGTCCCCTGGAGTACGACATTTTTTTCATATATATCTGCTATATTGTTGCACAGTTATGGTGTTTTTTATTTAATGCTGATTTTTGTGTTTTTTATTGAGGGGCGTAGCTTACAGGATCCGCCCCATAATAAAAAACATAACAATTTGTAGTAAATAAAAAGGCCTAAATTTCTCTGGATCCTTATGTCAGTTTACAAAAAACAAATAACAAAAATACAGAATACTTAGGGGAGCAAGAGGAATGAAATAAAAGAATAAACTGGCCACTTTTGATGTGGTGACAAGTCCTCTTTAATAAATTGTCTAGAACTTAAAACATTGATGACTTATCCTTAGGAATAATATTGGGTTGGTGGGGGTCTATCAGTCATCAGCTCCATCAATTAAGTGTTTGTTATTCCTGTATAAGCCGAACCAGTGTTATGTCGGTAACTCGCATGCCTGATCAGTCACATCCTACTCATTGTGTTCACCGCTCTGCTCCTTCCAGTCTTAGGCCATCGTGCTGCACTGCTTCTTGCAGCACTTCCATCACTACTTTGCCGCAACTTTTGCTGGTGCCACCGCTATGTCCATCTTTTCCCTGCAACACTCACTGCTCCAGCTGTGGCAGCATCCCTGTGTTTCTCTCTCTCCTTCCCCAGTGCACGCCGCACTGACTTTGCCATCTGCACGCTTAGTGCATGTGCGCTCGCGCTCCACTGCTCTTAACGAGGCAGCGCGCGCACATAGTAAAATGCTCCCTCCCCAACTGTGAGGTGCCTGAGATAATTTGTTATTGATGTTGGTGTGTGCAACTGTATGTTGCCAGGTCTCCTGCCCTTAGTTGGTTAGTTGTTATCTATCCAGTTTCCTGAACCCGAACTCTTGATACTCGCATGGCCAGTCTTGAACTCGAACCTCTGGTCCTAGTGAGGCCTGAAACTCGAACCTGACATGTGGGGTCAGCAGCTGCATTATCGGGGACTGCCAAGGAGTGGTAGATGGTGGCTATGTGCAGCCCAGCATGTCTCCACTGTAAGGAGGTGGAGGGCACCCTCACGTGCCTTCTTTCTCCTGGATGCTGTTCACACGGTTATATGTGGCACCTCATTGTTATTGATGTGATATGTAATGTTTACATATTGTGATGCCATGTACTGTTGATAGAAATAGGATCTCAGGTAGTATAGGACAATAGTGGGTAGATAGAGGGGGCACATTAGTGATAGAGGACAGCATAGAATAAAGTAGGAGGTAGGCAGCACAGGGGTTAAGTAAATGTGAGGGACACCATTTAATGCAAACAATTAATCGTTGACCCACCCATCTGATGATCTTATATGAATGACTTTTCCCAAGGATAGGCAATTAACATTTGACTCCCGGACATCACCTTTAATAACATTGATAAATCTATGCTACCCTATAATATTACAATTGGCTTATTTATAGAAATGCATTGATTTGACAGTAGTGGTACCACGATAAAACTGGTAATTTTTGCATTCTTTGCAATACCACTCCGAACCACATGGAGTGCTGTTATTAATTGTACCTCCACTCTCTTCATATCTTGCATGTTATATTGTTATTTAACAATTCAATGTTTGGTAAAAATGTAGGAAATGAGGGGCTACAATCAACACCTCAACCATAAGTCCATGTAACTTAGCTGTGTGCTGTACGAGAAAGGAAGAAGCGATTATCGGATTCCGTACTTGTTTTGCTAAACTTAAATGCCAATATTCACTGATGTCATGTTCTTATTCTTACGGTAATTATTCTTTCTGTAAACCATGTCCCCCACAGTTATGACTCTCCTTGATAGACAGGTTGTCTCTATCCACGCAGTGTAAATGTTTAATTATTCATCCGTGTTAGTGAATCGTGAAGAAAGAGACAATAGTCTGCTTAACACTGTCAGGTGCTAAACAATGAGATCGTTTGCTGTCTACAGCTTGTCACATCACATCAGGAGCAACGCGTTCTGCAAGGAGAGGACCGTAGATGGATCCTTACTTTCGACGAGATTAAAGAGATTATTTTATGATAATTCTTCTGAGAGTTTATTGGTCTAATATAATATAATTTATAATCTCCACATCAATGTCTTTCAATATATCTCATCTCCTTCGGGGGGTTGTTGTAGATCCTTCCACATTGCCTAATAACAGTACATATGTATAATAATCATAGCGTACGTATTACAGCCTCATTGCCGTCTATAAGAGCCCCGTCAACACAGGAAGCTTCGAACGGCAACATGGAGGCATTTTGCCCGGAGCAGCTTCAGTCTAACCCTAGAGGATCCGGCACTAGAGATGAGCCAATCGATTCGAGAAGAATCAAATTAGCCTAAAATCTCACTTAAAATTTTAAGTTTTCTTTTAGATACGTGCATTCAGTTGGCTGCCATTTTGCTAAGTTCTAAAGAGCCAATAAGTTTTGAAAAAATATAGATTTTAGAATTGAGCAAAAATATTCTTATGACCCCGATGTAGCGACCTCACTGGAAACTGTGGCCACCGGTCAGAGTCCTCCTCCCTGCAAGCATCACTTTTTTCAGATTATCAGGCCCCTCAATGAAGTCACTGGACAAGGTCTTAAAATCAAGGACTTCATCACTGGCGGTGAAGATACAGCTCGTACATAGTTTGGTCTTTTTTGTAGAAACAAGCGGATGTGAAACCTGGACGATAAAGAAACAAGACAGAAGATGAATCAACACCTTCAATATGTGGTGCTGGAGAAGGTTGTTATCAATATCATGGATAGTAAGAAGAACAAACAAATCAACTTTGGAAAAAATCAATCTAGACATGTCACTTGAAGCAAGGATCACCAAGCTTCGACTTGCCTACTGTGGACACATCATATAAAGCAAACAATCATTGGAGAATGACATTGTGGTCGGAAGAATAGAAGGAACAAGACAATATGGAAGACCAATAACCCGATGGCTTGAAAGTATCACAGTAACAGTGCAGAAGACCCTAGTGGACTTATCTAGGTTTGCACAAGATTGATCTACCTACAGAAATTAATCCATGAAATTTTCATGGCTTGAGAATCGAGATCAAGCTGAAGGCCGGTAAATAAAATAATAAAATCTCTCTCAATGTCAGAGATAAAGCTGCCCTGGTCCTATTCCTCAGAAGAGGTATCGAGAGAAGGAGGATTCTGGTTCCTCAGCCATGGACCAGAGGATGTTGTAGAGTAAGACACGTCAGGATGTTGTTGCTCTTCCATGTCATGACTTCACGTTGTAAATTCGGTATAGGAGGCGCCGAAGGTGCCCGAAAGATTGACCAAATGAGTGAGAGCGACAGGTGAGGACCAGGGACAGATGAATATATATACAGTACAGACCAAAAGTTTGGACACACTTTCTCATTTAAAGATTTTTCTGCATTTTCATGACTATGAAAATTGTACATTCACACTGAAGGCATCAAAACTATAAATTAACACATGTGGAATTATATACTTAACAAAAAAGTGTGAAACAACTGAAAATATTTCTTATATTCTAGGTTTTTCAAAGTAGCGACCTTTTGCTTTGATGACTGCTTTGCACACTCTTGGCATTCTCTTGATGAGCTTCAAGAGGTAGTCACCAGGAATGGTCTTCCAACAATCTTGAAGGAGTTCCCAGAGATGCTTAGCACTTGTTGGCCCTTTTGCCTTCACTCTGCGGTCCAGCTAACCCCAAACCATCTCGATTGGGTTCAGGTCTGGTGACTGTGGAGGCCAGGTCATCTGGCGTAGCACCCCATCACCCTCCTTCTTGGTCAAATAGCCCTTACACAGCCTGGAGGTGTGTTTGGGGTCATTGTGCTGTTGAAAAATAAATGATGGTCCAACTAAACGCAAACCGGATGGAATAGCATGCCGCTGCAAGATGCTGTGGTAGCCATGCTGGTTCAGTATACCTTCAATTTTGAATAAATCCCCAACAGTATCACCAGCAAAGCCCCCCCCCCCACACCATCACACCTCCTCCTCCATGCTTCACGGTGGGAACCAGGCATGTAGAGTCCATCCGTTCACCTTTTCTGCATTGCACAAAGACACGGTGGTTGGAACAAAAGATGACACATTTGGACTCATCAGACCAAAGCACAGATTTCCACTGGTCTAATGTCCATTCCTTGTGTTCTTTAGCCCAAACAAGTCTCTTCTGCTTGTTGCCTGTCCTTAGCAGTGGTTTCCTATCAGCTATTTTACCATGAAGGCCTGCTGCACAAAGTCTCCTCTTAACAGTTGTTGTAGAGATGTGTCTGCTGCTAGAACTCTGTGTGTCATTGACCTGGTCTCTAATCTAAGCTGATGTTAACCTGCGATTTCTGAGGCTGGTGACTCGGATAAACTTATCCTCAGAAGCAGAGGTGATTCTTGGTCTTCCTTTCCTGGGGCGGTCCTCATGTGAGCCAGTTTCTTTGTAGTGTTTGATGGTTTTTGCCACTGCACTTGGGGACACATTCAAAGTTTTCCCAATTTTTCAGACTGACTGACCTTCATTTCTTAAAGTAATGATGGCCACTCGTTTTTCATTACTTATCTGCTTTTTTCTTGCCATAATACAAATTCTAACAGTCTACTCATTAGGACTATCAGCTGTGTATCCACCAGACTTCTGCTCAACACAACTGATGGCCCCAACCCCATTTATAAGGCAAGAAATCCCACTTATTAATCCTGACAGGGCACACCTGTGAAGTGAAAACCATTCCCGGTGACTACCTCTTGAAGTCCATCAAGAGAATGCCAAGAGTGTGCAAAGCAGTCATCAAAGAACCTAGAATATAAGACATATTTTCAGTTGTTTCACACTTTTTTGTTAAGTATTCCACATGTGTTATTCCACATGTGTTAATTCATAGTTTTGATGCCTTCAGTGTGAATGTACAATTTTCATAGTCATGAAAACACAGAAAAATCTTTAAATGAGAAGGTGTGTCCAAACTTTTGGTTCTGTACTGTATATACTATATACTGTGTATATATATATATATATATATATATATATATATATATATATATATATATATACATATATATATATATATATTATTATTATTATTTATTGTTATAGCGCCATTTATTCCATGGCGCTTTACAAGTGAGGAGGGGTATACATAATAAAAACAAGTACAATAATCTTAAACAATACAAGTCTAACTGGTACAGGAGGAGTGAGGACCCTGCCCGCGAAGGCTCACAATCTACAAGGGATGGGTGAGAATGCAGTAGGTGAGGATAGAGCTGGTCGTGCAGCGGTTGGTTGATCGGTGGTTACTGCAGGTTGTAGGCTTGTCAGAAGAGGTCGGTCTTCAGATTCTTTTTGAAGATTCTGATGGTAGGCGAGAGTATGATGTGTTGTGGTAGAAGGTTCCAGAGTAGGGGTGATACGCGAGAGAAATCTTGTATATGATTGTGGGAAGAGGAGATAAGAGGGGAGTAGAGAAGGAGATCTTGTGAGGATCGGAGGTTGCGTGTAGGTAAGTGCCGGGAGACGAGGTCACAGATGTATGGAGGAGACAGGTTGTGGATGGCTTTGTAATGTCATGGTTAGGGTTTTGCACTGGAGTCTCTGGATGATAGGAAGCCAGTGAACCAATTGACAGAGGGGAGAGGCCGGGGAATAGCGGGGAGACAGGTGGATTAGTCGGGTGACTGAGTTTCGAATAGATTGGAGGGGTGCGAGAGTGTTAGAGGGGAGGCCACAGAGCAGGAGGTTACATGTAGGTAAGTGCCGGGAGACGAGGTCACAGATGTATGGAGGAGACAGGTTGTGGATGGCTTTGTATGTCATCGTTAGGGTTTTGTACTGGAGTCTCTGGGCAATGGGGAGCCAGTGAAGGGATTTACAGAGGGGAGAGGCCGGAAAATAGCGGGGGGACAGGTGGATTAGTCGGTCAGCAGAGTTTAGAATAGATTGGAGGGGTGCGAGAGTGTTCGAGGGGAGGCCACAGAGCAGGAGGTTGCAGTAGTCGAGGCGAGAGATGATGAGGGCATGGACTAGGGTTTTTGCAGATTCTTGGTTGAGGAATGAACGGATTCGTGAAATATTTTTGAGTTGAAGTCGGCAGGAAGTGGAAAGGGCTTGGATATGTGGTTTGAAGGAGAGATCAGCGTCAAGGATTACCCCGAGGCAGCGAGCTTGTGGGACTGGGGAGAGTGGGCAGCCATTTACTGTAATGGATAGGTTCGTTGGGGGGGTCGCGTGAGATGGGGGAAAGATGATGAATTCTGTTTTGTCCATGTTAAGTTTGAGAAATCTAGCGGAGAAGAAGGATGAAATAGTGGACAGACATTGAGGGATTCTGGTTAGTAGGGAGGTGATATCTGGTCCAGAGATGTAGATCTGTGTGTCATCAGCATAGAGGTGATACTGAAAGCCATGAGATTCTATGAGCTGTCCCAGGCCAAAGGTATAAATGGAGAAGAGCAGGGGCCCAAGGACTGAACCTTGTGGGACTCCGACAGATAGGGGGCGAGGTGAGGAGGTGGTGTGTGAGTGGGAGACGCTGAATGTCCGGTCTGTTAGGTATGATGAGATCCAGGATAGGGCCAAGTCTGTGATGCCAAGGGATGAGAGGGTCTGTAATAATAGGGAATGGTCCACTGTGTCAAAGGCAGAGGACAGGTCGAGGAGGAGGAGAACGGAGTAGTGTCGCTTGCTCTTGGCGGTTAAGAGGTCGTTGGTGACCTTAGTTAGGGCAGTTTCAGTGGAATGGTGTGACCGGAAGCCAGATTGTAAGCGGTCAAAGAGGGAGCAAGAAGAGAGATGGGAGGACAGTTCAAGGTAGACGTGTTGTTCCAGTAGTTTTGAGGCATAGGGGAGAAGTGATATAGGGCGATAGCTAGATACAGAGGATGGGTCAAGAGAGGGCTTTTTGAGGATAGGTGTGATGGAGGCATGTTTAAAGCTTGAGGGGAAAACACCAGTTGTTAGTGATAGGTTGAATAGATGGGTTAGGGTTGGGATGAAGATTGTGGTGAGGTTTGGGATGAGGTGGGATGGGAGCGGGTCAAGTGCACAGGTGGTGAGATGCGGTCTTGAGAGTAGAGTGGCGAGTTGATCTTCTGTAATGGTGGAGAAGTTGGTTTTGGAGGTGGAGGGTAGGGAAGTTGGGAGGAAGGGCTCTGGGGTTTGTTGACCAAAACTGTCTCTGATGTTATCAATCTTCTGCTTGAAGAATGAGGCGAAGTCTTCAGCGGAGATAAGTGGGGAGGGAGGAGGTGCTGGGGGACGGAGGAGAGAATTGAAGGTGTTGAATAACTGTTTAGGGTTGTGAGACAGGGAGGATATGAGAGATGAGAAGTAGGTTTGTTTTGCCGTGGCGAGTGTGGTCTTGAAAGTAGTGAGGGACTGTTTGAATGCGATGAAGTGGTCGTTGGAGTGGGATCTTTTCCATCTGCGCTCAGCAGCCCTGGAAGCTCGCCTCAGTTCTTTGGTCAGGCTGGTGTGCCAAGGCTGTCTGTTGATTTTGCGAGCTTTGGTATGTGTAAGTGGGGCAGCAGATTCCAAAGCTACAGCTATTGTGGTGTTATATAGAGTGGCAGCGTCATCCGCATTGTGTATGGAACTTATGTCTGTGAGAGGGAGGAGGGATTCAGAGAATGAATGTAGGTCAAGATGTTTAAGATTTCTGCGAGGGTGTGAAAGTTTGTGGGGTGGGGATTGTAGACATGGAGTAGAGAGAGATGAGAATGTGAGAAGGTTGTGGTCAGAGAGAGGAAGAGGTGAGTTAGAGAGGTTAGATAGGGAGCAGAGGCGGGTGAAGATGAGGTCCAGTGTGTGACCATCTTTGTGAGTGGCTGCAGAAGACCATTGAGTGAGGCCGAAGGAGGAAGTGAGAGATAGAAGTTTAGTGGCAGCTGAGAGGGAAGTGTCAATGGGGATGTTGAAATCGCCCATGATGATAGTGGGGATGTCTGCAGAAAGGAAATGAAGTAGCCAGGTGGTGAAGTGGTCAAAGAAGATGGTGGCTGGCCCTGGGGGGGCGGTAAATGACAGCCAGTTGGAGGTTGGAAGGGGAGTAGATGCGCACAGAGTGCACCTCAAAGGAAGGGAGGGTAACAGAGGGTGGCAGGGGGATTGGGGTGAAGGAGCAGTTATCTGACAGGAGAAAACCAACTCCTCCGCCATGCTTTCTGCTGGGGCGGGGTGTGTGAGAAAGGTGGAAGCCACCGTAAGAGAGTGCAGCAGGGGAGGCTGTGTCAGAAGGGGTGAGCCAGGTTTCGGTGATGGCGAGGAAGGAAAGTTTGGTAGTAACAAAAAGATCATGGATGTAGGGAAGCTTGTTACAGACAGAGCGAGCGTTCCACAGAGCTCCTGTTAGTGGGACTGGGGAAGCGGGGGCTGGGTGAATGGGTATAAGGTTAGAGAGGTTACGGAAGTTTGTGATGGAGCGTGGGTGGGAGGTAGAAATGACTGTGGGAATATGGTGAGGAGGACCAGGATTTGGAGAGATATCACCAGCAGTGAGAAGTAGCAGAGAAAGTGTTAGCAGGTGGGAGCAGGAGAGGGCGTGAGGGGGCTGCCTGTGCTTTGAGACAGAGGATTGTGTATATATATATGTATATACATATACTGTATATATATTTTGTTTTACTTTTTCTCAATGTTTTTTATGCTATTGGATCTGGATTGGCAGATATGAATTACATTGAATAAATTTGATGCAATTCCAATTTTCTCTCCTCTGAAAGGAAGAAAGCTGTCTCTCTCGTGCCACCTATATTTAGCTTAGCTACATCATGAACCAATGCCTGACCCATGAAAAAGTCTTAAAACGTGACTACCTAAGAAATGCCACCAAGGACTCTCAGTACCCTCCTATAAGCACGAACTCTGAAGCAGCTGCCTACAGGTGCCAATATTTGCTCTAACACTGTTTCAAGGTTGTTTAAGGGGTCACACATTGACTTTTGGAGGAGAGACATTTTGCATACTTTCTATTGCATGTACTTTTAGCCTTCAGTACATTAGCTGAAGCTCCTCAAGGAGAGCCAATGAGTCGCCTTTGACTTTGTTCTCGAATAGTCATGTTTCAAGACATAGATTCAGAGGATAGCTACCTATAGGTGGCACTAGAGAGAGAGAGCTTTCCTCTTTCTGTAATTTGCATACTCATACCGTTGTTGCAAAGGTTTTCATGACTCATGACGCAACACTTTGTTAACTAGTCACAGAAAGTTTTCTCACTTAAAAAAGTTTTTTTGGAAAACTTTTCTCCATAGGTTCACCGAGTTGTAAAATAACAAACTGTGCTTTACTTATCCTCCCTTGGTCTCCCTTGGTCCATGCTGTTTGGCTGCAGAGGTAATGACACGCGTACAGCGCGGCAGCCAATCTGTCAGGACTTTTGTGCATTACTGCCCTTTTCCAAGATGGCGTCTTTGGTCTCATGTGCACTTGTCTTCCTGCTATAAAACTCCACCCCAGCCTTCAGTCTGTGCTAGAGTATTCTGCCTTGCATCCAGCTCCTGACCTCTGATTACTCCCTGGCTATACACCTGCTCCTGTGAAACTGTGTGGTGATCCTGCTACTCTGCTCTGAGTTCCTGCTGCATACACCAGTTCCAGTAATCCTCCTTCATCTGCTGCTCGTGTTTACTTCCATCTGCATTTGCTGGACATGTAAGCGTTTGCTGCTCTGCAAAAACCTGAGACTATTAACCAGGCCTCCCTGGTTGAGCTAAGATATGATTTGAACTGCCTTATAAGCATATCTATCTGTGCCTGGACTAAGACAAGGATTTATTCGTGTCAAGTATCCTCAAGAATAACTGTGCTTCATAGACTTTCTGCTTGATTGCATTTTCCTCTGAAGTTTCCTATAGACTGCTAAGCTGCGTTTATTATTTGCACCAAGTGTTGTGGACTTGAGTTTCTCTCTGCACCTGTTTGAATCACCGTGTGATAATATAGACTTTACCACTTATAAAACTGTGTCTTGTAGTTGTCTTGTGCCACGCAAAGAGTCTCCTGAGTTATCCCCTATAATTATTACACAATCATTGAGTTCAACGGCTCGTTTTGTTGTGGTTATGACATTGCTACAAGTTGCCCCAAGACTTAGTGCCTTGGGATATACATGCTGTGATATTTTGTGACGTCAGGGTCCTGTCCAGCACCGAAGCAGAGAGAAGATCGGTGAAGAGGACAACGTATCTAAGGAGTCGCCATTTTGTTAAATTTGAATAAAGTGTAATAAAAAATTAAAACTCATGATGTTTTGTAAAATTTGAGGCTCTAACCTTCAGAAATCTACAGACATCACATTACGATATGGTGGGGATCTAATGTCCATGAGGAGAGATCAGTGGGGTCCATGACCTGGTACTCTTCTGATTGATGGAAACAAGGGGGCTGTGGTCATTTTTCTAACCCCATAATCCTTCGGCTGGAAGATTTTTGGATCCCCAAAAGTTGTTTGGTCTTTCGTTGAAACAAGTCAAACCGTACAATCAAGTCAAATTGTCTCAGTGGAAAATATGAAGACATCTTAAAGGGAACCTGTCACCCCGCTTTTTCCGTATGAGATAAAAATACTGTTAAATAGGGCCTGAGATGTGCATTACAATAGTGTATTTTGTGGACCCCGATTCCCCACCTATGCTGCCGAAATACGTTACCAAAGTCGCCGTTTTCGCCTGTCAATCAGGCTGGTCTGGTCGCATGGGCGTGGTGACATCGCTGTTTCTTCCCCCAGATCTTGCTTATTTTTCCGTTGGTGGCGTAGTGGTTTGCGCATGCCCGAGGTGCCGAATCCACTGCACAGGGGAGGGAAAAGAGCGCGATCTGCGCTATTCCCCTGGTGATCGGTGGGGGCGGCCATCTTCCTGTGGCCGCGCGTGCGCAGGTGGAGCGCTCTTCTTCCCGGGGCTTCAGGAAAATGGCCGCGGGATGCCGCGCGTGCGCAGATGGAGATCGCGGCGGCCATTTTCCTGAAGCAGAGTTCGCATCTCGGCTTCAGGAAAATGGTCGCCGCGATCTCCACCTGCGCACGCGTGGCATCCCGCGGCCATTTTCCTGAAGCCCCGGGCAGCAGAGCGCTCCATCTGCGCACGCGCGGCCACAGGAAGATGGCCGCCCCCACCGATCACTAGGGGAATAGCGCAGATCGCGCTCTTTTCCCTCCCCTGTGCAGTGGATTCGGGACCATGGGCATGCGCAAACCACTACGCCACCAACGTACAGATAAGCAAGATCTGGGGGAAGAAACAGCAATGTCACCACGCCCATCTGACCAGACCAGCCTGATTGACAGGTGAAAACGACTACTTTGGTAACGTATTTCGGCAGCATAGGTGGGGAATCGGGGTCCACAAAATACACTATTGTAATGCACAGCTCAGGCCCTATTTAACAGTATTTTTATCTCATACGGAAAAAACGGGGTGACAGGTTCCCTTTAATGTTCGTCCTGCTTTCATCTTACATTGCTAAAATGGGTTCATATGGTCCGTTAACCAAAATTGATCGTGAACTGTTTACTTTATTGGGATCCATCATTGACAATTGGAGACACTGTGTTGCAGAAATTCCCACAAGTTGTCCCCGCGGTTGTTTTTTTATGCACTGAATGTCTCTTCCGAATATCGATAACTGTGTGTCCTAATGACATTGTTCTTTACCTTGTAGGTCTTCGCATGAATTATAGAAGCAACAGTTCATCACGATCTTCATCCCCGGTGTCCTTGCGACCTCCTGACGTCATCCAGCTGAAAGATATTGTGTGTTATTTATCACTGCTGGAAAGAGGAAGACCCGAGGATAAGCTGGAATGTGAGTATTACCGCCATTGGCACTGCACCATATAACCAGTATGTAGCATATTGTAGCATTAATTTGCAGCATTGTGGTCCTAGGTTCAAATCCCACCAAGGACAACATCGGCAAGGAGTTTGTAGGTTCTCCCCATGTTTGCGTGGGTTTCCTTCAGGTTCTCCAGTTCCCTCCCTCATTCCAAAGTCGTACTGATAGGGAATGTAGATTGTGATTTTCAATAGGGAAAGCGATGATGATGTTTGTAAAGTGCTTTGGAATTAAAGGTTATCCAAGTGCAGTATAATGTAAGGGAAAAGACCCTGATTCCTAGGATGTGTCACTTACTCGGCTGCGTTTTGTTTTTTCAATACAACCAGATTTTATTATCAGGAGGAGATTATCACTGTAGGATTAGGTGTCTCATGCCTCCTAGTCCAACCACTCCTCCACCACTGTTTAGCAGCTTTGTGTCAATATACAGTGTACACAGAAAACTGCCAAACAGTAGCGTGGGTGAGGTTAGCTCTGCTAGATCTGCAGCAGAGTAATCAGTGATTGTGTCATAACTAATACATTGCTGGAATCATGGTCTCAATCCTTACATCAAGCTGCCTCCAGATTAGATAGCAAAAACCTGCTGACAGATTTCATTTAATTGCACCAATTAAATAATAATAAATAATTTGATAGTGTAACAGTGTAATATAGTAAATTTCAATAATATATTGCATGATACAACATGATATATATGTACCTAAACAGCATATTGTAAAGTATAATTATATAAGTATTATGGAGATGCTACCCACTTGGGTGCGTGTTGAGGCAACACAGGAACCGCTTCCATTTAAATGTCCAGGCTGGTTTATTGGTGCTTCATAAACCATGAAACAAGCAAAGGAAAATAAACGGCCATTCAGTGCAGGCAAAACAAAGTAAACAGTTCCAACACAGTCACTGTAGAGCCAGTCCAGGACACAGAGGCTGGATAGCACTTACTATACCGGCTCAGTCTGGAGACATCACACAGGAGGTCTTCTTACCTCCAGATACAGACCATGTGTCAAACAAATAGACTCCATTTTACCTTGTGAACCACATCCAGGGTTGGGTATGTGGGTAGCCATCTCTCAAGCTGCAGGTAACACCTGGCCCAAATGCACCAAACAAAGCTCTTAGTAGTATGTGCACTAGAGCATTACTCCAGGTTTACATCACAGAGGACAACCACCTCAGTGATACATATCCCACCTTACACAGTATAATGTAGCATAATGTATTGTATAATACACTATATTAGGAGGTACGTCATAAAGTATATAATAGTGTTATTTAATAATGTATTTTATTTTTTTTGCACTGGAGCTCTTACAAAGAGACTGTCTAGTAGTGGACGTCAGATTCCTGCTCTTTCGCTTCCACATAAGGAGGTCAGCAGAAGTGATATCTACTGATACCCGTCCATCAGAAGGTATCATGCACCTTTCCTAGTCTGACAATTCTTGTTGACAAGTATCAGTAGATGTGACGCCATCGGCCCCGCTGACCTCCTGATGGGGAAGTGTGCCAGTAGAATCACTACTTTTAAAGATCTTCCACCGGACACCAGGAGACATCTTCAGAGATGTCGTGGAGTCCATGCCTTGACCGCTCAGAGCATGGGTAGAATATGGCAAGTTTATAGTTATTATTATTAGCTTTTTGGATTCTATAAAAGTATTTGTGGCACAAACAGAAAGTTTGTGTCATCATCATGTAGGTTGGAGAATCACGTGATCGCAGTCATGGTGTCCTCGTCATCTCAGTCTTATTCCCTACAGCCTCTTGTGAGGATTTGTTTACCATCTTGAAGATTACAGGCGGGTTCTTATCATTCTCTGTTAAACAGCGTCCTCTGCTGGACGACCTCAGCAATAACATGCCAAATCTTCAATTCTAGACCTCATTCCCGTCATTAATCCGGCTCTGCTCTATTATTATTTTCTATAGAAGGTTGTGTGATGTCAAAAGGCCACAATGAGTGTAAGCTTTATCTCCTGAGGCTTTGTGGAGAAAATTGGCAAAATTAAGAGTGTTGTAGGGTCTAACAGGCCCAACGTTGAATACATTGTATTCACCGGTTGTAGCCCCTCACCTGTCCTTCAGCTCCCTTCTCCGCAGAGCCTCGGTCCTCCATGCCGGTTTTCAGTTCTTCTTGTGCTTCCAACAGAGGCCAGTGATTAGCCTCACATGGTCACGTTTTGGAGTTGAATCATGTCATTGACCTCCATGTGGTGTGTTTCTCCATGACACCACGTGAGTCTACAGAGAACTCCGGAAGAACCGAAAATTGGCCTGGAGGACTGAGAAGTTGTGGTGAGGACAAATAAGGATAGGTGAGGGTCTTGGGTCAGTGATTGTAATGTATATTCTGTTCCTTAATTTCTGGTAAAGTTGTGTGATAACCATAAGGGTGACTCCTCAGGGGCGGATCTTTCTTTCTTTTTGAATTTTTGGACAACAAATGTGCACAATTTTGAAACAATATGAAAACAGGATATATAGGGATGGATATGACATAAGTATTGGCACACACATTTCTAAGGATCCATGAATGAGATGATTGTCTAGAATCTCAAGATCCCCAAGCCTATATAACTGTTGTCCATTTTCAAAATTTGTCCCACAGATTGCTTTAAAATAATGAAATAATCATTACTTACTTGATGGAGACCCTGCTGCTCCATCCTTGCCTCTCGGCTGTTCCCCGCTGATAATTGTTCCCTGTCTACAACATGTGACTGTTGTAGCCAATTACTGCCCTCAGTGGTCAAATTAAGGCAACCTTGGCCAGACTGCTAAGCCCAGTGACTGGTTGCAGTAGTCACATGTTGCAGACGGGATGTCACCACTGCAAACAAGGTGGTAAACAAAGATCTCATTAAAATTTAAGTAAGAGAAGCCATATTGTTCTATCTCCCAGTTTTTGTATCCGCCCACGAGGAGCTGCATTCAAATTTATTTTCTTAATTATATACTTTATTCATTATTGGACGACCCCAACTGGAAAGCTAAAGTGCTCCATATAAATTAGAACGCCCATATACTCACCTCCGATGCTGCTTGAGCAACGTCAGCGCTGCATCTCCTGATACTGTTACACTAAAAGAACGTGTCAGAAACTTGTGCAGGAAGAATTTCTGATATTTTTTCCATTGTTTTCCATTTTAGTTATGTTTCGGCTGTACGACACTGATGGGAACGGCTACCTGGACAGTGCGGTGAGTGTCAGACCTGCGCAGTATGTCATGGATTACTTTTCTTACTGAGGTATTGACCATTGCTTCCTCCAGACCTTCCCAGCTGCTGAGCGGGGGCACTTACCTTTGAGGGGTCTTTTTACATCATATAGTGTACAATTGAAAAATCTTTTAGCGCATGCGCCATAAGTAACCTGATAATGCGTGCAGCTCCATACCGTACAGAGACATACATCAGGCCATGCTGAAAAACATATACTGCGCACCCAGGGATTTCCTAAAAATCAGGGCCCCCAATCTTTGGCATCTGAGCCACATGTGGCTCGCAGGTCCCTGGTGCGTGGCTCGCGGAGTCTCGGCTGTCTACTCCGGCAATCGTGACTGTCAACGTGACATCAATAGGACAAAGAGAATCGGGGCATTAATTATTGTGAACAGGTCACTCTGGGGGCATTGTTACTTTTTTGGGCAGCATTCAAGCGTTTTTTTATTTTTAAAGGGGCATTAATGCTTGATAAGGAAGGAATCAGACCAGTGCAACTTTCTATGGGGACAATCTAGGCATTATCATGTTATGATGGGGCAAAGGTGGCATTTTTACTTTTCTGAGCGCACACCTACGAAGACCACCCATCGGGCTTCCGCTATTTCTTTGCATAGAGTCATCTGATAAGATAAAGTTTTCCGTCTCTGATGATCTATCAGACTAAGTATTCAATCACAAGTAATAATAATAATAATTTTATTTATATAGCGCTGACATATTCCGCAGCGCTTTACAATTATAGAGGGGACTTGTACAGACAATAGACATTACAGCATAACAATAAACACAGATCAAAACATTAATTGTATATATATTCCCCAAAACATTTTACTCAATGCGTATTGCATTGCATGCATATGCCTTTATATGCTAAATTGCATATTGCGAAACAAAGCGACTCCAGAATACATATTATACAGACAAAAAACGAGTCTTGCTAGTAAATAGAAGTATATATGAACACATTTTATTGGTTAAATAAATCACAGAAGATATTATTAAAAAAGGGGCTTAAAAAGAGCACAGAAAATAGCCCAAAAGGTCACAGAGCAATAAATTAGTACAAAAAATACAAAGATATACCAGGTAAGTGACAACTAGTCCAAGTATAATAGGAGCTGGGTACAACCCCAGGACGTACGGGGTAAATATATATATAGCTAATGGTGTGGCTATTGCACAGTCTCTGTCTAAAGGTGCAAATGGAATCCCACCAAATGCGTCAGAGGGAGGTACATATTACCCATGTGGTTAACAGTGATCACAAAGTTTACTCCCCTTACTATATAACCCAAGTTGGCTCTAAAGCGCACCTATACGTAATGAGACCTGCACAGCATTAGCAATAAGTTAAGGAGTAAATTACCCATCATAACGTCCAGGTAGTCGTGCCACAGCTCCTTCCCCAACGCACGTTTCGGAAATCCGTTTTCCTTTTTCAAGGGGCGTGATTTATGTGGTAAGAAGTTACTCCCTTTATACTGCGTGCTGCACACCACATGGTGGCAGCAGGCAAATGAAAACCTGCCTATTGCGCACGCGCACCACCGCTGAGCCGCCGAGCGCCGTGCCTTCAGACACACCCCCCATCTGTCAGGTCACGTGGGGCGGTCGGCGCCTTGCCGTCACCACGCAACAAGACAAGATAGGGGCGGTCCAAGAACACGGAGCAGAAGACGTTCTGTGTTTCTCAGAGCTTCAAGCTCCAAAACTAATATGGACTATAGAGCACGTGAGCAAGTTTGGCTTACTCGCATTAATGAGGTGTTCAGTGACAAATCCAAGGCATCGGTGGCAACTGGTAGTAGGGATATACATGAGGCAACAAAGAGGCTAAAGGAATTACTTCACAAACGTACTAAGGTTTGGTGGAATCGGGCATTTCTGACTAAATATATTGAGACGGGTTTGACACCGAGGGGACTTCGTGTCCAAGTTTTTCCGTCATTTGAAGTGGAAGATATTATCTTCCAACAAAAATGGGAAGAATGTGCCAACGTGTGTTCCAGGGGCTTTATGGAGTTATTAGCACAACATAATCAGGACACCATAGATACCCTAGATCAAGAGATTGAAATAGTCCAAAATACACTTAAACAAGAACTCTCAGAAATTGAGTTACGGACATTAAATCAGGATATTGATATTGAATTCCAAAAATGGGAAAAAGACATCTGTACAATTAAGACCACAAAATTTCAGAGAGATATTGGTGACAAACAATCCAATACGATGTATAAATGGAATCGGAAATCAAGGAGGTATGTGAAGAGATCTAGGGGAAGACCGCCCCACGTGACCTGACAGATGGGGGGTGTGTCTGAAGGCACGGCGCTCGGCGGCTCAGCGGTGGTGCGCGTGCGCAATAGGCAGGTTTTCATTTGCCTGCTGCCACCATGTGGTGTGCAGCACGCAGTATAAAGGGAGTAACTTCTTACCACATAAATCACGCCCCTTGAAAAAGGAAAACGGATTTCCGAAACGTGCGTTGGGGAAGGAGCTGTGGCACGACTACCTGGACGTTATGATGGGTAATTTACTCCTTAACTTATTGCTAATGCTGTGCAGGTCTCATTACGTATAGGTGCGCTTTAGAGCCAACTTGGGTTATATAGTAAGGGGAGTAAACTTTGTGATCACTGTTAACCACATGGGTAATATGTACCTCCCTCTGACGCATTTGGTGGGATTCCATTTGCACCTTTAGACAGAGACTGTGCAATAGCCACACCATTAGCTATATATATATTTACCCCGTACGTCCTGGGGTTGTACCCAGCTCCTATTATACTTGGACTAGTTGTCACTTACCTGGTATATCTTTGTATTTTTTGTACTAATTTATTGCTCTGTGACCTTTTGGGCTATTTTCTGTGCTCTTTTTAAGCCCCTTTTTTAATAATATCTTCTGTGATTTATTTAACCAATAAAATGTGTTCATATATACTTCTATTTACTAGCAAGACTCGTTTTTTGTCTGTATAATACAGATCAAAACATACCAGGAGGAATGAGGGCCCTGCTCGCAAGCTTACAAACTATGAGGAAAAGGGGAGACACGAGAGGAGGATGGTAACAATTGCTTTAGTTATTTGGACCAGCCATAGTGTAAGGCTCGGGTGTTCATGTAAAGCTGCATGAACCAGTTAACTGCCTAAGTATGTAGCAGTACAGACACAGAGGCTATTAACTGCATAAAGTGTATGAGAACACGATGCGAGGAACCTGATTGTGGTTGAAGTTTTTTGAATGGGCCACACAGGGATAGTTAGGTTAATGCGTTGAGGCGGTAGGCCAGTCTGAACAAATGCGTTTTTAGGACACGCTTAAAACTTCGGGGATTGGGGATTAATCGTATTAACCTGGGTAGTGCATTCCAAAGAATCGGCGCAGCACGTGTAAAGTCTTGGAGACGGGAATGGGAGTTTCTGATTATTGAGGATGCTAACCTGAGGTCATTAGCGGAGCGGAGGGCACGGGTAGGGTGGTAGACTGAGACCAGAGAGGAGATGTAGGGTGGTGCTGAGCCATGGAGTGCTTTGTGGATGAGGGTAGTAGTTTTGTACTGGATTCTGGAGTGGATGGGTAGCCAGTGTAATGACTGGCACAAGGTAGAGGCATCGGTGTAACGGTTGGTGAGGAATATGATCCTGGCAGCAGCATTCAGGACAGATTGGAGCGGGGAGAGTTTGGTAAGAGGGAGGCTGATTAGTAGAGAGTTACAATAGTCCAGACGAGAATGAATAAGTGAGACAGTAAGAGTTTTTGCAGAGTCGAAAGTAAGAAAAGGGCGAATTCTAGAAATGTTTTTGAGATGCAGATAAGAAGAGCGAGCCAGTGATCGGATGTGGGGGGTGAATGAAAGCTCGGAATCAAGGATAACCCCAAGGCAGCGGGCATGTTGCTTTGGAGTAATGATGGAACCGCACACGGAGATGGCAATGTCAGGCAAAGGTAGGTTAGTAGAGGGAGAGAACACGAGGAGTTCAGTTTTTGACAGGTTCAGTTTCAGATAGAGGGAGGACATGATGTTAGAGACAGTGGTAAGACAATCACTGGTGTTTTCTAAAAAGGTCGGCGTGAAAACAGGAGAAGAGGTGTATAATTGGGTGTCGTCAGCATAGAGATGGTACTGGAAACCAAATCTACTGATTGTTTGTCCAATAGGGGCAGTATACAAAGAGAAGAGGAGGGGGCCTAGGACTGATCCTTGAAGAACCCCAACAGTAAGGGGAAGGGGAGAGGAGGAGGAACCAGCAAAACATACAGTGAAGGAGCGGTCAGAGAGATAGGAGGAGAACCAAGAGAGAACGGTGTCCTTGAGGCCGATGGAGCGGAGCATAGTGAGGAGGAGCTGATGATCCACAGTGCCGAATGCTGCGGAAAGATCCAAGAGAATTAGCATGGAGTAGTGACCATTAGATTTAGCTGTTAGTAGGTCATTAGAGACTTTAGTGAGGGCAGTTTCAGTAGAGTGTAAAGAGCGGAAGCCAGATTGAAGAGGGTCGAGAAGAGAGTTATCTGAGAGATAGCGGGTAAGACGGGAGTGGACCAGGCGTTCGAGGAGTTTAGAGATGAAGGGAAGATTAGAGACAGGTCTATAATTAGCGGCACAGTTTTGGTCGAGGGAGGGTTTTTTAAGTAATGGATGTATGATGGCATGCTTAAATGAGGAGGGAAAAATACCGGAAGTGAGAGAAAGGTTGAATATTTTTGTTAGGTGAGAGGTGACAGCCAGGAAAAGGGACTGGAGGAGATGTGACGGAATGGGGTCACTGGTGCAAGTGGTCGGGTGAGGAGATGCTAGGAGCCTGATTACTTCTTCTGACTGGTTCAAAGTCAGAGAGTGAACTAGATGCAGTGGGGGAGGGAGGACAGTGCCTGGTATGAAGAGATTGGGAGATGATTTCCTGTCGAATGTGGTCAATTTTTTCTTTGAAGTAATTGGCCATATCGTCAGCACCGAGATCCGTGGTTGGGGCCTGCTCTCTTGGGTTGAGTAGGGAATGAAAAGTGTCAAAGAGACGTTTAGTGTTATTGGACAGCGAGGTGATGAGGGTGTTAAAATAGGTTTGTTTGGAGAGGTGAAGGGCAGAGTTGTATGTTTTAAGCACAAACTTATAATGGATGTAATCTTTGGGTAGATTAGATTTTCTCCACAGACGTTCGGCGCACCTGGAGCACCGCTGCAGGAAACGTGTTTGCAGCGTGTTCCAGAGTTGTCGCCGTCTGTGCTGAGTTGTTCTATGTATAGGAGGTGCAATTTCATCCAGGGCACTTTGCAGGGTTTCATTGTAATGCTTCAGAGCAGAATCAGGACATGAGATGGAGGAGATTGGGGCCAATGAGGACTGCAAGTTCTTCATAAGTTTCTGAGTGCTAATGGCCCGTATATTTCTATAAGTGTGGAAAGTGGGGGTGACCTGAGCAGGATGGCAGTTCTTGATAGAGAATGAAAGAAGGTTATGGTCAGAGAGCGGAAGAGGGGAGTTTGTGAAATCATCCAGTGAGCAAAGCCGGGAGAAGACCAAATTGAGGGAGTTTCCATCTTCGTGAGTTGGAGAGTTAGTATGATGCGAGAGGCCGAAAGAGGAGGTTAGAGATAAAAGGTGAGAAGCAGATGGGGAGAGGGGAAAAGCAATGGGGATGTTGAAATCACCCATGATGAAGGTGGGGGTGTCACGGGAGAGAAAATGTGGAAGCCGGGAGGCAAAGTGATCCAGGAACTGATGAGAGGGGCTGGGAGGACGATACACCACCGCCACCCGCATGGAGAAGTGGATGTAGAGTCTAACCACACAAAGAGCAAAGATGCGGTGTGCTGCCCATCGCTTCCATCGTCAGTATCTGATGACTGCCTGTCGCCTCCATCATCAGGTGGAGTCAACGAGAGGTCACCAGATACTGATGATGGAGGCAACGGGCGGGCACCAGATACTGATGATGGAGGCGACGAGCGGTCACAGATACTAACGATGGAGGCAACGGGCGGGCACCAGATACTGATGATGGAGGCGACGAGCGGTCACAGATACTAACGATGGAGGCAATGGGCGGGCACCAGATACTGATGATGGAGGCGACGAGCGGTCACCAGATACTGATGATAGAGGCGACAGGCGGTCACCAGATACTGATCATGGAAGCGACAGGCGGTCACCAGATACTGATGATGGTGGCAACGGGCGATCACCAGATATTGATGATGGAGGCGATGGGCAGTCACCAGATGCTAATGATGGAGGCGACGGGCAGTCACCAGATGCTGATGATAGAGGCGATGGGCGGTCATCAGTTACTGATGATGGAGGCGATGGGTGGTCACCAGATACTGATGATGGGTGAAGGGAGGTCACTAGATACTGATGATGGAGGTGACGGGCGGTCACCAGATACTGATGATGAGGCAAAAGGAGGTCACTAGATACTGATGATGGAGGCGACGGGCGGTCACCAGATACTGTTGATGGAGGCAATGGGTGGTCACCAGATACTGATAATAGAGGCAATGGGCGGTCACCAGATACTGATAATAGAGGCGATGGGTGGTCACCAGATACTGATAATAGAGGCGATGGGTGGTCACCAGATACTGATAATAGAGGCAATGGGCGGTCACCAGATACTGATAATAGAGGCAATGGGCGGTCACCAGATACTGATAATAGAGGCGATGGGTGGTCACCAGATACTGATAATAGAGGCAATGGGCGGTCACCAGATACTGATAATAGAGGCAATGGGCGGTCACCAGATACTGATGATGGAGGCGATGGGCGGTAACCAGATACTGGTGAGATTTAGATGTATTCTTTATTTATTTACTTTGCATTATGTTCATTGATAAAAATAAACTATTAACATTTCTATTTTCTAGCCTCGTAGACATTAAATGGAGTGGAGGTCGAGCACGCGCAGCCACCTCTGCTACATTTAAGAGATGGTGCTGCAGAGCCCTGTTCCCAGACTTTCAGTGCACTGATCTTGGGAACACTCTGGGTCTCAGACAGCGGTTGGACCCCCAGCACTCAGCCACTTATCGTTCACTCCTTGCAGACACTTGTTCTTTTGGAGAATAATCATTTAATTGTCGGCACTTGCGCATTATTTTTTTCACTGTTGCTTAGTATTTTGCTGCCACCTGCTGGTCAATCTGTGTATTATCTCTCTAACTTCACATTGTTCTTTACATTATATTATTATTATTATTATTATTTATTGTTATAGCGCCATTTATTCCATGGTGCTTTACATGTGAGGAGGAGTATACATAATAAAAACAAGTACAATAATCTTAAACAATACAAGTCATAACTGGTACAGGAGGAGTGAGGACCCTGCCCGCGAAGGCTCACAATCTACAAGGGATGGGTGAGGATACAGTAGGCGAGGGTAGAGCTGGTCTTGCATCGGTTTGGTCGATTATATCTCTCCTGATACTGTGAATCTTTGTATGTTTGTTTTCAATCGTAAATTTCTTTCCCTGACTCCACTTTGGCCATTTTTAATTGTTTAAATTTTATATAAATTAAAAATAAAAAAATAAATATTTGTTCATATTCTGTTTAAGTTATACATCTTCAACTCAACTCTTAGGTTTATATATTCTCATTTTTCACTTTTCCTCGCTTGCAGGCTTTATTCTTCAGTGGTGTAATACTCCTCTTTCACCCCTTACCCACACTCTCAGTCATTGGCGGCTTAGTTTTCTCCTTTCCTATGTATGGGTTGGTCTCCAATGCCTTGGGTAGCACACAGAAGCTCCTTTCAATAGAGACTGCTTGCACCCCTTTGTCACTCTTTATTCAGGGGTGCAGTTACCAATTGGCAAGTGCACCGATCCCCCACTTTACTTTGGCCCTAACGAGTTCCTACTTTGGCATACCCATTGGCAAGTGTTTCTCTCCTCCTATTTGCTACTATAGCTTTTTGTCTAGGATTTTTTCTTTCTTTTATCGGCAGATTGTCTACAAATCCTTCCTCTTTCTAGCAAAAGAGGAGAACCCACTCTCTGTAAAAATCCAGGGTTCATTGGGCAAAGATACTTACGTTAACTCCAAACAACTAATAACTTGGCATTTCATGCAGCTGCTCAGTGTGCTAACTCTTTATGCTCTGCTTTTGTCCCTGCAGACATCACTCATGCTACTCATGCAGCTGCTCAGTGTGCTAACTCTTTATGCTCTGCTTTTGTCCCTGCAGACATCACTCATGCTACTCATGCAGCTGCTCAGTGTGCTAACTCTTTATGCTCTGCTTTTGTCCCTGCAGACATCACTCATGCTACTCATGCAGCTGCTCAGTGTGCTAACTCTTTATGCTCTGCTTTTGTCCCTGCAGACATCACTCATGATATAAGACTGTTGTTTGACAAGATGTTGCTATTCTTCTGTTGTCAGGAGCTGGAAAGTATAATCACACAGATGATGCACGTCGCTGAATATCTGGAATGGGACGTCACCGAGCTCAGTCCTGTAAGTGACAACTACTCCATTACAATGTGTAAGGCTGACACGACCGTATAAACGACATCTGATTTTTATCCGGGAAGAAGTGGACACTTATTCATATATATTTTCATCCGCATGGGACCCACTTTCATACAACAGCAGCTTCCCTCTTTCCTGATTGCAATGTATCACTAAAAAGCGGACGCTACATGGTTGATCGTATGGGATCTGATTTTTTTATGTACCATTCCTTTGACGTGGACATTTTTTCCTGGGGAAAAAAATGTCATCTGGGCAGTGTAATTGAAAAACATTGATCCAAGTTCTGCTTGTGTAATTGAATTTTTTTTTTACGGATATCTCTCACAGTGAAAATATGGTCGAGTGAACATACCCTAACAGGCAGATCTGGCATCCTCGATTCTGGAGTTGTAGAGCCACATTTATCAGATCAAGAAGGAATGAGTTTGACAAATGTGTCAGGGATCAGTTTATAAGATGTAGCAGAGCTGAGTTATAATTCATTGGAGCCGGTGATATATAATTAGTTACATGTAGCAGGGATGTGTGTATCTAATGCAGCAGAGCTGAGTTATACGTCATTGGAGCTGGTGATATATAATTAGTTACATGTAGCAGGGATGTGTGTATCTAATGCAGCAGAGCTGAGTTATAGTTCATTGGAGGTGGTGATATATAATTAGTTACATGTAGCAGGGATGTGTGTATCTAATGTAGCAGAGCTGAGTTATACTTCATTGGATCTGGTGATATATAATTAGTTACATGTAGCAGGGATGTGTGTATCTAATTGTAATAATTATAGGGGATAACTAAGTTTGTCCAAACACTTGTTGATTGTGTTCAAAGCTTCCAAACTTCTTTTGCAGACCTTCCACATCTTTCTGCAGTGATCTAATTATGGAAAACACCTGCTCTAATCTGCTCTCTGCAGTCATTGTTCCAGCAGTCTCCTTTTTTTATGGCTAGAGTATCCTGTAATAATTATAGGGGATAACTCAGGAGACTCTTTGCGTGGAAGAAGACAACTACAGGACACAGTTTTATAAGTGGTAAAGTCTATATTATCACACGGTGATTCAAACAGGTGCAGAGAGAAACTCAAGTACACAACACTTGGTGTAAATATTAAACGCAGTTTATCAGTTTATAGGGAACTTCAGAGGAAAATGCAATCAAGCAGAAAGTCTATGAAGCACAATTATTCTTGAGGATACTTGACACGAATAAGTTCTTGTCTTAGTCCAAACACAGATAGATATGCTTATAAGGCAGTTCAAATCATATCTTAGCTCAACCAGGGAGGCCTGGTTAATGGTCTCAGGTTTTTGCAGAGCAGAAACAGCTTACATGTCCAGCAAATGAGATGGAAGTAAACACGAGCAGCAGATGAAGGAGGATTACTTGGAAACTGGTGTATGCAGCAGGAACTCAGAGCAGAGTAGCAGGATCACCACACAGGTTCACAGGAGCAGGTATATAGCCAGGGAGTAATCAGAGGTCAGGAGCTGGATGCAAGGCAGAATACTCTAGCACAGACTGAAGGCTGGGGTGGAGTTTTATAGCAGGAAGACACAGTGCACATGAGACCAAAGACGCCATCTTGGAAAAGGGCAGTAATGCACAAAAGGTAAAAAATGTTCAGAGTCCTGACACTAATGTAGCAGAGCTGTGTTATACTTCATTGCAGCCAGTGATATATAATTAGTTACATGTAGCAGGGATGTGTGTATCTAATGCAGCAGAGCTGAGTTATAATTCATTGGAGCCGGTGATATATAATTAGTTACATGTAGCAGGGATGTGTGTATCTAATGCAGCAGAGCTGAGTTATACGTCATTGGAGCTGGTGATATATAATTAGTTACATGTAGCAGGGATGTGTGTACCTAATGTAGCAGAGCTGAGTTATAGTTCATTGGAGGTGGTGATATATAATTAGTTACATGTAGCAGGGATGTGTGTATCTAATGTAGCAGAGCTGAGTTATAATTAATTGGAGCCGGTGATATATAATTAGTTACATGTAGCAGGGATGTGTGTATCTAATGTAGCAGAGCTGAGTTATACTTCATTGGAGCCGGTGATATATAATTAGTTACATGTAGCAGGGATGTGTATCTAATGTAGCAGAGCTGAGTTATACTTCATTGGAGGTGGTGATATATAATTAATTACATGTAGCAGGGATGTGTGTATCTAATGTAGCAAAGCTGAGTTATACTTCATTGGAGGTGGTGATATATAATTAGTTACATGTAGCAGGGATGTGTGTATCTCATGTAGCAGAGCTGAGTTATACTTCATTGGAGGTGGTGATATATAATTAGTTACATGTAGCAGGGATGTGTATCTAATGTAGCAGAGCTGAGTTATACTTCATTGGAGGTGGTGATATATAATTAGTTACATGTAGCAGGGATGTGTGTATCTAATGTAGCAGAGCTGAGTTATACTTCATTGGAGGTGGTGATATATAATTAGTTACATGTAGCAGGGATGTGTATCTAATGTAGCAGAGCTGAGTTATACTTCATTGGAGGTGGTGATATATAATTAGTTACATGTAGCAGGGATGTGTGTATCTAATGCAGCAGAGCTGAGTTATACTTCATTGGAGGTGGTGATATATAGTTAGTTACATGTAGCAGGGATGTGTGTATCTAATGTAGCAGAGCTGAGTTATACGTCATTGGAGCCGGTGATATATAATTAGTTACATGTAGCAGTGATGTGTGTATCTAATGTAGCAGAGCTGAGTTATAATTCATTGGAGCCGGTGATATATAGTTAGTTACATGTAGCCAGGATGTGTGTATCTAATGTAGCAGAGCTGAGTTATAATTCATTGGAGCCGGTGATATATAGTTAGTTACATGTAGCAGGGATGTGTTTATCTAATGTAGCAGAGCTGAGTTATACTTCATTGGAGCCGGTGATATATACCGTAATTAGTTACATGTAGCAGGGATGTGTGTATCTAATGTAGCAGAGCTGGTGTGTAAAGTTTTTTTTATCCCGGACAAACCCTTTAAGGAAGTGATTTGGGGTAGGTGAGAAGGGGGAATGCAAACTATAAGCTACAAAAAGAGTTTTATTTTCTTGATAAAAAAATGTATTTAGTAATCTGATAAATATGGTAAGTGGAGTCTAGCTTAACAGACATTAGTAAAACTGTAAAAAAGTTGTGAGGGCTAAGGAGCCTAAAGTATTATCTCCATGGGGCTACGACAAGGGGGAGCTTAGGAGACTAATGCAAATCACATCTGCCTGTGGCCAATACCAGAGAGAATTTGGGGGAATAATGCAAATTCTATATACAACACCTCAGCGGAATTTAGGAACCAAATGAATGAACATGAGGAGCCTATTGCAAATTATATCTGCCTGCAGCCAGCACTAGGAGGACTAAAAAGAATAATCCAAATTCTATCAACCTGCAGCCAACTCTAGTGGCAGCTAAGGAGAAAAAAATGCAAATTCTATTTGCATATAACCACCACTACGGAACTTAGGAGCCTACTGAACATTGTGTCCGCAGTCAGCCCGCACTAGGGGGAGCTGAGGAATCTAATTCATATTGTATCTGCCTGTAGTCACCAAGATAGGGAGCTGAGGAGCCTAATGTATATGGTATTGGCTTGTAGCCACCACTAGGGGGAGCTGAGGAGTCTAATGTATATTGTGTCTGCCTGTAGCCACCATTAGGGGGAGCTGAGGAGCCTAATGTATATGGTATCGGCTTGTAATAGTAATAATAATCTTTATTTATATAGCGCCAACATATTCCGCAGCGCTTTACAGTTTAACAGTTTCAAACACAGTCATAGGTAACAATGTTAACAATACAGTAATAAGCCACCACTAGGGGAAACTGAAGAATCTAATGCATATTGTATCTGCCTGTAGCCACCATTAGGGGGAGCTGAGGAGCCAAATGCATATTGCATCTGCCTGTAGCCACCAATAGGGGGAGCTGAGGAGACTAATGCATATTGTATCTGCCTATAGTCACCAAAATGGGGAGCTGAGGAGCCTAATGTATATAGTATCTGCATGAAGACTCCACTAGGGGGAGCTAAGGAACCTAATGCATATGGTATCTGCCTGTAGCCACCACTAGGGGGAGCTGAGGAGCCTAATGCATATTGTGTCTGCCTGTAGCCATCACTAGGGGGAGCTGAGGAGCCTAATGCATATTGTGTCTGCCTGTAGCCATCACTAGGGGGAGCTGAGGAGCCTAATGCACATTGTGTCTGCCTGTAGCCACCACTAGGGGGAGCTGAGGAGCCTAATGCATATTGTGTCTGCCTGTAGCCACCACTAGGGGGAGCTGAGGAGCCTAATGCATATTGTGTCTGCCTGTAGCCATCACTAGGGGGAGCAGAGGAGCCTAATGCATATTGTGTCTGCCTGTAGCCACCACTAGGGGGAGCTGAGGAGCCTAATGCATATTGTGTCTGCCTGTAGCCACCACTAGGGGGAGCTGAGGAGCCTAATGCATATTGTGTCTGCCTGTAGCCACCACTAGGGGGAGCAGAGGAGCCTAATGCATATTGTGTCTGCCTGTAGCCATCACTAGGGGGAGCTGAGGAGCCTAATGCATATTGTGTCTGCCTGTAGCCATCACTAGGGGGAGCTGAGGAGCCTAATGCATATTGTGTCTGCCTGTAGCCACCACTAGGGGGAGCTGAGGAGCCTAATGCATATTGTGTCTGCCTGTAGCCATCACTAGGGGGAGCTGAGGAGCCTAATGCATATTGTGTCTGCCTGTAGCCACCACTAGGGGGAGCTGAGGAGCCTAATGCATATTGTGTCTGCCTGTAGCCACCACTAGGGGGAGCTGAGGAGCCTAATGCATATTGTGTCTGCCTGTAGCCACCACTAGGGGGAGCTGAGGAGCCTAATGCATATTGTGTCTGCCTGTAGCCACCACTAGGGGGAGCTGAGGAGCCTAATGCATATTGTGTCTGCCTGTAGCCATCACTAGGGGGAGCTGAGGAGCCTAATGCATATTGTGTCTGCCTGTAGCCACCACTAGGGGGAGCTGAGGAGCCTAATGCATATTGTGTCTGCCTGTAGCCACCACTAGGGGGAGCTGAGGAGCCTAATGCATATTGTGTCTGCCTGTAGCCACCACTAGGGGGAGCTGAGGAGCCTAATGCATATTGTGTCTGCCTGTAGCCACCACTAGGGGGAGCTGAGGAGCCTAATGCATATTGTGTCTGCCTGTAGCCACCACTAGGGGGAGCTGAGGAGCCTAATGCATATTGTGTCTGCCTGTAGCCACCACTAGGGGGAGCTGAGGAGCCTAATGCATATTGTGTCTGCCTGTAGCCATCACTAGGGGGAGCAGAGGAGCCTAATGCATATTGTGTCTGCCTGTAGCCATCACTAGGGGGAGCTGAGGAGCCTAATGCATATTGTGTCTGCCTGTAGCCATCACTAGGGGGAGCTGAGGAGCCTAATGCATATTGTGTCTGCCTGTAGCCACCACTAGGGGGAGCTGAGGAGCCTAATGCATATTGTGTCTGCCTGTAGCCATCACTAGGGGGAGCTGAGGAGCCTAATGCATATTGTGTCCGCCTGTAGCCATCACTAGGGGGAGCTGAGGAGCCTAATGCATATTGTGTCTGCCTGTAGCCACCACTAGGGGGAGCTGAGGAGCCTAATGCATATTGTGTCTGCCTGTAGCCACCACTAGGGGGAGCTGAGGAGCCTAATGCATATTGTGTCTGCCTGTAGCCACCACTAGGGGGAGCTGAGGAGCCTAATGCATATTGTGTCTGCCTGTAGCCACCACTAGGGGGAGCTGAGGAGCCTAATGCATATTGTGTCTGCCTGTAGCCACCACTAGGGGGAGCTGAGGAGCCTAATGCATATTGTGTCTGCCTGTAGCCATCACTAGGGGGAGCAGAGGAGCCTAATGCATATTGTGTCTGCCTGTAGCCATCACTAGGGGGAGCTGAGGAGCCTAATGCATATTGTGTCTGCCTGTAGCCATCACTAGGGGGAGCTGAGGAGCCTAATGCATATTGTGTCTGCCTGTAGCCACCACTAGGGGGAGCTGAGGAGCCTAATGCATATTGTGTCTGCCTGTAGCCATCACTAGGGGGAGCTGAGGAGCCTAATGCATATTGTGTCCGCCTGTAGCCATCACTAGGGGGAGCTGAGGAGCCTAATGCATATTGTGTCTGCCTGTAGCCATCACTAGGGGGAGCTGAGGAGCCTAATGCATATTGTGTCTGCCTGTAGCCATCACTAGGGGGAGCTGAGAAGCCTAATGCATATTGTGTCTGCCTGTAGCCATCACTAAGGGGAGCTGAGGAGCCTAATGCATATTGTGTCTGCCTGTAGCCATCACTAGGGGGAGCTGAGGAGCCTAATGCATATTGTGTCTGCCTGTAGCCATCACTAGGGGGAGCTGAGGAGCCTAATGCATATTGTAATTGCCTGTAGCCACCACTAGGGGGAGCTGAGGAGCCTAATGCATATGGTATCTGCCTGTAGCCACCACTAGGGGGAGCTGAGGAGCCTAATGCATATGGTATCTGCCTGTAGCCATCACTAGGGGGAGCTGAGGAGCCTAATGCATATAGTAATTGCCTATAGCCACCACTAGGAGGAGCTGAAGAGATTAATGCACATGAATTTAGGCCGTGTTTAATGCACAAGCAGTCCTCTTATGCTCCCTCTTGTGATGGCTTACAGGATTTTGGAGGACATTGACTGCAGATTTATCACTGACCTTGTCCTCCTCCTGCACCCCAGCAGACCAGGACAAGGTCTAGAAAATACTCAATGTTGCAACAATAATACAAATCTTAATTGCCCTTGTGTGACGTCCTCCACTTCTGACCACAGATTCTCCATGAAATGATGCAAGAGATCGACTACGACCACGATGGGACGGTCTCACTGGATGAATGGATTCAAGGGGGAATGACCACCATCCCCCTCCTTGTTTTACTTGGGTTGGAAACTGTAAGTTGTTGTTTTTTTTTGTTGTTCTAATAGATTTTTTGTTTAGCCGCCTCCATATTGCTAATAATAACCCTTATATCAAGTAACATCATATGACATTGTCCTGCCCTCTGACCATAGGGGGTCTCAATCCTGGGGTTGTTGCTGCAGTTTCTAGCTAAAACCTGCCCTTCATTGTAGCCATAAAGACAAAGTCCTTCTTATAACCTAAAGGTCAGTGGGTGCCCTCCGCCCGAGCCTGGCGCGCCCATCCCTGTCTATAATACCAAGGGAAGCCACCGGATGGCAGAATACTACCAAGGAGTAATGATAACGGGTATGTATAGGCGCGTATATGTATATTATAATCAGTCCTACCCAAAGGAATAATAATACACTGTGTCACCACATCGGCCTCCAACTCAGACGCCGACGGGTGTTCCGACCCTACTTCATCTGGAGGAGGGTCTGGAGCTTTGTACATGCCTTATAACATCATCATTAAAGGAAATCTGTCAGCAGGCTTTTGGTATGTTATCTGTGAGCAGCATCACATAGGGGACAAAGACCCTGATTTCAGTGATGTGTCATTTGCTGGGCTACTTGGCGCAGTTTTGATAAATTCTCTGTTTTTTTTAGCAGTTCTCTGAATGCTGAGCGCTGTATAGCCCCGCCCACACCACTGATTGGCAGATTTCTGTGTTGAAAGCAGCCAATCGTTGATTGGGGAGGGGTTAGACAGAGCAGGAGGACTAAAGGCACGAGCCAACTAGTCCTCTAGTGATAATCTCCTGCTGATAAAACACTGATTTTTTTAAAACTATAGCAAGCAGCTCAGTAAGTGACACGTCGCTGGAATCAGGGTTTCTGCTCCTACATCATACTGCTCTCAGATGAAATAGCAAAAATCTGGTGACAGATTCCGTTTAAGCCTTAGGGTAGCACTCATTTCCCAGCAAGTGCAACTCATCTCAACTTTCAGATTTTGAAAGAAGTTCTTAAACCATTTTCATCCCTTTTACATAAAACCAAGGCTGCCACCAGGAATTTCAGGGCCCCATACTAGCAAATTTTTGGGGGCCCCTTCAGACTCCATCAAAGCTCCACCTCTCACACCTTCCACAGTCTCAGAGCCCTCTCTGGGAAAAGCTCCACTTCTGCACCACGTCCTCACCAATCACACATAACAGTTCCCGCTAAACACCAGATCACATACACAACCAGCAGCTTTTGTTTTTGAACTAAGTAGCAAAGCCACTAAAGAATCAAGGTCTCCAAAAATTCAATATAAAACAGCAGAAAATGAGGCAGCAACACTTACCTGCTGAGATCTTGGAATAAATGCACTGCAGGGTGCAGCCAACCCATAAAGCAGGATGTTAGCAACACAGGTGCAAAATACCAGATCAACAGCCAGTCTCCACCTACCCATTCCTGGAGGGGGTGACTGCCCAGTATACAATTGCCCAATGAAGGTCCACATAGTATGTTGTTCACACAAGGGTACTGCATAGTGTCTGGTTCAAAGCCTATTAGTCACGCCCCTACTTTTCGATTACGCGGGCTGGCCAGCACGCTCTCAATGCATCCCAGTGTGAACACCCCTCATGTGAGACCGAACGTGTTTAGGCTTGGCTGCACCCCAAAAATATAGTGCAAAAAATATACAAAAATAGTGAGGTATTGGTTGATATTTTGGCCAAAATACGTAAGCTCGTAACCCACGCCAAGGGTCCCCACGCTTTTGTTTTTGGCCAAAAGATTTTTTAAGCTGCCACCACGACAAGGTAAACTCTTTTGGCCGGGCCCTACTCTTCTCTAACCTGCTAAATTTTTCTTACAATACCAATACTCTTTTTAGGTATATTTTTCTTTAAGGGAATGTGTCACATAATTTTTTTTAAAATGGTCAATAATATCACATACAAGGGACAAATATTGTCACACCATGGCCGGGCCACATATTACCACCACATAGTGATCATCTAACACCACATACAAGGAACAAATACCACCTCATCATGACCAGACCACATATTACCACCACATATGGACCAAATAATAGCACATACAAGGAACAAATACCACCACACCATGACCAGACCACATATTACCACCATGTAGTGACTGAATAATACCACATACGAGAGACAAATATAGTCACACCATGACCAGACCACATATTACCACCACATAGTGACTGAATAATGCCACATACAAGGGACAAATACTGACACACCATGACCACACCACATATTACCACCATATAGTGACCAAATACTACCACATACAAGGGACAAATACCACCACACTATGATAAGACTACATATTACCACCACGTAGTGACTGAATAATACTACATACAAGGGACAAATACCACCCTCGATGTCCAGACCACATATTGCTACCACATAGTGACCAAATCATACAACATACAAGGGAGAAATACAGCCACACCATGACCAGACTGCATATTACCACCACATAGTGACTGAATAATACCACATATAGGGACAAATGCCACCACACAATGACCAGACCACACATGACCACCAAATAGTGACCAAATAATACCATATTCAAGTAACAAATAGCACCACACCATGACCAGACCACATATTACCACCACATAGTGACCGAATAATACCGCATACAAGGAACAAATACCGCCATACCATGACCAGTGCACATATTACCACCACATAGTGACCAAATAATACCACATACAAGGAGAAAATACCACCACACCATGACCAGACCACATATTACCCCACATAGTGACCAAATAATACAATACTGATCATTAATAAAAAAACACAATACTAATATTTACCAGAAGTGCCATAATACACAGGAGATCTGTACATAATATACAGTGTGTAGTGTAAGTGTACAGGTCATGCAGTGATCACCAGTAACATTAATGTAAAGGATCTAGGGCGCACCTTTGATGAGACAACATAGAAATAAAGGATTAAATATAGGTCAGGTTGCTCCACCTTGCATGGAGAACAATATGCATATCGCAGAAAAGACCAATACAAAAATTGGTGCGCACACTGTTATGATCCTAGTGGCAAGGATCGCAGGTCGGACTAGCTAAGTAACTGAACAGACTACTAGCTCTGGGGAAGTGGTAACTAGATTGACCGCAACCTGATCCTATCCGCAAACAACTATAGGCAGCCGTGGAACGTTACCTAAAAATCCTAGACGTCTCGTCACGGCCTGAGAAACTGACTATTCCTGGAGGGAAAGAAAGTCCTCACTTGCCTCAGTGGAATGACCCCAAAGATATGGAATAGCCCCCCACAAATATTAACGGTGAGTTAAGGGGAAAGCACAAACGCAGAGATGAAATCAGATTTACCAAATGAGGCCCGCTAATACTAGATAGCAGAAAATAGGAAGGAAACTGTGCGGTCAATAAAAAACCCTATTCAAAATATCCACGCAGAGATTGCTCGAGCCCCCGCACCAACTAACAGTGCGGGGGAAGCAACTCCGTACCCCAGAGCTTACCAGCAAAAAGAAATCACATGTTAGCAAGCTGGACTAGACTCATCATACACAGAAATCATATTGCAGGCAGATGAGCAAAAAATATTCAAACAGAACTTAGCTTATCCTGAAGAGGCAGAAAACGAGATAATCAGGAATAATCAGAATAGCACTGAATACATTGACAGCCGGCAACAAGTGGAAGTGAAGCAGAGCTAAATAGGAGCCTCCCTGGTGAATAACGAGGCAGCTGATCCAGCAGACCCGCAGGATAATAAACCAAACCACCAGGGGGAGCCAAAAAAACAAAGTCACACAATACCATCTGTGACCACAAGAGGGAGCCTGAAAACGGAGTTCACAACAGTACCCCCCCCTTGAGGAGGGGTCACAGAACCCTCATCAAAACCCCCAGGGCGATCAGGGTGAGCCACATGGAAGGCACGAACCAAATCGGCCGCATGAACATCAGAGGCGACAACCCAGGAATTATCCTCCTGACCATAGCCTTTCCACTTAACCAAATACCGAAGCCTCCATCTAGAAATACGAGAATCCAAGATCTTCTCCACCACGTATTCCAATTCTCCCTCAACCAGCACAGGGGCAGGAGGCTCAACCGAAGGAACCACAGGCACCACATACCTCCGCAACAACGACCGATGGAACACATTATGAATAGCAAACGATGCCGGGAGGTCCAAACGAAATGACACAGGGTTAAGGACTTCCAAAATCTTATAAGGACCGATAAACCGAGGCTTAAACTTAGGAGAGGAGACCTTCATAGGAACAAAGCGAGAAGACAACCACACCAAATCCCCAACGCGAAGTCGGGGACCCACACAGCGACGGCGGTTGGCAAAGCGCTGAGCCTTCTCTTGTGACAGCTTCAAATTGTCCACCACATGATTCCAAATCTGATGCAACCTATCCACCACAACATCCACTCTAGGACAGTCAGAAGACTCCACCTGACCCGAGGAAAAACGAGGATGAAACCCTGAATTACAAAAAAAAGGCGAAACCAAAGTAGCAGAAGTAGCCCGATTATTAAGGGCAAACTCGGCCAATGGCAAAAAAGTCACCCAGTCGTCCTGATCAGCAGAAACAAAACATCTTAAATAGGTTTCCAAAGTCTGATTAGTGCGCTCGGTTTGGCCATTCGTCTGAGGATGGAAGGCCGACGAAAAAGACAAATTAATGCCCATCTTAGCACAAAAGGTCCGCCAAAATCTAGACACAAACTGGGATCCTCTGTCGGAAACAATATTTTCAGGGATCCCGTGCAAACGAACCACATTTTGAAAAAACAGAGGAACCAACTCGGAGGAGGAAGGCAACTTAGGCAAGGGCACCAAATGGACCATTTTAGAAAAACGATCACACACCACCCAAATGACCGACATTCTCTGAGAGACAGGGAGATCTGAAATAAAATCCATGGAAATGTGCGTCCAAGGCCTCTTCGGGACAGGCAAAGGCAACAACAAGCCACTGGCACGAGAACAGCAAGGCTTAGCCCGAGCACAAATTCCACAAGACTGCACAAAGGAACGCACATCCCGCTACAAGGAAGGCCACCAGAAGGACCTAGCCACCAAATCTCTGGTACCAAAAATCCCAGGATGGCCTGCCAACACTGAAGAATGAACCTCGGAAATAACTCTGCTGGTCCATCTATCCGGGACAAACAGTCTCTCTGGTGGACAACGGTCAGGTCTATCCACCTGAAACTCCTGCAGCACTCGCCGCAAATCTGGGGAGATGGCAGACAAAATCACCCCTTCTCTGAGGATATCAGCTGGCTCTGAATCACCAGGAGAGTCAGGCACAAAACTCCTAGAAAGAGCATCAGCCTTCACATTCTTCAAACCAGGCAGGTATGAGACCACGAAATCAAAATGAGAGAAAAACAACGACCAACGAGCCTGTCTAGGATTCAGCCGCTTGGCCGACTCGAGATAAATCAAATTCTTGTGATCAGTCAAGACCACCACACGATGCTTAGCTCCCTCGAGCCAATGTCGCCACTCCTCAAATGCCCACTTCATAGCCAACAACTCCCGATTACCAACATCATAATTCCGCTCGGCAGGCGAAAACTTTCTTGAAAAGAAAGCACATGGCTTCATCACAGAGCCATCAGAGCTTCTCTGTGACAAAACAGCCCCCGCTCCAATCTCAGAAGCATCAACCTCGACCTGGAAAGGAAGGGAGACGTCTGGCTGACATAAGACCGGAACCGAAGAAAACTGGCGCTTCAGCTCCCGAAAGGCCTCCACAGCCGCAGGAGACCAATTAGTAACATCAGAACCCTTCTTGGTCAAATCCGTCAATGGCTTAACAACACCAGAAAAATTAGCGATGAAGCGACGGTAAAAATTAGCAAAACCCAAGAACTTCTGAAGACTCTTAACATATGTAGGCTGAGTCCAGTCATGAATAGCCTGAAACTTGACTGGGTCCATCTAAGTAGCAGAAGGAGAAAAAATGAAACCCAAAAAAGAGACCTTCTGGACTTCAAAAAGACATTTTGAGCCCTTCACAAATAAAGCATTGGCACGCAGGACCTGAAACACCATCCTGACCTGCTTAACATGGGACTCCCAATCATCCGAAAAAAACAGAATATCATCCAGATACACAATCATAAATTTATCCAGATATTCGCGGAAGATGTCGTGCATAAAGGACTGAAAGACAGAAGGAGCGTTAGAAAGTCCAAAAGGCATCACCAAGTACTCAAAATGGCCTTCGGGTGTATTAAATGCAGTTTTCCATTCATCACCCTGCTTAATACGCACAAGGTTATACGCACCACGAAGATCTATCTTAGTGAACCAACTAGACCCCCTAATGCGAGCAAACAGATCAGATAACAATGGCAGAGGATACTGAAATTTGACCGTGATTTTGTTTAGAAGGCGATAATCAATACAAGGTCTCAAGGAACCATCCTTCTTAGCCACAAAAAAGAACCCCGCACCAAGAGGGGAGGAGGAGGGGCGAATAAGTCCTTTCTCCAAAGACTCCTTTATATACCTCCGCATAGCAGCATGCTCCGGCACTGACAAATTGAAAAGTCGTCCCTTAGGAAACTTACTACCAGGAATCAAATTTATAGCACAATCACAATCCCTATGAGGAGGTAGAGAACTGAGTTTGGGCTCATCAAATACATCCTGGTAATCTGACAAAAACGCAGGGACCTCAGAAGGAGTGGATGAAGCAATTGACACCACAGGAGCGTCACCATGAATTCCCTGACAACCCCAACTTGACACAGACATTGCTTTCCAATCCAGGACTGGATTATGAGTCTGCAACCATGGCAGGCCCAACACGACAACATCATGCAAATTATGCAATACAAGAAAGCGAATCACCTCCTGATGAACAGGAGTCATGCACATGGTCACTTGTGTCCAGTACTGAGGTTTATTCGTAGCCAATGGTGTAGCATCAATTCCCCTTAGTGGAATAGGGAATCTTAAAGGCTCCAAAACAAAACCACAGCGCCTGGCAAATGACAAATCCATCAGACTCAGGGCAGCACCTGAATCCACAAAAGCCATAACCGGGTAAGATGACAGGGAACAAATCAGGGTAACAGACAAAATAAACTTCGGCTGTAAAGTACCGATGGTGACAGATTTATCAATCTTTTTTGTGTGCTTAGAGCATGCTGAGATAACATGAGCTGAGTCACCACAGTAAAAGCACAACCCATTTTGCCGTCTATAATTTTGCCGTTCACTTCTGGTCAGAATTCTATCACATTGCATAGACTCAGGTGTCTGTTCAGAAGACACCGCCAAATGGTGCGCAGGTTTGCGCTCCCGCAAACGCCGATCAATCTGAATGGCCAGAGTCATTGACTCATTCAGACCTGCAGGCGTAGGGAACCCCACCATGACATTCTTAATGGCTTCAGAAAGACCTTTTCTGAAATTTGCAGCCAGGGCACACTCATTCCATTGAGTAAGCACCGACCATTTCCGAAATTTCTGGCAGTACACCTCTGCATCATCTTGCCCCTGAGAGAGGGCCAACAACGCTTTTTCAGCCTGGTTCTCAAGATTAGGTTCCTCATAGAGCAATCCAAGGGCCAGAAAAAACGCATCCACACTGAGCAATGCAGGATCCCCTGGAGCCAATGCGAAAGCCCAATCTTGAGGGTCCCCACGCAAAAAGGAAATGATAATCTTAACTTGCTGAACAGAATCCCCAGAGGAACGAGGTTTCAAAGAAAGAAACAACTTGCAATTGTTCTTAAAATTCAGGAACCTAGATCTATCTCCAGAAAACAACTCCGGAATAGGTATTCTAGGCTCTGACATAGGACTGTGCACAACAAAATCCTGAATACTTTGTACCCTTGCAGCAAAATGATCTACACTGGAGGCTAAACTCTGGATATCCATATCAGCAGCTGAACTCAGAGCCACACCAAGATTAAGAGGAGGAGAGAAGCCAGACACACTGCAGCTAGACACACGGCAGCAAAAAAAAAATAAAATATCTCCAAGCTTCTTTTCTCCTGCTTCTGCCATGCAATTAACACTTTATAGGCCGGCTGTACTGTTATGATCCTAGTGGCAAGGATCGCAGGTCGGACTAGCTAAGTAACTGAACAGACTACTAGCTCTGGGGAAGTGGTAACTAGATTGACCGCAACCTGATCCTATCCGCAAACAACTATAGGCAGCCGTGGAACGTTACCTAAAAATCCTAGACGTCTCGTCACGGCCTGAGAAACTGACTATTCCTGGAGGGAAAGAAAGTCCTCACTTGCCTCAGTGGAATGACCCCAAAGATATAGAATAGCCCCCCACAAATATTAACGGTGAGTTAAGGGGAAAGCACAAACGCAGAGATGAAATCAGATTTACCAAATGAGGCCCGCTAATACTAGATAGCAGAAAATAGGAAGGAAACTGTGCGGTCAATAAAAAACCCTATTCAAAATATCCACGCAGAGATTGCTCGAGCCCCCGCACCAACTAACGGTGCGGGGGAAGCAACTCCGTACCCCAGAGCTTACCAGCAAAAAGAAATCACATGTTAGCAAGCTGGACTTAACTCATCATACACAGAAATCATATTGCAGGCAGATGAGCAAAAAATATTCAAACAGAACTTAGCTTATCCTGAAGAGGCAGAAAACGAGATAATCAGGAGTAATCAGAATAGCACTGAATACATTGACAGCCGGCAACAAGTGGAAGTGAAGCAGAGCTAAATAGGAGCCTCCCTGGTGAATAACGAGGCAGCTGATCCAGCAGACCCGCAGGATAATAAACCAAACCACCAGGGGGAGCCAAAAAACCAAAGTCACACAATACCATCTGTGACCACAAGAGGGAGCCTGAAAACGGAGTTCACAACAGCACACCTGATAAGTAATAAAAAAATGCAAAGCTTTATTCATAACCATGGACATACAAACCCATTAAAAACATTTAAAAACATATAAACATGACACAATGATCATCCAACCCCCCCTGATACCGTGTAAGATACCTAAGTGGCCATATGTGTCACAGAGAGCAAATTGAAAAATGCTTATAAGATTCTTAATTCTATAATTGTAAAGTTACCCCCGAATGAGAATAAGATAATAATCATGCATCATATAGAGGTCACATATAGACAGAATTCTAGAGGGATAACCACCAAAGAAGAACAGTGCTGCAGATGCATGCACTCAGATAAGCAAGGACTCACTTGCAGTTAATACGACCTCATATGCTCCAAGAACGCTCCAGAGCACAAAAAGATGCCATGAAAAGCAAAAGGGCACAAAGATCAGGGGTGTGCGGAATCTCCTCACAAAGAAAAAAGTGACGTAGTGCCTTCCTGCACAGGAACGGGGACCACCCTTAATTCATCACCCTTTGTTGTCCAAACACCCCTAGACTAAAGTTACCAATTCATCATTATTATTCACTCTCCCCCATCTCGAATCATCATCACCCTTTGGTGTCCCCGACCTCCAGTCTCAACTAATAATTATTTCCTCTCCCCCATCCCACAGTCTCAATCATTATTTCGTCTTCTCATCCCCCAGTCTCAATTAATCATTATTTCCCCTCCCCAACCCCCAGTTTCAATCATTATTTCCTTTCCCCCACCTCCAATCTCAATTAATCATTATTTCCTCTCCCCGACCCCCCAATCTCAATCATTATTGTCTCTCCCCGACCCCCCAGTCTCAATTAATCATTATTTTCTATCCCCCATCCCCCAGTCTGAATCATTATTTCCTCTCCCCTACCCCCAGTCTCAATTAATCATTATTTCCTCTCCCCAACCCCCAGTCTCAATTAATCATTATTTCCTCTCCCCAACCCCCAGTCTCAATTAATCATTATTTTCTCTCGCTCATCCCCCAATCTCAATCATTATTTCCTCTCCCCATCCCCCAATCTCAATTAATCATTATTTTCTCTCGCTCATCCCCCAATCTCAATCATTATTTCCTCTCCCCATCCCCCAGTCTCAATCATTATTTCCTCTCCCCTACCCCCCAGTCTCAATTAATCATTATTTCCTCTCCCCAACCCCCAGTCTCAATTAATCATTATTTCCTCTCCCCATCCCCCAATCTCAATTAATCATTATTTCCTCTCCACGACCCCCCAATCTCAATCATTATTGTCTCTCCCCGACCCCCCAGTCTCAATTAATCATTATTTTCTCTCCCCCATCCCCCAGTCTGAATCATTATTTCCTCTCCCCTACCCCCAGTCTCAATTAATCATTATTTCCTCTCCCCAACCCCCAATCTCAATTAATCATTATTTTCTCTCGCTCATCCCCCAATCTCAATCATTATTTCCTCTCCCCATCCCCCATTCTCAATCATTATTTCCTCTCCCCTACCCCCCAGTCTCAATTAATCATTATTTCCTCTCCCCAACCCCCAGTCTCAATTAATCATTATTTCCTCTCCCCAACCCCCAGTCTCAATCATTATTTTCTCTCCCCTACCCCCAGTCTCAATTAATCATTATTTCCTCTCCCCAACCCCCAGTCTCAATTAATCATTATTTCCTCTTCCCATCCCCCAATCTCAATTAATCATTATTTCCTCTCCCCATCCCCCAATCTCAATTAATCATTATTTCCTCTCCCCGACCCCCCAATCTCAATCATTATTGTCTCTCCCCGACCCCCCAGTCTCAATTAATCATTATTTTCTCTCCCCCATCCCCCAGTCTGAATCATTATTTCCTCTCCCCTACCCCCAGTCTCAATTAATCATTATTTCCTCTCCCCAACCCCCAATCTCAATTAATCATTATTTTCTCTCGCTCATCCCCCAATCTCAATCATTATTTCCTCTCCCCATCCCCCAGTCTCAATCATTATTTCCTCTCCCCTACCCCCCAGTCTCAATTAATCATTATTTCCTCTCCCCAACCCCCAGTCTCAATTAATCATTATTTCCTCTCCCCAACCCCCAGTCTCAATCATTATTTTCTCTCCCCTACCCCCAGTCTCAATTAATCATTATTTCCTCTCCCCAACCCCCAGTCTCAATTAATCATTATTTCCTCTCCCCAACCCCCAGTCTCAATTAATCATTATTTCCTCTCCCCATCCCCCAATCTCAATTAATCATTATTTCCTCTCCCCATCCCCCAGTCTTAATTAATCATTATTTCCTCTCCCCATCCCCCAGTCTCAATTAATCATTATTTCCTCTCCCCATCCCCCAGTCTCAATTAATCATTATTTCCTCTCCCCGACCCCCCAGTCTCAATTAATCATTATTTCCTCTCCCCATCCCCCAGTCTCAATTAATCATTATCTCCTCTCCCCAACCCCCAGTCTCAATTAATCATTATTTCCTCTCCCCAACCCCCAGTCTCAATTAATCATTATTTCCTCTCCCCGACCCCCCAGTCTCAATTGATCATTATTTCCTCTCCCCAACCCCCAGTCTCAATTAATCATTATTTCCTCTCCCCATCCCCCAGTCTCAATTAATCATTATTTCCTCTCCCCATCCCCCAGTCTCAATCATTATTTCCTCTCCCCCATCCCCCAGTCTTAATTAATCATTATTTCCTCTCACCATCCCCCAGTCTCAATCATTATTTCCTCTCCCCCATCCCCCAGTCTTAATTAATCATTATTTCCTCTCCCCATCCCCCAGTCTCAATTAATCATTATTTCCTCTCCCCATCCCCCAGTCTCAATCATTATTTCCTCTCCCCAACCCCCAGTCTCAAATAATCATTATTTCCTCTCCCCATCTCCCAGTCTTAATTAATCATTATTTCCTCTCCCCAACCCCCAGTCTCAATTAATCATTATTTCCTCTCCCCATCCCCCAGTCTTAATTAATCATTATTTCCTCTCCCCATCCCCCAGTCTCAATCATTATTTCCTCTCCCCAACCCCCAGTCTCAAATAATCATTATTTCCTCTCCCTATCCCCACTCTCAATTAATCATTATTTCCTCTCCCCAACCCCCAGTCTCAATTAATCATTATTTCCTCTCCCCATCCCCCAGTCTTAATTAATCATTATTTCCTCTCCCCAACCCCCAGTCTCAATTAATCATTATTTCCTCTCCCCATCCCCCAGTCTTAATTAATCATTATTTCCTCTCCCCATCCCCCAGTCTCAATCATTATTTCCTCTCCCCATCCCCCAATCTCAATTAATCATTATTTCCTCTCCCCATCCCCCAGTCTCAATCATTATTTCCTCTCCCCATCCCCCAATCTCAAATAATCATTATTTCCTCTCCCTATCCCCACTCTCAATTAATCATTATTTCCTCTCCCCATCCCCCAGTCTTAATTAATCATTATTTCCTCTCCCCATCCCACAGTCTCAATCATTATTTCCTCTCCCCAACCACCAATCTCAATTAATCATTATTTCCTCACCCCATCCCCCAGTCTCAATCATTATTTCCTCTCCTCATCCCCCAGTCTCAATTAATCATTATTTCCTCTCCCCCATCCCCCAGTCTCAATTAATCATTATTTCCTCTCCCCCATCCCCCATTCTGAATCATTATTTCCTCTCCCCAACCCCCAGTCTGACTCATTATTGTCTCTCCCCCATCCCCCAGTCTCAATTAATCATTATTTCCTCTCCCCATCCACCAGTCTCAATCATTATTTCCTCTACCCCATCCCCCAGTCTCAATTAATCATTATTTCCTCTCCCCATCCCCCAGTCTCAATCATTATTTCCTCTACCCATCCCCCAGTCTCAATCATTATTTCCTCTACCCCATCCCCCAGTCTCAATTAATCATTATTTCCTCTCCCCATCCCCCAGTCTCAATCATTATTTCCTCTACCCCATCCCCCAGTCTCAATCACTCAATCATTATTTCCTCTACCCCATCCCCCAGTCTCAATTAATCATTATTTCCTCTCCCCCATCCCCCAGTCTCAATTAATCATTATTTCCTCTCCCCCATCCCCCAGTCTCAATTAATCATTATTTCCTCTCCCCCATCCCCCATTCTGAATCATTATTTCCTCTCCCCAACCCCCAGTCTGAATCATTATTGTCTCTCCCCCATCCCCCAGTCTCAATTAATCATTATTTCCTCTCCCCCATCCACCAGTCTCAATCATTATTTCCTCTACCCCATCCCCCAGTCTCAATTAATCATTATTTCCTCTCCCCATCCCCCAGTCTCAATCATTATTTCCTCTACCCATCCCCCAGTCTCAATCATTATTTCCTCTACCCCATCCCCCAGTCTCAATTAATCATTATTTCCTCTCCCCATCCCCCAGTCTCAATCATTATTTCCTCTACCCCATCCCCCAGTCTCAATCATTATTTCCTCTACCCCATCCCCCAGTCTCAATTAATCATTATTTCCTCTCCCCATCCACCAGTCTCAATCATTATTTCCTCTACCCCATCCCCCAGTCTCAATTAATCATTATTTCCTCTCCCCATCCACCAGTCTCAATCATTATTTCCTCTCCCCATCCACCAGTCTCAATCATTATTTCCTCTCCCCATCCACCAGTCTCAATCATTATTTCCTCTCCCCATCCACCAGTCTCAATCATTATTTCCTCTCCCCATCCACCAGTCTCAATCATTATTTCCTCTCCCCATCCACCAGTCTCAATCATTATTTCCTCTCCCCAACCCCCAGTCTCTGTTCTTCCTCATTTTCTGTCCCCCTCTCCACACTCATTTAATTCATGTTATTACAGCACAGTACATTATACCCTGGGGCCCCTTCTTCTTCTGTTCAGCAGTAAGGGCAGTAATGCCCTGATGGCGGCCCTGCATACAGCCACACCTGTAAGTTGAGCAGCTTGTTCCAGCTATTACAGCCGGCACCCTGGTACCTGCTCCACCAGCCGCACCCCTGTGCCAACGATCCAGGACTGTCTCCCTGAATTCTAGATTTGTGTTTATCATGGGGTTGGGTAGATTACCCAACCCCTCCCCCGCCCCTCGAAACCTGCATTATTGATATCCTGGTAATATACAGTGCCTACAAGTAGTATTACCCCCTGCAGATTTAGCAGGTTTACACATTTGGAATTAACTTGGCATTGTGACATTTGGACTGTAGATCAGCCTGGAAGTGTGAAATGCACTGCAGCAAAAAAGAATGTTATTTCTTTGTTTATTTTTTTTTTAAATTGGGAAAAGTTGTTTCAGAGGGTCATTTATTATTCAACCCCTCAACCCCCCAGAATTCTGTTTGGTTCCCCTAAAGTATTAAGAAGTAGTTCAGGCACAAAGAACAATGAGCTTCACATGTTTGGATTAATTATCTCTTTTTCCAGCCTTTTCTGACTATTTAAGACCCTCCCCAAACTTGTGAACAGCACTCATACATGGTCAACATGGGAAAGACAAAGGAGCATTCCAAGGCCATCAGAGACAAGATCGTGGAGGGTCACAAGGCTGGCAAGGGGTACAAAACCCTTTCCAAGGAGTTGGGCCTACCTGTCTCCACTGTTGGGAGCATCATCCGGAAGTGGAAGGCTTATGGAACTACTGTTAGCCTTCCACGGCCTGGACAGCCTTTGAAAGTTTCCTCCCGTGCCAAGGCCAGGCTTGTCCGAAGAGTCAAGGCTAACCCAAGGACAACAAGGAAGGAGCTCCGGGAAGATCTCATGGCAATGGGGACATTGGTTTCAGTCAATACCATAAGTAACGTACTCCACCGCAATGGTCTCCGTTCCAGACGAGCCCGTAAGGTACCTTTACTTTCAAAGCATCATGTCAAGGCTCGTCTACAGTTTGCTCATGATCACTTGGAGGACTCTGAGACTGACTGGTTCAAGGTTCTCTGGTCTGATGAGACCAAGATTGAGATCTTTGGTGCCAACCACACACGTGACGTTTGGAGACTGGATGGCACTGCATAGGACCCCAAGAATACCATCCCTACAGTCAAGCATGGTGGTGGCAGCATCATGCTGTGGGGCTGTTTCTCAGCCAAGGGGCCTGGCCATCTGGTCCGCATCCATGGGAAGATGGATAGCACGGCCTACCTGGTGATTTTGGCCAAGAACCTCCGCTCCTCCATCAAGGATCTTAAGATGGGTCATCATTTCATCTTCCAACAAGACAACGACCCAAAGCACACAGCCAAGAAAACCAAGGCCTGGTTCAAGAGGCAAAAAATCAAGGTGTTGCAGTGGCCTAGTCAGTCTCCTGACCTTAACCCAATTGAAAACTTGTGGAAGGAGCTCAAGATTAAAGTCCACATGAGACACCCAAAGAACCTAGATAACTTGGAGAAGATCTGCATGGAGGAGTGGGCCAAGATAACTCCAGAGACCTGTGCCGGCCTGATCAGGTCTTAGAAAAGACGATTATTAGCTGTAATTGCAAACAAAGGTTATTCCACAAAATATTAAACCTAGGGGTTGAATAATAATTGACCCACACTTTTATGTTTAAAATTTATAAAAATTTAACCGAGCAACAAAACTTTTGGTTTGTAAGATTTATGCATCTGTTAATAAATCCTGCTCTTGTTTGAAGTTTGAAGGCTCTAATTTATTTGCATCTTATTAAACCTGCTAAATCTGCAGGGGGTTGAATACTACTTGTAGGCACTGTAACATAACACAGTATAATGTATCATAAACATACTGTGCAAACAGGCTCTGACACACTGCCCCAAAACTTCCCATGAGGATGTAACTTTAATCAACTTTTTTTTATCCACCAGGATTTACTTAAGGGACGATTTATTAATGACCTGTTGGATCTTAGCGATGATCTGTTGTGTGTTACAAAATTAATTTCGCAAAAGAAAATAACATCCAAATGTCGATTCTCTCCAAGCATTTGATCGCGTTGATTGGCACTTCATGGAACACACACTTATAAAGTTTGGCTTCCCTCCAAGTTTTATAGACAAAATTCAGGCCTTATACACAGTTCCCTCAGCAAAACTTAAAATAAACAATACGTTATCCACTAGCTTTGATACAAAAAACAGTACAAGACAAGGTTGCCCCCTATCACCCCTTTTATTTATTCTTTCAGTTGAGACATTTCTACAAAAAATTAGACAGTCTCCTAAGATGACTGGATTGGAAACCGGCCCAATAGAACATAAGTGTGCAGCTTAGGCAGACGATATACTTTTTTTTTTGGTAAACCCGAACAATTCTAATCAAACTCTACTTGCAGAGCTTCAATCTTTCAACTCAATTTCTAACTTTAAAATAAATTTCACTAAATCGAACCTGTTACATATATCTTTATCACCCGAAAATAGACATAATTTATCAACACTTTCCCCATTTAAAGAATGCTCTTCCATCATCTATTTGGGAACTAAAATTGGCAGCTCGTCCTCTCACCTTTATGATCTAAACTTCAAACCACTACTACAAACAGTCAAAACCTCCATTTCCCACTGGAAGGACATTCCTGCCTCATGGTTTGGTAGAGTCAACTTAATAAAAATGATTATTCTCCCTAAAATTCTAACCTTCTTCAAACATTGCCGATAGATATTCCCCAACAATTTTTTTCAAAAACTAAAACTCCTGATCTAAAAATTTATTTGGGCAGATAAAAATCATAGAGTCAATCACCAAAATAATAAAAACCTAGAAAACAAAGGGGGACGAGGACTGCCTGATTTTGAAAGATACAGAATATCGAGTCATATAGCCAGAATAATTGATTTACGCTCACCCTCCTCTACAAAGCTTTGGATTCCACTGGAACTATGTAATCTTAATGGAGGCTTCTCACATTACCTATGGCCTACCCCTTTCAATAGATTCAAATAGAATAATATAAAAAAAACCATATACTAACACAACCCTCAGACTATGGCACAAAACCAATAAAAACAAGAACCTCATTCCAAACATATGCCCAACCACTCCTATCTTGCATCTGATCCCCAACAGATACAGGACTCTCCAAAAAAAATTTTGGGTCCTTAATCTCCCACATAGACCATGCCAATAGATTCCCTCATTTACAAAAATAGATGTAAAAACAAGGAGAAAATTCATTTTCTCACTAAAAATCTTCACTTAGACGACGCCGAAGACCAAATACTGCAAGAGGTAACCAAACTTCATCTCCCAGACATTTCCACTTCCCTACCAATCCTTAAACTTTTCACAAACACAAAAGATAATGGAAAAATAATAGCCAAAATCAACAACAATTTAACCCAAACAGACGATATTCCGGACTTTGTTTAAAAATGGGAATTAGAGCTTAACACAAAATTCCACTCAGAGGAAATACACATAATGTTTACAAATACTCATTGGCTAGCTTCTTCTTTGAAATTTCAAGAACTCAACTATAAAATTATTTCAAGATGGTACAGAACTCTGGGAATCCTAAATCGAATGAACAGTTCTATTTCTCCCCTTTGTTGGAGATGCAACGGAGAAAGAGGTACTCCAACACAGATTTGGCTAGAATGCATAAAAATGAAACAATTCTGGTTAAACATCAAAGAGTTCATTAACATAGATATACCAATAACACTCGGCTTCATTCTTCTCAATTTGGATCCCTCCAATATATACCTAAAGAGAAAATCACCGATACCTCATGTGATCAATGCGGCTAAAATTACCATTGCACGGCATTGGAAAGATGTTGAAGCCCCTACATGTAAAGAATGGTTAAAAGAAACAAATCAAACAGGCGTATACGAAAAGCTTAGACTATCCAATTCCAAAAACTCAAAAATTATTGACTCCTGGACCCTGTGGTTAAATACATCAGAGAAACCTCCAGGAGAAACAATCTATACTCCTTAAAACATAGCTCTTTACAATGTTATCACTTCTTTATGTCTATTTCAAAATCGAATGTTTACACCCACATTGGAAAGACTGAACTTACTATTTAATCAACATCATCTCTCTGAGCAGGACACCTCGGAACCCTTTATCTACCTTTCTTTCCCTTCTTCCCATCCCAAAATTCTTCCTAAGATTTCGCCTCCACTCCCTTTACTCCCCACTTCCCATTATAGTTAGATGTCTTTGTGACTCTCTGAAAATAACAACTGGTTATGCTAATAGTGACCTTTATTTTACGTCACAAAAAAGATGTCATGTTCTTTTGTTTTCCTTGCTTGTTAAAAAATACTTTAAATAAAGAATTTATTTTTAAAAAAAATTATTGGGGACATGTCTGTGTTCTGTGTAAATGGAGATTGGACCCCCATAATCACTGGACCAGGAGGGGCCAAGGACCCTCATGCACTAAGCACTGGTGATCAGGTCAGGGTAGATAACACTCATTCATCGCCATCTAGTGGAGGCAGAATGAAAAGCAACACAATTCTTTCAGAACAATATTAATTTGAAGTCTTCTATTATGTAAAAGTATTTGTACCCCAATTAATGTACATGAAATAAAGACAAGTAGAAAAGTGTGAACTTTAGAAATATGTATAATGCACCACATGTCATCGTACATAGAAGGTTCGGAACTTTCTAAATGAAACACATTTTACTTTATGTCCACTAGATGGCAGACACAGATTATAGAATCCATCCGTAACCAGTGGCTATGGGAGCTATAGATACTGTAGACATATGGAAAGATTGAAAAGAAAAAGAAGAGGCAAAAAAAGAGAAAGGAATATGCGATTAATACGGCAGATACATATGAGAGACGATTGATATGAAACTATAGATAAAAATCATATAGAGACATATTATATTAAAATAATCTTTAAGAAATAACCACTAAGAATGTCACGTACTGACATGGAGAACACACAACACCATAGATTACTGAACCGTCACAAACATTCCGCACCACTGGACTGTTGTATGTATGTTTAATATAGTAGGTAGTTTAATATCTATGCAATGTTTAAATATAGTATATTTTGGCTATCTACTGTATTTGGTAGACTCTACCAGATTTGTCTTAATAGTGTGGACATGTGTAAGTAGCGCTACAATACTGCACACACACATACATGGTAGTGCCATAGCGTAACCAATAAAATACTGCGATGCTTCGCATACTTACAATACTTAAACACACATAAATACCCACATTACACACATATACATGTAATACACTGATGCATACACATTATAACACACATATATAATTATTACGCACACTTTACACAAACATAACACGCATACATACACACATTTCCCACAAATACAAACACATGACACAAATGTACATACAAATTATAAACGCATTGCACACATTAAACACCAATGCATACATATTGAACACGCAATGCACACATACATACAATACAGACATTACACACACACTTGCATACACATTAGATACACAAAACAATCATATACATACAAATAACATACTTCACACTTGCTGCACATTTTACTTATGGATTTCACATACGTTACACATCCAAGAATAACATTAAACACACATTGGGTACATGAACATACATACACATTATCTATATATGTATATTACATGCTAACATACACACATGTTACACACATACATACTATGCATATATACATACCCATTACATACACTTCAAACACACACATGCAGAGTACGTACACATACATGCACATTACACACACATGACTGTACACACATACACTACATTACACACTAACATACATACACATTATACACTCATACAGTTGCTGATGTTTTTTCCTGCAGCCACTGTGATGAGCAGAGCCTGCTCCCTGTCTGAGCTGCTCTCTGTAGTTCCTTCTATTCTTTATTCTATCCGCAAAGGACACTATTCTGTTTTATCTCCTGCCCATTTGCTGCCCCTCCTGCCTTTCTGCTGTTTTTCTTGCTATGATTTTTACTCCCCTGTCTTTTTACAGGCTATTCTGTTGTCGTTACTGCTCAGTTGCTTTCCCTTCTGCCTTTCTGCTTCTGGAGCGCCCCCACTGCCGCAGGGCCGAGGGGTACCCAGTACTGGGCCTCAGAGTCTCTGTTCTGGGGGTTATCACGGTGGCTAGGCCCGGTCCGTGGCCCTGCCTGTCAGGGGGACGTCCGGTGAAAGAATAGTGAATGATGGTGTAGTTGTGACGTGCCGGTCGCAGTAAATAACGAGGACACCAGGTTGCAGTCTCTTTACCTCTTTACTGAAGATCTCTGGGTCCTCAGTCCGGATCCCGGATAACCAGGCTGCGCAAGTCCGGCCGGTCCAATGGCACCTCCGGAGTTCCCTTTGCAGGTGGAAATCTGTGCATTCCTTCTTGCGCTATGTGTTGTGGTCCTTCCCTGCTGTGCTTACGGAAAGTCCCCACAACTGTTGTGTCTGTTTCTTAAGTTCCCTCACAACTCGATTAGATGATGTTCTGCTAATCCTCCGTCCCTCCCTGATGTTACGGTTAGGACGGCACCCGTTTGACGGGTAGGCTCGGAGCTCTTCCGGGACCCTAGAGTCGCCCCTCTCCACAAGTTGCCCCCCAAGACTGCATAGGTGATTTAGGTGAGACAGCCCGCCTTAGACTGACTGTCCTGCCGTAGGTTTGAAGTATTGCCTGAAGCTGTATATAGAAATACTTCCTCGGCGTTCCGGCCACCGGTTGTTTGCGCCTCAGTAGGATGTTGCCTCGGTCTTACAGCACGACTCCTACTGGTATTCTCCTTCTTGCTTTGATCTCGTTTCTCACTCAGCACAATCTATCTCGCTTCTAATCCTTCCTTGGGCACCGCCGCTATCCGGAGCAGGCACGGTCCCGTGACGTTCTCTTCAATTGCCAGGCCTCTGTCAGGATCCCACCCCCGACAGGGGCCCTACCGAATCTTCCCCCACAACACCCTCTGCCACAAGGTGTTGCCTGGTTCCAACCCAGTCAGCTTTCTCTCTAACTTCCTGCCTAACCCCCAGTTTTACCAGTATGTGAGGAGTGGCCTAATGAATAGAACCCTTAGCTCCCCCTGGAGGCCAGACTGTGAAATGTATTGGTGTCTGTGATACCTGGTCAGATGAACTCCTTCAGTGCCATCAGACGTACCATAGCTCCCCATAGTGGCGGAGCCACAGTACTGCAACGACCAGGACTCTGGGGCGCTGCACTTCCTTTTACCTTCCTATTACCCCCTATCCTTTTGCCATCTTGTCTACTATTCTGTAATCACCCTTGTCTATTTCCTTCCCGCCTTTGGGTCTTTATTGTCTCCTTTCTTTTGGCTCCTGTCTTTTTTCTGTCTCTCCAGCTATTTTGTGGTCACTCCTTACTATTTGCTGTCCCTCTTACTTTACTTCTATTCTTCTTGCCATTATTCTTGCCCTTATTTTTCCTCCACTGTCCTTGTACTGACAGGGGATATTCTGTTGTCTCTCCTGACATTTGCAGTTTCTCCTGCCATTTTGTCTCCTTTTTGACTACCTGTTACCCCGTGTCCTATTATCTATCTCCCATGCTATTCTATAGTTACTGCTATCTATTTCTTGTCCTTCCTGCCTTTCTGTCTTCATTGCCTATTTCCTTTTACCTCCTGTCTTTTTACTGTCTCTCCTATTATGGTGGTGCTTTTCCTGCCTATTTACTATCTCTCCTACCTTTCTTCTATCCTTCTTTCCTATCTTTTACCTCCTGACTTTTTACAGTCTCTCCTGCTATTCCGTTGTCTCTCCTGCCTATTTTCTCTCTGTCCTCTCCTGCCTTTCTGCTGTCCTTCTTTCATATCTTTTCCTCCTTACTTTTTACAGTCTCTCCTGCTATTCCGTTGTCTCTCCTGCCTATTTTCTCTCCATCCTATCCTGCCTTTCTGCTATCTTTCTTTCCTATCTTTTAAATCCTGTCTTTGTACTGTCTCTCCTTTTATTCTGTTCTCTCTCCTGCCTATTTTCTCTCCGTCCTATCCTTCCTTTCTGATATCTTTCTTTCCTATCTTTTTCGTCCTGTCTTTGTACAGTCTCTCCTGCTATTCCGTTGTCTCTCCTGCCTATTTGCTCTCTGTCCTCTCCTGCATTTCTTCTGTCCTTCTTTCCTATCGTTTACCTCCTGACTTTGTACAGTCTCTCCTGCTTTTCCGTTGTCTCTCCTGCCTATTTGCTCTCTGTTCTCTCCTGCCTTTCTGCTGTCCTTCTTTCCTATCTTTTTCCTCCTTACTTTTTACAGTCTCTCCTGCTATTCCGTTGTCTCTCCTGCCTATTTTCTCTCTGTCCTCTCCTGCCTTTCTGCTGTCCTTCTTTCCTATCTTTTTCGTCCTTACTTTTTACAGTCTCTCCTGCTATTCCGTTGTCTTTCCTGCCTATTTGCTCTCTGTCCTCTCCTGCATTTCTTCTGTCCTTCTTTCCTATCGTTTACCTCCTGACTTTGTACAGTCTCTCCTGCTTTTCCGTTGTCTCTCCTGCCTATTTGCTCTCTGTTCTCTCCTGCCTTTCTGCTGTCCTTCTTTCCTATCTTTTTCCTCCTTACTTTTTACAGTCTCTCCTGCTATTCCGTTGTCTCTCCTGGCTATTTGCTCTCTATCCTCTCCTGCCTTTCTTCTGTCCTTCTTTCCTATCTTTTACCTCCTGTCTTTTCACTGTCTTCCCTGCTATTTCATTATCACCCCTGTTTATTTTCTATCCCCCTTCCTTTCTGCGCTCTTACTTGCCTGTCTCTTCTGTAATTTCACTGTCAACCTTGCTATTTTTTGTCTCTCTTACCCAATTGCTGTTTCTCCTGTGTTTCAGAATTTAACAAAGGTCAGATGCCTAAAACATTTTTATTCTACCCAAGAGTCTAATTACAAAAAATCCTGTAGCTTCTGTGACTCTCAGCAGCTAAAAGAAGATTCATATAAAATTAAATTGGTGGGAACTGGCATTAATGGTTTATAAATTTGGGCAAAATTGCCTCAATGAAGCTTCACTTCAGATGAACGGCTAAATATGCTCCTCTTTATGTTGCAAAAAGGCGTCGTAGATTTAAATAGAAAAATTAAATGCACACACAAATATGATTTCTGGCACTGAGACACTGTAAACACTTAAAGGAAAAATGGAGGGGAAAATGAAATAATCTAATAAAATGTGGAAGCGAATTCCGGAGCATCGGTGCAGCTCAAGAGAAGTCTAGAAGTCATATTTAAGCCATGAAGTGCTACATAGACAAAGGACACTACTATTACTATCACAAAGCACAGGGGGAGTGAGGGTCCTGCTGATTGCTATGAGAAAATAGGGGGGAGACAATAGGTAGAATGCACTTGTTATGTACGGCCCAGCCATCATTATGATATTAACCTGCAGGATCCGTGATCAGCCAGGATCTGTCTAAGTGCAGTCACCAAGTGCTATTGGGTACATGGAGGATGTGGAGACAGGTGAGCAGGAAGGAGCAGAACATGATTGACACATTTAGAAGGTGCAGCGCCCGCCAGAGCCTAGGGGTACTCGGTACCGGGTCCGGTCATCATTAAAGGGGTGATCATGGTGGCAACGACCCGGTCAGTGGCCCTTGGCGTCCAAGCAAAAGGAACAGTCTTTAAAGGGGTTTGTGAAATAAGAAATGTTCAAAAGATACAGTGAAGGAGCGGTCAGAGAGGTAGGAGGAGAACCAGGGGAGAACGGTGTCCGTGAGGCCGATGGAGAAGAGCATAGTGAGGAGCAACTGATGATCTGCAGTGTGGAATGCTGCGGAGAGATCCAGGAGAATCAGCAGAGAGCAGGGATCATTAGAGTTAACTGTTAGTAAATAGTTACAGATTTTAGTGAGGGCAGTTTGAGTAAAGAGGGGAAACCAAATAGGAAAGGGTTGAGAAGAGAGTGATCTGAAAGATAGAGGACCTTTACCAAAATTATATCACCTGACCCTTACCAAAATTATAAATTGATATTTTGAAAATATCAATTAAAAATGCAGTGCATCTTTTCAGAACTTCTCTAGAGACTTACAAAAAAAAGTAGTTAAAAATTAGAACAAAAACTGTGAATAATCCGCACTAACATGGTCCTGAAGAAGGTCATACTAGGACGTCCTAGTACAGAGTATGAGCGGAGCCCACTCAATAGAGGCAGATGCCACCTGTGTTATCCAGCCAGCAGCGATCTGAGCTAGATCTGATCACTGCTTTTGATCCACTTCAGTGCCAATGTCAATCCCCGACACTGGCATTTAAGAGGTACAACATCAGAGTGGATCCCGTTCTGATGCTCATCGGTTCTCGGCAATGTTTCACTGCCATCTTTGCACTCCCATGAAGTTTCATTGTGATTAAAGCAATCTCAGGTTTAAGTCCCCAAAGGGAACTAAAGTGAGAGGTAAAAAGAAAAATGTCTTAAAGAAACCAAAACATAAGTCTGAATCACCCCCTTTTCAAAATCGAAAAATAAGGAAATTAAAAATTTTTAAAAAATGAAGCTACTTAGCATCTCGGCATTTGTAAAAGTCTAAACAAAATATAAACTAATTAACCCATTCGATAATTGTTGTAAAGAAAGCCAAACAAAACACCAGAGCTACCATTTTTTGAGCACTGCACCTCTTCTAAAACAAGCATAAAATAAAACAAAAACATCACATGGAATCTAAAATGATATCACTAAAAGCTACAACCCGGCAGGCAAAAAGCAAGACTCCATACAGGTCATCAATGGAAAAGTAACCACTGTCAAAACGTTCTCAAAAACATCTACTCTTCCTAGTAAACAAGTAATACTTACACATTTTAATTCTTTTGGCACTGATATGTCGACAAATAGTAATCTCCCCAAACCAGTGACCCGGGAGCTGATTGTCGCTCTGATGCCCACTTCAGCTGACCCCCAACTCTTAAGATCTGTAGGTCCAGTTGTGCTCTACACCTCATGACTCTTCCCGTGTACGTCTATAGCCAGACTGTCATGTTTTACCGATGTTCCTTGCAGAACGTGAAGGACGATGGGCAGCATGTTTGGAGACTGAAGCATTTCAATAAACCTGCCTACTGCAACCTCTGCCTGAACATGCTGATAGGACTCGGGAAACAAGGATTATGCTGCTCATGTAAGTCCCTAATATCACGTACTGTATGAGGGCTCAAAACACCTAATGCAAAATTTAAAGGGCTGGTCTTTAGAAGACAAATCTTTCTACTGAAACCTCAGGTGATCGACGTCTCTGCAAGAAGGTAAGTCTGACCACGCATTTCTACTGCAGTGACCACTATAGGCAAAATGCAGTATTGCATGCCAGGAACAGTGATGGGCTTCCCTGGATTGAGCCTAACCAGATATTTCTATTGCAGCGGCCACTATAGGGGAAATGTAGTATTACATGCCATCATGGTAAGTGAATCTGACCACACATTTCTACCACAGGGGTCACTACAGGTGAAATGTAGTATTACATACCATCAAGATAAGTGACACTCATCACACATTTCTACTACAGTGGCCCCTATTGGCAAAATTATTAATATTATTATTATTATTTATTATTGTTATAGCGCCATTTATTCCATGGCGCTTTACATGTGAGGAGGGGTATACATAATAAAAACAAGTACAATAATCTTAAACAATACAAGTCATAACTGGTACAGGAGGAGAGAGGACCCTGCCCGCGAAGGCTCACAATCTACAAGGGATGGGTGAGGATACAGTAGGTGAGGATAGAGCTGGTCGTGCAGTGGTTTGGTTGATCGGTGGTTACTGCAGGTTGTAGGCTTGTCAGAAGAGGTGAGTCTTCAGGCTCTTTTTGAAGGTTTCGATGGTAGGCGAGAGTCTGATGTGTTGTGGTAGAGGGTTCCAGAGTAGGGGTGATACGCAAGAGAAATCTTGTATATGATTGTGGGAAGAGGAGATAAGAGGGGAGTAGAGAAGAAGATCTTGTGTGGATCGGAGGTTGCGTGCAGGAAAGTACCGGGAGACGAGGTCGCAGATGTAAGGAGGACACAGGTTGTGGATGGCTTTGTACGTCATGGTTAGGGTTTTGTACTGGAGTCTCTGGGCAATGGGGAGCTAGTGAAGGGATTGACAGAGGGGAGAGGCCAGGGAATAGCGGGGGGGACAGGTGGATTAGTCAGGCAGCAGAGTTTAGAATAGATTGGAGGGGTGCGAGAGTGTTAGAGGGGAGTCCAGAGAGCAGGAGGTTGCAGTAGTCAAGGCGAGAAATGATGAGGGCATGGACTAGGGTTTTTGCAGATTCTTGGTTGAGGAATGTACGGATTCGTGAAATATTTTTGAGTTGAAGTCGGCAGGAAGTGGAAAGGGCTTGGATATGTGGTTTGAAGGAGAGATTAGCGTCAAGGATTACCCCGAGGCAGCGAGCTTGTGGGACTGGGGAGAGTGGGCAGCCATGTACTGTAATGGATAGGTTCGTTGGGGGGTCGCGTGAGATGGGGGAAAGATGATGAATTCTGTTTTGTCCATGTTAAGTTTCAGAAATCTAGCGGAGAAGAAGGAGGTGATATCTGGTCCAGAGATGTAGATCTGTGTGTCATCAGCATAGAGATGATACTGAAAGCCATGAGATTCTATGAGCTGTCCCAGGCCAAAGGTGTAAATGGAGAAGAGCAGGGGCCCAAGGACTGAACCTTGTGGGACTCCAACAGATAGGGGGCGAGGTGAGGAGGTGGTGTGTCAGTGGGAGACGCTGAATGTCCGGTCTGTTAGGTATGATGAGATCCAGGATAGGGCCAAGTCTGTGATGCCAAGGGATGAGAGGGTCTGTAATAATAGGGAATGGTCCACTGTGTCAAAGGCAGCCGACAGGTCGAGGAGGAGGGGGACAGAGTAGTGTCGCTTGCTCTTGGCGGTTAAGAGATCATTGGTGACCTTAGTTAGGGCAGTTTCAGTGGAATGGTGTGACCGGAAGCCAGACTGTAAGCGGTCAAAGAGGGAGCAAGAAGAGAGATGGGAGGACAGTTCAAGGTAGACGTGTTGTTCCAGTAGTTTGGAGGCATAAGGGAGAAGTGATATAGGGCGATAGCTAGATAGAGAGGATGGGTCAAGAGAGGGCTTTTTGAGGATAGGTGTGATGGAGGCATGTTTAAAGCTTGAGGGGAAAACACCAGTTGTTAGTGATAGGTTGAAGAGATGGGTTAGGGTTGGGATGAAGACTGTGGTGAGGTGTGGGATGAAGTGGGATGGGATCTGGTCAAGTGCACAGGTGGTGAGATGCGATCTTGAGAGTAGAGTGGAGAGTTGATCTTCTGTAATGGTGGAGAAGTTGGTTTTGGAGGTGGAGGGCTGGGAAGTCGGTAGGAAGGGCTCTGGGGGTTGTTGACAAAAACTGTCTCTGATGCTATCAATCTTCTGCTTGAAAAATGAGGCAAAGTCTTGAGCTCAGACAAGTGGGGAGGGAGGAGGTGCTGGGGGACGGAGGAGAGAATTGAAGGTGTTGAATAACTGTTTAGGGTTGTGAGACAGGGAGGATATGAGAGATGAGAAGTAGGTTTGTTTAGCTGTGGCGAGTGTGGTCTTGAAAGTAGTGAGGGACTGTTTGAATGCGATGAAGTGCTCTTTGGAGTGGGATCTTTTCCATCTGCGCTCAGCAGCCCTGGAAGCTCGCCTCAGTTCTTTGGTCAGGCTGGTGTGCCAGGGCTGTCTGTTGATTTTGCGAGCTTTGGTATGTGTAAGTGGGGCAGCAGATTCCAGAGATACAGCTATTGTGGTGTTATATAGAGCGGCAGCGTCATCCGCATTGTGTAAGGAACTTATGTCTGTGAGAGGGAGGAGGGATTCAGAGAATGAATGTAGGTCAAGATGTTTAAGATTTCTGCAAGGGTGTGAAAGTTTGTGGGGTGGGGTTTGTAGACATGGAGTGGAGAGGGAAGAGAATGTGAGAAGGTTGTGGTCAGAGAGAGGAAGAGGTGAGTTAGAGAGGTTAGACAGGGAGCAGAGGCAGGTGAAGATGAGGTCCAGTGTGTGACCGTCTTTGTGAGTGGTTGCAGAAGACCATTGAGTGAGGCCAAAGGAGGAAGTGAGAGATAGAAGTTTAGTGGCAGCTGAGAGGGAAGTGTCAATGGGGATGTTGAAGTCGCCCATGATGATAGTGGGGATGTCCGTGGAAAGGAAATGAAGTAGCCAGGTGGTGAAGTGGTCAAAGAAGGTGGTGGCTGGCCCTGGGGGGCGGTAAATGACAGCCAGTTGGAGGTTGGAGGGGGAGTAGATGCGCACAGAGTGCACCTCAAAGGAAGGGAGGGTAACAAAGGGTGGCAGTGGGATTGGGGTGAAGGAGCAGTTATCTGACAGGAGAAAACCAATTCCTCCACCATGTTTGCTGCTGGGGCGGGGAGTGTGAGAAAGGTGGAAGCCACCGTAAGAGAGTGCAGCAGGGGAGGCTGTGTCAGAAGGGGTGAGCCAGGTAGTATTGCATGCCAGGAACAGTGATGGACTTCCCTGGACTGAGCCTAACCAGATATTTCTACCACAGTGGCCACTACAGGTGAAATATAGTATTACATGCTGTCAAGATAAGTGACTCTTATCACATATTTCTACCACAGTGGCCACTACAGGTGAAATGTAGTATTACATGCCAGCCCATTATATAATGTAATACGTAAATGTACCCTGTCTGTGTAGGATTGGGGTTACGCTACCACCTGCATTCATGAAAGCTACACTCCTGAGCCTATGCGTGCTGATGCTGTGTCACTGGTGTTATTATCCCTGTGTTATCCTTCTTCTTTCATAGAAATAATTTAACTCAGAAAGTGATCCATAAATAAAAGTATACTAGATTGTATATGGTTGTTTTGTAATATATAAGTGTAGGTGATTTATAGTTAGTATTGTGATCATGGTTTTGTGGGATCCAGAATGTAAATTTAGCTCCGGAGTAGATTAAGGTGCTTTGGTGGAGGACCATTGGGAAAGAAGATTTGTTGGGGCACCAACCAACCATCTAATAAGGCCATGCATTTGCATTTCCCTTTTCCCCAAGTCTTTAATATTATATGGAGGCAACGAGATTAGTGACTGCTTTAGACTTGGATAGAGGAATCGGAATCAGTGGCCATCATGGAAGGTGATCATGGAGGCTCCTAGGGTGGTGGAGACCTCGGTTCACATGCCACCTATGACTTGGAGACATCTGAACATTGCATGTTGGATTCTATGATCTTGGTTGTACCTTTAAGAGATCTTTGCAGAGCTCTTCGGCTTCTGATCTAAGCAAAGACCGCAAACTGTTTACTGTTCTCCACAATAGGTGAGCAATAAATACATCATTGAAGCAGAAGAGTTAGAATTACACCGTGCCAAAGCCACAAGCCTCTACCTCAGAAACGCTGCTGAAATATTAAAGTCCTGGAGTAATGTGGACTCAGCGAGTCTTAAGTAATGTGATGGTAATATATAATACCGAAGGTGAAGAAAGCACAGACGAGAAGCGGAAAGATGACCAAGAGAGCTATCACATCTGACTTACACAAAGGCTAAGTCCTCATCCCTATTACTGATCTATACATTTATTTATCTATTTATTCCATGCGGAGAAAAGTATGTGCCCCCTACACAACAGCTCCTGCTCTTTCTACAAGATTTTGGAGGCGTCTGTGGGAATTGTTTCTCCTTCATACAGAAGAACATTTGTGGGGTCAGACACTGATGTTGGGAAGAGGCTGGGATCACAATCTCCATTATAGGTGTTGAATGGGGCTGAGGTCCGGGCTCTGTGCATCTGCTCATGTCTGTCCCCCTCACGTTTGTATCGACCTTAGTAATGGGGGACAGATCAGGGTCTTCCCAAACTGTTCCCATAAATCTTCGAAAAGATTTCGTTTCAGTGGAACTAAGGGTCCAAGGTCACCACTTGATAAATATCCCAGAGCATTATCCTCCTCCACCATCTCTATAGCGGGTACAATGCAGTCAGGGGGTAACGTTCTCCTGGAATCACCAAACTCAAACTCAGAGGAGGTTTGGACTCTACAGTTATGGAATGCTCCTCAGCACTCTACCCCTCGCTCTACAACATTATGGGGTCTCCACTTCATGGCTGAGTTGCTGCGGTTCCTTGCACTTCTCAATAAGATCACTCACAGGTGATGCGGGAAGATTTAAGAGGTAGAAATATGATAAAATATGATAAAAAGACCTGTTACCCTGGTGGTTCCACAGGGTTCTGTTCTGTACTTTTCTTACATCCAACTGAGGTCAGAGCAGATGATAGCTGATTCCACCGATCGGCTGCCGGATGTTGGATCTCCACCGATCTCTTGTTGATGAAATAGGTCATCAATATATAAGTTCCAATCGGCCCCTTTAATCTGCACAACCAAATTATTTGTAACTTTTCTATAATGAACATTTATCTATATAATGTTTTGGAATATAGTCTTACAAATAATGAATATAAATGTCAGGTATGACCAGCATTGGACTAGACAATCCCACCATAGCTACCAAGGAACGTCCAATGGACTCCCTGTTCAGAGGTGACTTTGGAGCAATCTTTCTCCTTGTATCTATTTCTTATGGAATAATTTGGTGAAAACCAGATTTTGCCAGCAACAGAGATCACAATTCATTTACAAGTGAATGGGAACATCGTCTGCATATTTGGGCATGAGCGCCTGAAATAATCTCCACTGGTTCCGGGAGGCCCAAGAAAGTTGACTCTGAAATTGTTTACGTACTTTTCCATCTGAAACCGTGGCATTACATGATGGAGTCTCAGGTTCTCTGTGTTTCATAGACTTGGTTCTTAGCAGGATTCATCTCCTTCTGTCCAACTAAAAGGGAAGTTCATTTTTGTAAAATTTTTCCAAACATGTCTGATGGATTTCAGTAGCTCAATTGGACCAACTGTTGATGTTTCAGACCATGCATGACCACCATAGGTAAAGAAAAGATGAAAATTAGTAGGGTTAGGCCCGGATAACGATTTCTATATTAGAGTTGATTGATTTTAAGTTTTTGATTAGACTTCAGGTATCAGTTTTGAATGAGCTTTGGCCGAGAGCATTTTGGAAACATGGTCTTTGTTATCGAAGCTCTACCAATAAGTGGAGAGAATAAAAGTTCAGTAATGTGAGGGACCTGGTTCTGTCGCTCATACAGACAATGTTTTGTTTTCTTGGTAATGTCATCGATAATCCTATGATCCCACATTTTGCCTAATGTGCCTGGAAAATCAAATGTTAGAAGCAGATGGTGTATTCCGGAAGGCAACAAATTTACCCAATGAAGACATAGCGTTGTTGTCGTCGTGTGTTACAAATGAACTTGTGCTGCTGAGTACATGGCATCTATGACAACACTTGCTATCTGGAAATGGACTAATCAGCTATTTAAGGATCGGATAAACCAATAGACGAAACATCATAAACTCATATGGCTTTTACTTTTGTGCTTGCCAGCTGCTCATAAGCGTATATTTTGGAAAATGTAGATTTTTTTTATATTTTTATTAACAAATGACACCAGTCCATTTGGCTGCCATTAATTTGTCTTCAAAGTACTCATCATTTCAGGGGGTCATTTTTTAAAAATTTGAGTTGGGACTAATTGGATTACACATTTCCTGCCCTGCTCTGATAAGGTTTTCTTGTTTTATATTCATCATGTTTCCCGTAATTATTGACCATCTGAAGACGACGGAGAAAAACAGCCCAAGTTCTCTTCTACGGATTCTCCTGTTTCGACTTCTCTGGAAATGTGGATGAATTTCTTCTGCTTGTTTTAAATCTTTAAAGAATGCACTTTTATATTTTATTCATATTTTTGTTTTCCAGTCTGCAAATATACCGCCCATGAACGTTGCGTTTCCAGAGCTCCTCCATCCTGCATTAAAACTTACGTAAAGTCAAAGAAGAACACAAATGTACGTCCTGGATACAAAGTTTAGTTTCCAAGTTCAAACATTTTGATTTTTTTTTTTACATTAAATTTTCTTGTTTGGTTTTCCAGGTTATGCATCATTTTTGGGTGGAAGGAAATTGCCCCACCAAATGTGAAAAGTGTCACAAAGCCATTAAGTGCTACCAAGGCCTCACGGGATTACACTGTGTGTGGTGTCAGATTACAGTAAGTTTATTATTTTTTTATATATATAAACCATTTAGTGAAAGAGAAGGGTGACTTTTTTTTATTTTTAATTTTTTTTATATTTTGTATTAAAATTTTATTTTGCTACCAACTTACTTTATGAAGTAGTAAGTTATATCTAAAAAGAGTTTTATAGTAAAAAAAATGGCAATAAACCTGTATGGTTTGAAATAAAAAACTTTGTAAAATAAACTATTTAGGAATTCTTAGTTGATTGAGTTGGGTCCTCCATCTACCAGCAAAAGTGGGGAACAGCTAACAGGTTTCCTTTGTTCTGGAGGACTCGGAGGGTCTTTAGGATTCAAAGAACTGAGTAATTTGTTCTTTCTCCTATAGGGGCACCGTAACAAAAATTAATACTTGGGTGTCAGGACGTAGAGCACTTAAAGGCCTTACATCAAAATGAGGTCCTCTTTAAAGTTCCTGCCACTAAGAACAAAAGGGCCTGATTTTCGTTTAACACTCTTATCACCCAAACTTTGGTCCCTTACTCCAAGGGCCCATGGTAGCCACATGGTCTTCTACTCCCTTAAAATTGATTAGTGGGAGTTAGATCAGACACTCTTATTTTTTGGAAACCCTTATAATGAAAAAGCATTTTCCAAATGTGGACAATCCATTTACAAGCATGTGTCTGATTCCCGTATCCTCCAGACGCTTGATTTTTTTGTAAAGTTTTATTTTCTCCCAATTTCTAGTCTTCTGTATTCATAGGCATGCTAATATGAGAGAAGATTTTAAAAATATGTATATAATTTAAAATTTATAAATTTCTTCTGTTAATATATTTAAAAAATTCAGGACCATGAAAAAAAAAGACATACAATATTTTATATGAAATATTTATTTTTTCTGAGGATATTCTTTTTTTTATAGATTGGAATATATTTTAATCAATTTTATTCATTGCTTCCATATTTTTTTTAGATGATTTGGGTGTTATTATCTAGCATGCATCTCCCTTTTCATTAAAAATGAAATAAAAAATTAGAAATTTAAAAATAATATAAAATTTTTAGAATTTTAAATATTTCAGATCAATTGCATGTTTCACTTTAGGGAATAATAGGAAAGAATCTAAAAATGCAGTTGATATCTAGGTGCTTTAATTAGTCTTTCTGGAAGAAAGTTGCTAAAATAAGTCGGAATAATAGAGCAACACTAAGTACAGCAGTCATAGAGAACATTTCTGTACAGTATGCCGAACACACACCTCCACAAAAAATTGAAGAACAGATAAAAAAAAGCTTGACTAAATCTTTTGGAGGAAACAGTACACACATTTTAAAGAACATTAAAAAAATAAAATGTAACTACGGTATTTAATCATTAACTATTACTATTATTAAAATCATTATTTTGTTTACATTTGTATTTATTGTATTCCTTTGTTATGTAACTATTTATTATTACAATTATTAATATTATTATAATTATTATTATTTTCTTTCATTTCCATGTGTATGTATTTTATTTTCTGTTATTTATATTGAATTCAAACAATACCAAAGAAAATAATAAAATCTAATGGTTATTCAGTTTTTTACAGTTTTCACCAAAAATGCACAAAGGCAAGTTACACATTTCTCAGTTAGAACATAAATATTCAAAAAGTTATTTTTTTTGTTTCAAAAATGTGTAAAAATTAAGAATTATTTGTTTTAGTTATAATAATGACATAAATGTTTTCAGGTTAAAAATAATTCATTAAAGTTTCAAAAACACAATACAATTTCAGATTTCTTGTTCACGTTTTATTAAACTATGAGAAAGATGTTAGACTGAACATTTTTTAAAATAAAAATTAAAAGTAAATAAATGAATAGATTTTAAAGACAAAACAAAACGATTGAAAATTTTTGATCAAATCAAGTATCAATGTGTCAATATTATGGATAAGTGAAACAATTCACAGGACCCTGATCCAGCTGCATATCAGTAGTCCATGGCCACCAGAGAGTAGCCCTGTGAACCAGTTACGTACTACCGGCCGGAATTCCCAACACCTTTTCTGATTTGAAGGTCCGGCACAACGTCATCGTTGTGGTGTGACTCACATATGACGTTGTGACAGTCCGGCTAATTATTGGAGGAGTCGGGGTAGGACGCGGTTTACAGAGCTCATGTCAGAAATGGACAACTAATGAGGATGCTGCACCAAGCTTCTGCGAATCGATTGGTGTAACGCTAATGCTAGCGCCCTGGCATGCTCCCCCTTCTTGCAGGGACGCCTACATACCTCCACGCCCGTGCAGTGCAATCACCTCCCCATTTCTCAGCACATCTCCCTGCTTCATTCTGTCTGTGCATGCCATTCCTAGTCCGAAGGCGCTCCCCTTTTCTTAAAGGGGCAGCGCACAGTTTGAAATTTCTCCCAGCCAATATCTGGAAGGTATCTTCCTTAAAAGGCACCACCCCTTATAAGGAAGTGTCTGAGCAATGTTCACCCTTTAGTGTTTGTGCAACTAGTGAGTTGTCAGGTCCCAGTCCCTGAACCTGAATCCTTTGGTCCTTGTGTGACTAGAGCCTGAACCTGAACCCCTGTTCTTTGTGTGGCCAGGGCCTGAATCTGAAACCGCATCCGGCAGTACCTGGACCCTGAGAAGCCGCAACGGCTGTACCTGAACTCTGAGAATTTGCATTAGTGGTACCTGAACCCTGAGAAGTCACACTGGTGGTACCTGAACATAAGAAGCCGCATCAGTGGTACCTGAACCCTCAGAAGTCACACCGGTGGTACCTGAACCTGTAACCATTAAAATCAGTACTAGAACCTGCACCTGTGTCAGTCCTGGTTAGTGTTCCAGAGTTCGTACTGTCGGAGCCTGCTCATGTATCCGAATCCATCCCCGTCTATGACTCCGTGTCAGTATCTCTTCCGCTTGAGGATCCAAAACCTGTGTAGTCTGAACAAAGTCTGCACCCTCTCCTGCTAGCGACTCAGAGTCCAGTCTGTGTCAACATACCTGACCCCAGCTGCAGTACTGGGGACTGCTTATAACTGGTACTTGGTGGCTACCTGCAGCTCAAGCCTGACTCCACTATCAGGAGCTCCAGTGAAAAACAGGTAGCCGCTTAGCTATGTCCCTCCTATGTAAGTCTGTGGCACAGTGGGTCCCCAAATGACGTGCGCCACCTGAATACGTGACAGTTTGGTCAGGTAATGGACCCCACTGATCCTTGTGGCTTTTTGTGCATAGTGCTATATCAACAGTTGTCTCACCAGCAGCAGGAAAACATTTTTTTCATTCTACAGATGGTGCATGCCGTATTGGAAACCCTGAAGTCAACTGCATCAGCCCAAGTTGCAGTACCTGTGGCCACGTCTACTCAGCCTGCAACTTACGCTTCTAAAGGGGACCTTGTCCTGTCTGATCTGCCATGTTACGATGAGGATCTGAAGCAGTTACATGGATTCCTAGAGCAGTGGATGCAGCACTATGAGCAACAGGCCAATCAGTTCCCCCAGATCCGGTAATGATGGGATTCCTTATGTCCTATCTAGCTGGAGATGCCCTAGCGTGACTCAACCACTAGGAGAAAGGGGATCTTGTCATCTTGGACCAACAGTCCTTCTTTTTGGCCTTCCAAAAGGTCTTTGATGAGCTGAGTCTTAAACCTTCTTCTATATCTTCCATTCCCGCTTACAGGAGCAGAGCAGAGAGGTGACGAATGTGAGGGAGCCGTCACGTTTGGCTCTGTCCTTCCAAAGACCGCCTGTTCCCCAACTTTATGAAGCAGCTGTCCATATTGAATTCATGCTATTTGACCGTGTTGGGCTTGCTGAGCAACATCCTGAACTCAGTCGTGATTAGGGATTTCATTATTGCTTTGGTTGTGTGGAACATCCCATCTGTCTTTTTCCTGAGAAGTCTGAAAAACTCAAAAGCCTTGGGTCTATAGGAAAGGCTACCCTTGGCAAGAGTATTCCCTCTCCACCTTTGAATTTGACTGTATCTGTGTCATGTGGAGACTTTGGTTTGGCGTCAAATATCTTGCTGCAAGCTGTGAAGAATCTGTATCAGATTTCCTTTGCACATCTTCAGTATCTGATGAGATTGTTATCTAGCGAAGGAGAAGCCCTATCTGAAAACAGTCAGGTCCAGATGTGAGCATTGCATACGGAGAAGATTGATTTCCATGTGCTGTCTGGTTTATTTCATGTACTTCTCTTAGGTCTTCTGGGCCTGAAAACTCAAGTTCCCATTTTAGTCTGGAAGTTCAGTGAAGTGCTTTGTTGGGGACAGTCGTGTCACAAGAGATGTCTGATCTCTTGACGAACAGTTCAGCCGCCAGTGTCACCATCTTCTCCATCAGGTCTGCGAATTGCCGACTCACTGTGTTCTGACCCAAAAGAAGGTAACCGGAGGTGTTATCTACACACAACCCCAACGATTGTTCCAATGACCTGTTCCCAGGAACCTCCCCTCCTCAAGGACGTATTTTCTTGGACACCAGTTTGAAGATGGACTGAGAGAAGGTATCTTCAGTTTTCTGGTGGTAATATGATGAGAACATCAAGGCTGAGGCATCTTCCAAATCTCTACTTTCCACCGACCATGAGGAAGAGCTCCAGTTTGTCATTGTATCTTCCAAGGTGGTGGTAGTTGGTCTTGCTTGGCACAGAGAGACTTCACCATTTAAGATTCCTGGTACTACACCAGCATTGTCCTAATCTGAGGATGTCTTCATGGAGAGAAGTATTCTAATCATGAAGAAGAGAATTAACCTTTCTTCTTGTGGACTACAGTGAATGTAGTTCTGAAGAGAAGTCATGAGCGTCCATTAAAAAGAGTATGGCTCCACTTCTTTTGTAGAGAGTCCTCGTGGGCTTGAGAAAGAGGGGCTGTAAGGAGGGTCCTTAACGCTAATGCCAGTACCCTTGCATAGTTCCCCTTCCATGCAGGGATGCCGACATACTCACTGCCGCAGCCGAGCGGTTACTTGGCCATCTCTCGGCATATTTCCCTGCTTCCTGCTGTCTGTGCATGCTGCATAGACTTCTCATCTAGTGCGTTCATGCTGCCCTGCTCCTAAAGAGGTAACGCGTGTTGTTTGAATATTCCACCAGCCCATAACTGGGAGGCATCTGGTATAAAATGTATCCTCCCCAATATGGAGGTGCCTATGCAACGTTCTTACAATAGTGAGTGTTTGTGCAACTAGTGAGTTGTCAGGTCCCAGTCCCTGTACCTGAATCCTCAGGTCGTTTTGTGACCAGGGCCTGAACCTGAAACCGCATCCGGTGGTACCTTACTCCTGAAGCTGCTCCAGCAGTACCTGAACCCTGAAGCCATAGCCGTGAAGTGGCACACAAATCTGTATCCATTCAATCAGTACTATAACCTGCACCTATGTTTGTCCTGGCTAGTGTTCCAGAGTCTGTACTATCGGAGCCTGTTCCAGTATCTGAATCTAGCCCTGTCTGTGACTCCTTGTCAGTTTCTGTTCTTCCCGTGGATCGAGAACCTGTGTAGTCTGAACAGAGTCCGAACCCTCTCCTGTCAGCAACTACAAGTACAGTTCATGTCTGCGTACCTGACCCCTGGGGTCAGCAGCTGCAGTATCGGGAACTGCCTAGAAGTGGTACATGTCGGCTACCTGCAGCTCAAGCCTGACTCCACAATCAGGAGCTCCAGTGAAAACCAGGTAGCCGCTTAGCTATACCCCTCCTAGGTAATCCTGGCCTTGTGGCACAGTGGATTCACAAACGACATGTGCCAGTTGCGTGCATGACAATTGGCTCATTTTGAGTCAATAAGTGAGCAGATCGAGAGCTTTAACTCCTATCAATTTTTTTTTCTTCCCAACCCCCCCAGTGGTAACAGTTTTCAGCAGTGTATCACCCATTCCTGGCGATATTATTTGAAGTGTTTTGTAGGGTTTTTTATCCATATTTCTGAACAATCATGGTCTGATTGCACTTTGTGAAATTGCTTGGATAGTTATCAGAAACGTTACTGCAGTTGTATGGCAGGTGGAGAAACTGAGACTATAGTTTTGAATACAGAATTTAGCAGGAAAACCTAATTTTTTCCATCTTTTAAAAATCCTGGTTTCAAAAATATTAATTCACGTAAACTTGTCTTGATCAAAAATCTTCAACTGCTTTGCATTTATAGCACCAGTGCAAAAGAATGCATCCTCGTGTTTTATACTGTAGTTATGTGCAAATCCTAGTCTGAATGTAGCTGGAAACAGACAAAACTCAAGAAAAAAAATACATCTTATACCCTGCTGTAAGTAACTAAATAATAGTAGTATATATAAATAACATAGGGTACTTATTAAACACTATTTTTGATTAAAAAAGCGTAAAATCCATCCCACCACGATAAGATGTACCCCAATTGGGACGGTCTTATCTTCTAGTCAATACCTCAACTTGTGTCAGACGACCTCAATGATAAATGAATGATTGATATAGAACCCAGGAGGTTTGAAACGTGTTGCACTTTAGAGCCTTATAATTCCATCTATGCACTATTGGCTTGATACAATAATGGTGGAGAAGACCCTGTTGGACCTTTCTAGGCTTGCATTAATCTTCCTACAGATCGTTTCCTCTATCAAGTTGCCATGGCTCAAGATGGAGCTGAAGGCCGATAAAAAAATGCACTTTTGTTATATAGTCATTTTGATGAAAGATTATGCATAAAGCAGGACTTTTTTTGTCATTTTGTATGAAGTGTTCTACTCTTGGAGCCGATGAGGATACCAATCACTCCTAGATTACAGCAGACAGCTTCCAAAAGTTGGTGAACTTTATGCTATGCTAAAGCTGATTTTTTGCTATTTTTTTTCATACCTTCCTCAACCCTCTTTAATACTCATAAGTACGCCATCTACGACTGGTCTTACATTTTTTATGAGAAGGAGAGGACGTTGATCCAGCTTCTAACCTACGACTCAAATTGGTGTAGTTAAAAACATGAAGTCTTTATTTCCAAGGTTAAAAGTATATCCAAGGTATCAAACAACATCAATGGCTCCCCATGTGTGTGGATGGTAGGGAGGACATAGTGGATAAAGGAATGGAAAGACCAGACACGTTTAGAACACAAGGAGCGTTCTTAGACTGGGTTCAAATCTGGACAACAATAAACACTAATAGGGTGATGAGTGTTTGGGAAGGGGTGTGGGTTTTAACATATAAGCAGTTACAGAATTGTAATGTGGAGAATACCCCAGAATCAGAGGGGTCTACCAAGGAGCATTCAACCCTCTATTGGATCAATCTTGTTTTTTTCCAATACTTTTATATTGATGACTTTTCCTTAGGAAAACACACGGCACTTCCACCGATCAGTTATTCTCTGCTCTGGAGTAGGCTTAGTGTAAACAGGGTACGGAGTAGGAACTTCGCACATCATCTGCAGGGTACTGCAGATCATCTCCTATTGAAAAGAAATAGGCAACTCTATGTTGAAGTCAAGATATTAGTCTACAGGAACGTGGAAACTCTTAAATGTGGTTGTCCCCTTTCAACAAATTTTTGCCCGTAGGCACAGTTAAATGTAAATTAAAAAACTGAGCTTTTATTGGCGTCCTTATTTGCACTGCTGCCCCAGTCTTTGTTATTTGGCTGTGATGATGATGTAACATTGAAAACGCTGCAGCCAATCACTGAGCTCAGGGATTCTTGTTGTATATATCAGTAGAGATTTTGACCTCAGAGATTGGGTGGAAAGTGTGGTGCCAAGCCTATGGGTAAATATTTGATAAAAATGTAGCTTGTAGTTTAGGAGAAAGAAGCCTAGTGTATCGAGACTGGAGATCCTAGTCTACAGGGAAGTGGAACTCATACTTTATGGAGAACTGGAGCTCCTAGTCTACAGAGCAGTGGATATCCTAGTCTACAGGAAAGTTGCACTCCTACTCTATTGCAAAGGTGAGCTTCTAGTTTATGAATATTTGGAGATCCTAGTCTATAGAAATGTGGAGCTCCTAGTCTATGAAGAAGTGGTGGTACTAGTCTATGTGGAAGTGTAAACCCTACTATATGGAGCAGTGGATCTAATTTCCCATGTCAAAGTGATGCTTCTAGTCAATGGGGAAGTAGAGCTCTTTGTTTATGGAGAAGTGGAGCACCTGGTCTATGTAGAGGTGTTTCTCCTTGTCTATGAGAAATTGCTGCTCCTACTTTATAGAGAGGTGTTGCTGATGGTCTAAGGTGAAGTGGAGCTTCTTGTCTATGAAGCAGTTTTGCTACAAGTTTACAAGGAAGTTGAGCTCCTGGTCTGTAAAGAAGTGGTGCTTGTAGTCTGCATTGAGGTAGTGCTCCTAGTCTACTAGGAATTGAAATGCCTGGCCTATAGAGAGGCGGTGCTGCTAGTCTGTGTGGAAATGGAGCTCCTAGTATAAGGAGAGATTGTACTCTTAGTGTATGGGTAAGTAAAACTTCTAAACAAAGGAGAGTTGTTGCTCCTTGTCTATGGGGAAGAGGAGCTCCTAGTCTATGGAGAGGTTTTGCTCCAAGTTTATGGGAAAGTGGAGCTCCTGGTCCATGCAGACGTAGAGCCACTGATTTATGGAGAGGTGGTGGTCCTAGCCTATGGAGAAGTGGAGCTCCTAGTATGTAGAGAAGTGGTGCTTGTTGTGTACAAGGAAGTGGTGCTCCTAATCTACTGAGAAGTGGAGCCCCTGGTCTATGTAGAGGTTGTTCTTGTAGTGTACAGGAAAGTGGAACTCCTAAAATAAGAAGAGATGTTGCTCCTTGTCTATGGGGAAGAGGAGCTCCTAGTCTGTGGAGAAGTGTATGGCACTCCAAGTACATACAGAGGTGGTGCTTACTGGGTACAAAGAAGTAGTGTTCATAGTCTAGTGAGAAGTCGAGCCCCTGGTCTTTGAAGAGGTTGTTCTCCTAATGTACAGGGAAATGGAACTATTAAACTAAGGAGAAGTGTTGCTCTTTGTCTACGGGGACGTGGATCTTCTAGAATATACAAAAATGAAACTCATGATTTTTGGAGAAGTGGAGATCCTAGTGTATAAGCAAATAGTCTAGTATATGTAAACATAAAACTCCAAAAAAAAGAGACTTAATGTATTAGGAAGTGAAGGTAATAGTTTATAGGGAAACCGTTTAGTCTATGCAGACCTTTAGAAACTGTAAGTTAAAGAGGTCTACCTTTTAGGAAAGCAAGACCTTCTGTTTTACGTGGAAGTAGTCTATGGAGCGGAGGAGCTCCTTGTCTACAGAGAAGTAAAGCTTCAAGTTTATGGAACCATTATGCTTAGTCTAAGGGGAAGAGGTTCTTTTTTGTCCATAGGATATAGTTTCTTGACTTTTGGGAAGTGGAGCTCCTGGTGTATAAAAAGTATTGTAATATTTTAGGAGGGTGGTTCATATATGGTAGGAGACCCAGATGTTTTTCAAATTGATTCTATTTCTTGAGTATATGCCTATATATTAATTTTATAATTGATTGACATGAATATAACAAGAGTTGGGAAATGTCCTGTAACTATTAAATTGTGATTTACGATTTACTATTTTCATTTTCTCTGCAGCTTCACAATAAATGTGCTTCACATCTTAAACCTGAATGTGACTGCGGACCCCTGAAGGATCACATCTTAGCACCCACCACCATCTGCCCTGTCGTGTTGGTGAGTTTTCCCTTTTTTGCTTTGGATCTTGGTTGAAGTTTCTCTAATATACTGCTTCCCCATTAAGACGACAATGAAGTCTCATCAGGAGAGGCAATAATGGAGCCTGAGTCAGGTTTTATGACTTGTATAGTACTTACCAGAAGCGGTACAGCAGGTCACTTCTACATTTTACGTCTTTTAAAGATCCAACTTCCCAGAAGGATGAAGGTTTTCTTATGGTCAGTTCTGGATGTTCAGTGAGTATCTGCAATGCAGAGGTTACTGTGAATGATGACACCGAGCGCAGCAAATAGAAAAAGATGAATCTCCGAGAAAGCGGAACAAGTCACTGCCCAGTGTATAATATAGCACCATAGTCAGTCTGTCTACTATCTATCTATTATCTATCTATCTATCTATCTATCTATTATCTATCTATCTATCTATCTATCTGTCTATTATCCGTCTATTATCTTTTTATCTATAAACTATTCATCTATCTATTATGTATCCGTCTATTATCTATTATCTATCTATCATCTATCAATTATCTATCTATTATTTATCTATCTATCATTTATCTATTATCTATCTATTATCTATCTATCAATTATATATCTATCATTTATCTATCATCTATCTATTATCTATTAAGCTATCATTTATCTATCTATCATCTACCTGTTATCTATCTATTATCTATCTATTATCTATTATTCTATCTATTATCTATATATCAATTTTATATTTATTATCTATCTCTGTCTATTATCTATGTATCTGTTACTGTAAAAGTCAGAAGGACGGTAAAACCTAGGATTTACCGGTCAATCTGGACATTCACCGAGGCCGTCGGTAAAAGCTCAAAATGAAAAGTAAAATTGGACTTTTACCGGTGAAGTCTTGGTAAATGTTAACATTTCTCAACAGCGTTGGTAAAAGTCAGATGTATTCCATATAAACGAACAATTTTGGACTTTTACCTGGGCGATTTGGTAAATCTTTACATTTACCAGCATGCGTTATTACACCATTCTCAGCTACATTTACCAACTGCGCTTGGTTAAAGTCAGATGTTCCATCTTCACACCAGATATTTCTGACTTTTACCAGCGCTGTTGAGAAATGTTAACATTTACTAAGACTTCACCGCTAAAAGTCCAATTTTACTTTTCATTTTGAGCTTTTACCGACGGCCTCGGTGAATGTCCAGATTGACCGGTAAATCCTAGGTTTTACCGTCCTTCTGACATATATATCATTTATCTATTATCTATTATCTATCTCTATTATCTATGTATCTATTATCTATCTATCTATCTATCTATCTATCTATCTATTATCTATCTATTATCTATCTGTCTATTATCTATTATCTATCTATTATCTATTATCTATTATCTATCTATTATCTGTCCTTCTACCATCTTTTACTTATGAATTATTTGTCTATCAACCTCTTTTCTAGTATTCTGTCTTCTCTTATCCAATCTTCCTTCTCGTGTATTCAGGATACATGCCCCATCATTTCAGGAGTAGTAATACCAGAGCTGATTGCTTGGCTGATACATTCCTGTACTCTTATCTATGCATGTATCTACAGACATTTATAAATGTAGATGTCACGTGTCACAGCCATCGAGTTATCACAGTACCCGGAGACGCAGATGACGCGCTCAGCTCTGCTACATCAGTAATGATATCAATGTCATTCTCCTTCATACTCAGTAATTGATGATTTCTTACATGGTGCTCTGCTTTCCATAACTCGACCAAAGGCACAAACAACAGATCGATCCTTGCCTGTTCTGTAACTTTGTGTCGGAGATCTGGCACGGATAAGGTTGTGCAGCGCACGTATGTGGCCGCCATGCGCTAATCACCGACGGGTAAAGCTCTGGTTTTACTTAATTCAGTTTCAGTATTTATTGAAAAATCCAATAGAAATTAGTCTGACGATGTCCGAGACGATGACACCCCCCCTCTGCTGTCAGCGGCGTGTGTGTCGGGGGTCTCGGCAGTGAAGTCATGGGGCGGCTTGATTCAATAACTCCGTACGTGACACGCGGAGCTTTGCCTTTCTGGATTTCATTGTGTCCTCGTCTTCAGGAGGAAGTCATTGCGAGCCCTAAATTGTATTAGTTTTCTCTTTATTTATTTTTTTCCTAAGCAACAACAGACATATTCTGGGACTCTGCTACAAAGTAATTAACGAGACAGAGACGGCCATAGCAAGACGCTGTGTTTTCTGTCAGGAGACGACTGCTTCATTTTACATGGCCGTCTTGGTATATTAGTGCCCAGCTCTCGGGTTCCCCCTTTTATTTTTATTTTTTTCCATTTTATTGTAGAGATGAGAGAATATTTTTTTTTTAAATGCAAAGTTCCCAATTGCCATGAAACTCAATTCTATGTTCATTACTCACTAATCTCTGCTCTTCTTTCACTCACTATCTGTATAGTTTATTCAGTATTTTATGACTTTCTGTCTCTGTGTCTGAGCAGTGAGCTGCGACGTCCTCTCACTATCCAGATTCACCCTAGATTGGCTGCTGCATTCCTTGCCTCAGGCTTTTTTACTGGCAATGATAGTTCCTCTTGATTGGCTTTACTATACCATGTGATGTTAAATCTGAGAGGCATTTATCAGGAAGCTCACCCGACCGTGTTCAAGATCGCAAGATTTGTCTCTGGCTGATGCAATATGTTAAAGCGAATCTGTCACCTAATCTGAGAGCATCATGATGTAAAACAGAGTCCTTGATTCCAGTGATGTGTCACTTACTGGGCCGTTTGCTGTAGCTTTGATTAAATGTATTATATTCATGAGCTCTGTATAACTCCACCTTCACTACCGATTGGCAGCTTTCTACTGTGTACACTGTGCATAGGCAGAAAGCTGCCTATGAGAGGTGTAGGTGCGGTGAGCTCAGCGTTTAAATAACTGGTAGATCTGCAAGAGATAAAGCAAAAATATTTTAAAAACTCCAGCAAGTGGCCCAGCAAGTGATACATTGCTGGAATCATGCCCATCTGCCCCTACATGCATGATGGGGTAGAAAAAATCTGGCAACAGATTGTTTTTAAATAGTAGCATTAATTTTAGGTAATTTGTGCAAATTGTTCCAATTCACCAGATTCAATAAAAATTTGATTTGCATTGAATCCATCTGTGATTGCGGCTTTTAATGCAATCTGTAAAAGTTTCCAGCATTCCTGTGGGCTATTATGTGGTGGTTTTCCATACTTTCCAAGATTAGTGTTGGCAAAACACAGTCCCAACCCCCCAAACTGATTGAAGCCTCTTACTATTGGCAGCATTTACATAAACCACCAGCATTTAGAGTCAGGGACATTCAGAATTGTCCAAAAAATAAGCCCATTACTCGCGGCAAAAAACCCCCAAAGTGACTTGTACTAAATAGCTAAAAAAAAACTAAGGAAAAGATGTTATAGTCGCCTTACACGTTGTGTAATGTCCTGAAGAAGATTTTCCCCTGCAGCACAGTGCGTTTCGGCATCCGACCGGCTGCAGAGCAGTGCTTACAAGCTCTTTAGAAAACAGCTTGTAAGCACTGCACATGTTCAGCCACCACTGCTACACAGGAACAACGAGCTGAAAACTAATGAAAAGTCTTAATATCTCAAGAACGGCTGTTAATTTTAATGAACAATAAATTGCAACACTAGTTATTATCTCATCGTACCCATCTAGGAAGATGGGAATAACACTTTAACCCCTTTAAGATGTCCAACCCACATGTATGTTGCAAGTTGGATGTGAAAGTATGGAATGGGCTCAGGAGCTGAGCCTGCTGCACTTCTAGTAGGTGGTGGCTTTCTGACAGTTGTGTTAACCACATGTAGGCCTGTGGCCCCCTGCAACGTGATTGCATGAAGCTGAAGGCAGTTAAAGGGAACCTGTCACCCCCAAAATCAAAGATGAGCTAAGCCCACCGGCATCAGGGGCTTATCTACTTCATTCTGTAATGCATTCTGTAATGCTGTAGATAAGCCCCCGATGTATCCTGAAAGATGAGAAAAAGAGGTTAGATTATACTCACCCAGGGGCGGTCCGATCCAATGGGCTTCGCAGTCCGGGGCCTCCCATCTTCTTACGATGACGTCCTCTTCTTGTCTTCCTGCTGCGGCTCCTGCACAGGCGTACTTATATTCCCTGTTGAGGGCAGAGCAAAGTACTGCAGTGTGTAGGCGGCGGGAAAGGTCAGAGAGGCCCAGCGCCTGCACACTGCAGTACTTTGCTCTGCCCTCAACAGGGAATATAAGTACGCCTGCACCGGAGCCGCAGCATGAAGACAAGAAGAGGACGTCATCGTAAGAAGATGGGAGGCCCTGGACCGGACCATGACACCCATCAGACCAGACCGCAGCGGGACCGCCCCTGGGTGAGTATAATCTAATGTCTTTTTCTCATCTTTCAGGAAACATCGGGGGCTTCTCTACAGCATTATAGAATCAATGCAAAACTCACAAAAATCGGTAAATATTCGTGGCCGAGAGCTACAAATTATTATATCTCTCCCAATATTTCTGTCCAAAACGATGGGACAGTCTAGGATACTCCCCAATACATACAAAACAAGAGAATGGAGTATATAAATCCCAATACGCATTTTAAAAAGTTATATAATTTTATTAGTATTATCAAAAAACATATATCTTTGTAACGCAAGCTAAATAATCAAATATAAATACAGTACAGATATACAACAGGATAAGTGAAGGAGGAAACACTTAAGTGGTGGCGGAGCAGGTAAAGAGCCTATCACATCGTATCACCAGAGCTGCTATTATAAAAACCATGGTATAGGAACACTTGTGGCATTATAGAATGCATTACAGAATGCTGTAGATTAGCCCCTGATGCCGGTGGGCTTAGCTCATCTTCGATTTTGGGGGTGACAGGTTCCCTTTAAGGGTCTGCTGAGAGTCCTTGCACTTGCAATGTTGATATTCTGGTGATGACCGGTCACAGGAGGCTTAGTAGGTGATGACCTTGCCCAGAGCAGTGGACACTTCAATGCTGTGATGGAGCCTCTTCCTGCAGCACAATTCTGGTTTTCTTGAAAGACGCAGACTTTTTACTGCTCCGCTGCTGGAAGAAAGTGACTTCTGAACAATGGCAGGAGGTTTGGGAGGTGATTCTGATCCATCTTCAATTCTATAAGGTTCAACAAGCTCCTCTGTACAAATTGCAGCTTATAGCCCCTCGCTGGTGTCTGAGGGGAAGTGGAGGTCTGTGTCCTTTACTGATCCAGCCTCGGCCCATCCATCTGCTCCATCCAGAGATACTGTCAACTCAGTCCATAAAACCTGTAAACAAGCGTCGGGCTCAGCCTCCTCACCTCGGCCGTGTCTCTGAGCACTGAGTACCTTGTACTTCTGTGTCTTGCTCAGTGGTGGTCGGGCTCAGTCTCCTCATCTCGGCTGTGTCTCTGAGCACTGAACACATTGTTCTTCTGTGTCTTGCTCAGTTGTGGTCAGGCTCAGCCTCCTCACCTTGGCCGTGTCTCTGAGCACTGAACACCTTGTACTTCTGTGTCTTGCTCAGTGGTGGTCGGGCTCAGCCTCCTCACCTCTGCCGTGCCTCTGATCACCTTGTACTTTTATGTCTTGCTTAGTGGTGGTCAAGCTCAGTCTCCTCACCTTGGTCGTTTATCTGAGCATTGAACACCTTGTACTTCTGTGTCTTGCTCAGTGGTGGTCGGGCTCAGCCTCCTCACCTCGGCCGTGTCTCTGAGCACCGAACGCCTTGTACTTCCGTGTCTTGCTCAGTGGTGGTCGGGCTCATCCTCCTCACCTCGGCCATGTCTCTGAGCACTGAGCACCTTGTACTTCTGTGTCTTGCTCAGTGGTGGTCGGGCTCAGCCTCCTCACCTCGGCCATGTCTCTGAGCACTAAACGCCTTGTACTCCTGTGTCTTGCTCAGTGGTGGTCGAGCTCAGCTTCCTCACCTCGGCCGTGTCTCTGAGCACTGAACACCTTGTACTTCCGTGTCTTGCTCAGTGGTGGTCGGGCTCAGCCTCCTCACGTCGGCCGTGTCTCTGAGCACTGAACACCTTGTACTTCCGTGTCTTGCTCAGTGGTGGTCAGGCTCAGCCTCCTCACCTCGGCCATGCCTCTGAGCATCTTGTACTTCTATGTCTTGCTCAGTGGTGGTCGGGCTCAGCCTCCTCACCTCGGTCATTTATCTGAGCACTGAACACCTTGTACTTCTGTGTCTTGCTCAGTGGTGGTCAGGCTCGACCTCCTCACCTCTTCTGTGTCTCTGAGCACTGAATAGCTTGTACTTCTGTGTCTTGCTCAGTGGTGGTCGGGCTCAGACTCCTCACCTCGGCCGTGTCTCTGAGCACTGAACACTTTGTACTTCTGTGTCTTGCTCAGTGGTGGTCGGGCTCAGCCTCCTCACCTCGGTCATTTATCTGAGCACTGAACACCTTGTACTTCTGTGTCTTGCTCAGTGGTGGTCGGGCTCATCCTCCTCACCTCGGCCGTGTCTCTGAGCACTAAACGCCTTGTACTTCTGTGTCTTGCTCAGTGGTGGTCGAGCTCAGCTTCCTCACCTCGGCCGTGTCTCTGAGCACTGAACACCTTGTACTTCCGTGTCTTGCTCAGTGGTGGTCGGGCTCAGCCTCCTCACGTCGGCCGTGTCTCTGAGCACTGAACACCTTGTACTTCCGTGTCTTGCTCAGTGGTGGTCAGGCTCAGCCTCCTCACCTCGGCCATGCCTCTGAGCATCTTGTACTTCTATGTCTTGCTCAGTGGTGGTCGGGCTCAGCCTCCTCACCTCGGTCATTTATCTGAGCACTGAACACCTTGTACTTCTGTGTCTTGCTCAGTGGTGGTCAGGCTCGACCTCCTCACCTCTTCTGTGTCTCTGAGCACTGAATAGCTTGTACTTCTGTGTCTTGCTCAGTGGTGGTTGGGCTCAGCCTCCTCACCTCAGCCGTGTCTCTGAGCACTGAACACTTTGTACTTCTGTGTCTTGCTCAGTGGTGGTCGGGCTCAGCCTCCTCACCTCGGCCGTGTCTCTGAGCACTGAACGCCTTGTACTTCTGTGTCTTGCTCAGTGGTGGTCGGGCTCAGCCTCCTCACCTCGGCCATGTCTCTGAGCACTGTGCACCTTGTACTTCTGTGTCTTGCTCAGTGGTGGTCGGGCTCAGCCTCCTCACCTCGGCCATGTCTCTGAGCACTGAGCACCTTGTACTTCTGTGTCTTGCTCAGTGGTGGTCGGGCTCAGCCTCCTCACCTCGGCCGTGTCTCTGAGCACTGAACGCCTTGTACTTCTGTGTCTTGCTCAGTGGTGGTCGAGCTCAGCCTCCTCACCTCGGCCGTGTCTCTGAGCAGTGAACACCTTGTACTTCCGTGTCTTGCTCAGTGGTGGTCGGGCTCAGCCTCCTCACCTCGGCCGTGTCTCTGAGCACTGAACACCTTGTACTTCCGTGTCTTGCTCATTGGTGGTCGGGCTCAGCCTCCTCACCTCGGCCATGTCTCTGAGCACTGAGCACCTTGTACTTCTGTGTCTTGCTCAGTGGTGGTCGGGCTCAGCCTCCTCACCTCGGCCGTGTCTCTGAGCACTGAGCACCTTGTACTTCTGTGTCTTGCTCAGTAGTGGTCGAACTCAGCCTCCTCACCTCGGCCGTGTCTCTGAGCACTGAACACCTTGTACTTCCGTGTCTTGCTCAGTGGTGGTCGGGCTCAGCCTCCTCACCTCGGCCATGCCTCTGAGCATCTTGTACTTCTATGTCTTGCTCAGTGGTGGTCGGGCTCAGCCTCCTCACCTCGGTCATTTATCTGAGCACTGAACACCTTGTACTTCTGTGTCTTGCTCAGTGGTGGTTGGGCTCGACCTCCTCACCTCTTCTGTGTCTCTGAGCACTGAATACCTTGTACTTCTGTGTCTTGCTCAGTGGTGGTCGGGTTCAAGCATTTTTTTTAATGTTCGAGCTGCAGCTCGAGTTCCCGCCCTGCATGTTTGAGCATTTTAGACAGCCAATGAACATGCAGGGATTGCCTAGCAGTCACTGTAATTCCGTAGCCATCTTAGTTGTGGCTTTACTGTGATTGGCTGGCCGCATAGCGTCATCAAGTCTATGTCAGACCCGTGATGCCATTCTCGGCACACTGTACCCCCGACACAGTCAGCGTAGGGAGAGGTGCTACTGATAGAGGGACAGAATTGTAGCTGCATATTAGCCAAGGGATTGAACGACATTTACATTTCTGTGACGTACAACAATAGTGCTTCTTAGGGCTAACGGTAATCAATAGTAATGCTGCTGTTAGCAGCACTTAGGGAGAAATTGTGCTGAAGGGATCATGTAGGGCAGGATAGTGTGAATTACATGTCCTTTATGCTGAAGCCTGCAGCTCATACCAGAAGCACTTCTCAGGGCTAATAATATTCATTTTGTTCTTAATCCTTTAAATTGTTGTGAGCAGGTAAATATTATACACCATTTTTACTGCTGCAGTTGTGCATCAAAAGCATACAGCCAGAGTTGGTTGGATCTCAATAGTATCACTATATTGCTCCTGCTGTGTAACCAGTCCATCTGAGGTGGGTAAATTTTCCTGCAATAGTAATCCTGTAAATTTTTCAGCAGTGAAATTTATCATGTTCCAGTTGTGCCCCAAAACTCACAAAAAAATGGTTTTGTTACTAATAGCATCGCTAAATTGATACTGCAGTCTAATACGTCCATCTGAAGTGGGCAAATTTTCCTGGAATTGTAATACTGCTACTTTTTTCAGCAGTGGAATTTTACATGATATTTATTGCTCTGCATTTGTGGATCAAAACATCCAACAAAACGTGTTTGTTTAAAAATAGAATCACTATATTTATACTAAAAAATGTTTAGAATTGAGAGTCCTCAGTGGTTGATACCTTTTAATGGCTAACTGAAAAGATGGTAACAAATTGCAAGCTTTCGAGACTACACAGGTCTCTTCTTCAGGCATAGACTAATTCAAATTCTGAAGAATCACATATTTATGCACAACATAGCACAGAAAAAAAAACCATGGATAAGACAGGTGGCATGAAGCAGAATTACCATGAGTGATTTCCTGTATATTTATACTACAGTCTTATACTTCCATCTGAAATGGGCAAATTTTCCTGCCTTTGTAATACTGCAGTGTTTTCTCTAGTGGGATATATGATAGGTAATTTAAAATGGCCAAGGTGCATGGTATGGGACAGGGAAGTGGATGCGATGACGATGAGCACAGAGGCTGAGGCTGTGGGCCAGGTGATACTTTGCCTGCCACGGGAGCACAACAAACACACACATCATGTCGATCTAGCTTCATGTATCACTTTGTAGGGGGGTGCAGAATAACAGTCTTGAAACCAGACCAGTGTGGAAAGGTTGTTGGATGGGTAGCAGATAATGCTTCCATTCACTTTGCTAGCAAAACCCTGTCTTCTATAAGGTCCAGTCTCAGTAGCCGTGATTCTGGTCCACATAATCATCACCCTGATTCTCCTTTCCACCATGTTGAGTGCCCGGAGACAAGTGATCCCACACTTGGACACTCTGAACAGCTGTTCATCCCATAACATCAGCCATTCACTGACAAAAGTTGTTACTGGGAAGGTCCACGTAACCATGGACATGTAGACAATTGCTTGTGGCCAGGAATGCAATTTTTCCCTGACGGCACACTCGGTGAATATTGTTGAAGCCGCGACCCAGTCGGACCTCGGGACGGAACATGTGCTACCAACACCAAGGATTGCAGGGTTGCCCCTACCTTCTACAGCAGTTACTGCACCTCCTCACCCTCCATTTCAGAAACGTCAACATCAGTTGCAAGCTGGAAGCACTGCAGCACTGCCTCGGCCAAGTGGCAACAAGCTCTGCTGAAGCTAATCTGCATAGGTAACAAACTGCACACTGCTGAAGAGTTGCTGAAATGTCTAACAGACCAGACTGATATGTGGCTGTCACCCCTGAATCTACAGTCAGGCATAGTTGTGTGTGACAATGGCCGTAACCTGGTGGCAGCTCTGAAGCATGGCAACTAGGGTTGAGCGAAACAGATCGGCACTTTTAGCAAAGTCGGGTCGGCGGTACACGATCTGCAATCCAAAGTCGGGTTTCGTTTATATATATATATATATATATATATATATATATATATATATATATATATATCATAGAGACACATATATATATATATATTTATATTTATATTTACTTCAGCGCGATAATGTTGAAAAGCCGGTAATTAAATTGCTTTTCATTTCTCCTGCCTAAACCCGACATGATATGAGACATGGTTTACATACAGTAAACCATCTCATATCCCTTTTTTTTTGCATATTCCACACTACTAATGTTAGTAGTGTGTATGTGCAAAATTTCGGCGCTGTAGCTATTAAATTTAAGGGTTAAATCGCGGAAAAAATTGGCGTGGGCTCCCGCGCAATTTTCTCCGCCAGGGTGGTAAAGCCAGTGACTGAGGGCAGATATTAATAGCCAGGAGAGGGTCCATGGTTATTGGCCCCCCCATGGCTAAAAACATCTGCCCCCAGCCACCCCAGAAAAGGCACATCTGGAAGATGCACCTATTCTGGCACTTGGCCACTCTCTTCCCAGTCCCGTATGGGGTAATGAAGGGTTAATGCCACCTTGCTGTTGTAAGGTGACATTAAGCCAGATTAATAATGGAGAGGCGTCAATTATGACACCTATCCATTATTAATCCAATTGTATGAAAGGGTTAAAAAAACCACACACACATTATTAAAAAGTATTTTAATGAAATAAACACAGCGGTTGTTGTAATATTTTATTGCTCTCTCAATCCACCTGAAGACCCTCGCTCTAAAAATAATAAACCGACAATATACATACCATCCGAGGATCTGTCAGGTCCCACGATGTAAATCCTTCTGAAGGGGTTAAAATATTTTACAGGCAGGAGCTGTGCTAATGCACTCGCTGCTGCCTGTAAACCCCGGCGAATGAATGAAGGTAATGTAGGTCAATGACCTGTAGTTACCTTCAGTCGCGGTGATGCGCCCTCTGCTGGATGTCCTCATGAACTGCAGCCTGGGAACTTTTTCCCACGCTCCAGGTCATATGAGGACATCCACCAGGGGGCGCATCACCGCGACTGAAGGTAACTATAGGTCATTGACCTACATTTCCTTTATTCGCCGGGGTTTACAGGCACGAGCACAGCTGCATTATAGCAGAGCTCCTGCCTGTAAACTATTTTAACCCCTTCAGATGGATTTACCTCGTGGGACGTGACAGTTCATCAGAGGGTATGCAGGGCCGTATTTAGAGTTTCTGCTGCCCTAGGCACTTTTCGTGCTGCCTCCCCCATTGGCGAGTATGACTAATGCAGACTCTATCGGCAGTGACTTAGGCTACTTTCACATCAGCGATTTTTGACACTTGCGGCAGATCCGGCAGTTTTTCCGCATCCGTAACGGATCACTTATGGCAACACTGTGTTCGGCCTCATTCATTCCCTATGGGACTTGCGGCACTTGCGGTTTTGCTGCGATCCGGCAAATGCGGTACTTGCAGCAACAGGAAAAAAAAATGATGCTAGCAGTGTTTTTTTTTTGTCTCGCCTCAAGTGCCGCACATGTCCACAAGTCCCATAGGGAATGAATGAGGCCGAACGCAGAGTGGCCGGCCCGTAAGTGATATGTTACGCGACAGATGCGGAAAAACTGCAGTGTCTGCCGCGAACGGAGAAAATCGCTGATGTGAAAGTAGCCTTAGCAAACCTTTCCATTAGTTGTCATGTGAGAATCTGGTGGATCTCATACACAGTACATAGTCAGTTGATTCTGCCACGGTTGCACGGTTTGGCTGACAGATTTTTAAGGGCAACCTGTCAGTCGATTCATACTACCAAAACCACGGGCAGCATCAGTCAGACTGCAAACAGGGACGTTTATCTCTGCAATGCTCGGACGTTTCAGAGAGAATAGTGTGAAGAGCTGGATGGGTAATTTAGTGAGAGAACGGACTAATCTGTTGCTATCGTCTGTGGGCTTCTCACTCCATGTCTCTAGATCAGGGGTGGGCAATTTATTTCCCCGAGGGGCCAGATGAAAGACCATGACTGTTGTGGAGCATGAAATAGCATGAAAATAATTCTACTCAATATTAATTAGTATTAATTGTATCACTTAATATTGAGAATTAAGTATGCTGACACCCGCTATATATCTTTAAACCCCCCACAGCCCCTTATATACAGCATGAGCCCCACACAGCCTCCCCATATACAGCATGAGACCCACATAACCTCCCCATATACAGCATGAGACCAGCCTCTCATCTCCTCAGCAGCCTCCCCTCTCCAGCCTCTCATCCCCTCTCCTCAGCAGCCTCCCCTCACCAGCCTCTCATCTCCTCCCCTCAGCAGCCTCCCCTCACCAGCCTCTCATCCCCTCTCCTCAGCAGCCTCCCCACACCAGCCTCTCATCTCCTCTCCTTTCCAGCCTCTCATCTCCTCTCCTTACCAGCCTCTCCTCACCAGCCTCTCCTCTCCTTAGCAGCCTCCCAACACCAGCCTCTCATCTCCTCTCCTTTCCAGCCTCTCATCTCCTCTCCTTTCCAGCCTCTCATCTCCTCTCCTTTCCAGCCTCTCATCTCATCTCCTCTCCAGCCTCTCATCTCCTCTCCTTTCCAGCCTCTCATCTCCTCTCCTTTCCAGCCTCTCATCTCCTCTCCTTTCCAGCCTCTCATCTCCTCTCCTTTCCAGCCTCTCATCTCCTCTCCTTTCCAGCCTCTCATCTCCTCTCCAGCCTCTCATCTCCTCCCCTTACCAGCCTCCCCTCTCCTCACTCACATCAGTAGACTCCCGTCTCCTCTCTCACCTCACTCCTCTCTGCAGCTTCCTGAGTCCTCACACACTGCCCGCCTCCTCTCCCTGCTCACCGCCGACTTCAGTATCGTCTCCCACAAACATGTCCGTCCTGCTTCTCTACAAAAAAGCAAAATGTCTTCCAGCTTGAAACGTGTAAATCACCACAATCTGTGTCTCCCCTGTATGTGCATGCTGAGACTTATAGTGCCACAGCAGCTGAGACAGGACAGAAGGGCTCTTACCTGCAGACAGCAGTCATGGACCTTAGCAGGGTCCCCCCTCTGACAGGCAACATCTGAGGGGGCAGACAAGCACAGAGGTGAGACCCCCAATATCCCCAGACCTCCCTGATTCTCCCTGTACAAACCCCCCAGTCACCTTCTCACCACATGGGGGACAGTACTGGCAGAGCACAAGAAGTGCAGCACTGAAACACTTCCCCCGCAGATGACACAGAAAGGTTCCTTGTTACCGAGGAGACAGGAAATCCTCGGGCTGACAGCAGTTAACTCCTTACTGTCTGTGCCGTCACCTGCGGAGTATTCCTGAGGGCTCTCACACCTCCAGTCTGCTCCAGTGCTCCTACATAAGAGCGCGCAGCGTGTCACATGACCCGCGTCAGGACCGTGATACACTTGGGCCTGCTGCTTAAAGGTACAGCACCCATTTCTGCCCCATACAGTAGTCAGGGCTGTAATGCCCTGATGGCGGCCCTGCGCCCGAGACCCCCTCCCCCCGCAGCAGCCAAGACTGAGGTGGGTGGGTGGGGCCAGGGGTGAACCTAGCCTCTATGCTGCCTGAGGCGAACTGCAAAATGGCGCCCCCCCCCCCCCATAGTAAAATCAGTATAAATAAATCTGGTTTACTCTTTACTTACATTCAATTTACATTACATTTACTCTTTACATGCATTCAGTAGTTTGAAGTCACATAGAGTGCAGAAATATGTCTACAGCCCTGAACACCCCTTTAATTGCTACGTACTGTAGATCTGTATCCAGATGTACGATAAATAATAATGATTGCAGGGGCCTTCACCATTTGACCCCCACTAATCACAGGCTGCAGTGGTCGTACTATTATGTACAGCAAATGACTGTGAGGTCAGTGATTGGCTGCAGCGGTCATGTAAATAATGCACAGGTCGACATCACTTTTGGTACCAGAGGGGAACACCGACACGAATGAGAATCACTAAATAATGTAATAGGGGGTTTTCAATTTTATTTTTTAAGACCATCCCTTACTCTTTTGAAAATTTGGCAAAATAAGAGAAAATTAAAGCCCACAACTGTCAGGTGACTGGCACAGGCCCCCCTTCAGGGAAACGTCTAAGGCTATGTGCACACATTGCGGGTCCGCCGCTGTGGGTCCGCAGCGGTTTCCCATGCGTTTACAGTACAATGTAAACCTATGGAAAACGGAATCCGCAGTGCACATGCTGCGGAAAAATCGTGTGGAAACGCTGCGGAATGTACATTTACATTACGTTTACATTCCGCAGCATGTCAATTCTTTGTGCGGTTTCTGCAGCGGTTTACACCTGCTCCATAATGGGAATCTGCAGGTGTAAAACCGCAGGTGAAATTCGCACAAAATCTGCAAAAAAAAAAAAAAACACAGTAAAGCCGCGGTAAAACGCAGTGCCTTTTACCTGCGGATTTCTGAAATCCTCTGCGGAAAAATCCGCAGCCCTCAAAAATACATGTGCACATAGCCTCACAGTCACCTGACCGCTGCAGTTAATCACAGGTTTTATCTGTTCTGTGACATCCAGATGGTGCAGTCATCACTTCCAGAACCGCTGTCGACCACCAGAGAGGTCTGTGGCTGAATTTCCGGGGGTGACAGGAGAGCAATATCTCTCTGTGTAGGATTTATTTTAAATAAACTAGTATGTATATACTGTATATTTCCCCATCTCAGACAACCCCTTTAATGCCAGGCAGGATACAATACAAACATAACACATCCTCTTCTATTTACCTTCATGGTCGCACAGTCTCCTGCTGCCTGCAGCTCCTGTACTTGGGGACTGGTACCATTGTCATATTAAGGAAGCAATTTATGACGTGGGATTTACCCTGCTGGCATCACTGCTATATTCTAGTGACAGTGACAAGCGCATAATACCGGGGGCATAGGAGAATAGATGGGGGCACGAGAGAACAGAGGGGGGGGGGACGAGAGAATTACAGTGACGGTTGCGCACTCTAATTGTGAATATAGGGGAACCTCAGAATATGACCTCGCTGTTATTGAAAATAAATCTATATACAAAAACGAACACTGATTTTACCGCCATATTGTGACAATATGCAACTCTGATGGTCGCAATACTCTGAGTGCCCCTATAACAATACAATAATGCTGAAGTGCCCACTTTACATTTAATAATGTCCCCTAAGTCCCTCATGTACTGCTCCATTATACACAGTATGGTGAGCTCAAAGCTTCCCTATACACAGTATAAGGCCCCCACAGCTCCCCTATACACAGTATGATGGGCCCACAGCTCCTCTATACACAGTATGATGGGCCCGCAGCTCCCTTATACACAGTATGATGGGCCCGCAGCTCCCTTATACACAGTATGATGGACACACAGCTCCTCTATATACAGTATGATGGGCCCACAGCTCCTCTATACACAGTATGATGGGCCCACAGCTCCCTTATACACAGTATGATGGGCCCGCAGGTCCCTTATACACAGTATGATGGGCCCGCAGCTCCCTTATACACAGTATGATGGGCCCACAGCTCCCTTATACACAGTATGATGGGCCCGCAGCTCCCTTATACACAGTATGATGGGCCCGCAGCTCCCTTATACACAGTATGAGCCCACAGCTCCCTTATCACAGTATGATGAGCTCACAGCTCCCTTATCACAGTATGATGGGCTCACAGCTCCCTTACCACAGTATGATGGGCCCGCAGCTTCCTTATACACAGTATGATGGGCCCGCAGCTCCCTGTCATGATTTGGCAGTCTGCAGTCACATAAAGTGACTGCAGACATTTATTCCAAACCTTTATCAACTTTATAGTATTAAATTGCTTATTATTAAATTATTAAAGCACCACTCTAGCAGGGTTTTTTTCCACCGCTGGAGTGGTGCTTTAAGCGCAGGTCCCCATTCCCAGTCATTTACTCATCCTCCGGTGTATTCACTATTTTGTGGCACTGCTGCAGTCCCACAGCTCAAACTTGTGAGTGCAGCTTCTGACTGGCCAGAAGTGAGAAGCTATGTCACATGCGCTCAATGTAAGACTATGAGGCTATGTGCACACGTTGCGGATTCGTATGCGCATTTTTCCCGCACAGTTTTTGCAAAATTCACAGGTAAAATGTGCTGCGTTTTACATGCGTATTTACCGCGGATTTCCTGTTTTTTTTGTGAGGATTTTGCCTGCGTTTTTACACCTGCGGATTCCTATACAGGAGCAGGTGTAAAATGCTGCGGAATCCGCACAAAGAATTGACATGCTGCGGAAAATACAAAGCAGCGTTTCCGCGCGGTATTTTCCGCACCATGGGCACTGCGGATTTGGTTTTCCATAGGTTTACATGGCACTGTAAACCAGATAGAAAACTGCTGTGAATCCGCAGCGGCCGCTCCGCACCGTGTGCACATAGCCTGAGAGTGAGAAAGAGGCCAGAACGAGACTCCCACAGACTCACACTGATTAGTGACCTCTGCGCTGCTCCATGAAACACTGGAGCCTCGGACAGGTCACAAACTGCAGGAGACGGAGCTGAGGGGAGACAAAAACAGATGAAAACGCCAGAAGGTGAGGATCAGACAGGGAGCAGGGGACGGGGATTGTCAGCACCGCTCCAGCAGTGAAATAAAAAATAATGCTGGAGTGGTGCTGTAAATGTGATGCAGCTCTTGGTTACTGTATGCGGCTCCTTATACTAATACTCATAAAGACCCAGGTGGTCCGTATCAAAAGCCCCCGACCCCCCATCTCCAGCCTCCCCAGACAGCAAATATTACATGATGGAGCACATATAATATCATAACAAAACATTATAATATTCAGCCCCAATACGCCCATCATCTCACATCCACCCCTCGGTGCCCTGTCCCACTTCACCCACCTTCAGCCCCCACAACACCCCCATGGTCTCACATTTACCCCCCAGTGCCCTGCCTCCCCTCCCCCACTTCAGTACCCAATACCCCCATCATCTTTCATTCACCCCATCAGTACCCTGTCCCCCTCACCCACTTTCAGCGCCCACAACACCCCCATAGTCTCACATTCACCCCCCAGTGCCCTGTCTCCCCTCCCCCACAATACCCCCATGGTCTCACATCCACCCCCTCATTACCCTGTCCCCCCTCACCCACTTTCAGCTCCCACAATACCCCCATGGTCTCACATTCACATCACAGTGACATACCTGAATTTAATAAGCCTAAAATGTTCCATCCCCAGCACTTACTGATAAAGTTTGCAGACAGGACCAGGAAGTGTCTTGGTGAAATGCAACATGTGGGCACTAGGACCCAGCGTGCCTGAGCCAATCCCAGCGTGCACAGAGGGAAGAACTGCAGCCGGGAAAAGCTTCATGATCAGGTCAGAAGGGGCGAAACCATTCACTGCAGGAGGGAGACTGCAGCCGCCACTGTGCTAGCAGCGTGCAGAGTCTCCGTCAGATGGGAGCAGACATTATACTGCTCTGCTCCTATGCTGTGTTCTGTATGTCACAGAAGTGGCCCTGGCTCCCGGTGGGCCCCTTCATGTGACAGGGCCCGGGCGATGCAGGCAAGCAGCCACAGTCCCCGCCCACAGGCTGTGCTTAGTTCGTTCAAGTAGCTCGTCTTCCTGGCTGCCTGGGCATGCTTATGGCTACTGCTAGTACCCGGCACATCTGATCTGACTGCAGGGGGCGGCGCTGTGCTGTCGCCCCCTGTTTTGAGGGACTGGATGCCGCTAGAGGTGAAGTGCTCAACTCACCTCATTATAGCGGCGCCCCTGGGTGGGGCGACCCCGGACTTTCAAAAAAAAAAATAAAAAAAATTTTTTTTCTTAAACTTGCTCAGGTGCCGCCCCCTGCATTGTCCCCGCCCTAGGCACGTGCCCTCGAGTGCCTAGTGGCAAATACGGCCCTGAAGGTATGTATATTGTTGGTTTATTATTTTTCCAAGCGAGGGTCTTCAGGTGGATTGAGAGAGCAATAAAATATTAAAGCAACCTCTGTGTTTATTTCATTAAAATACTTTGCAATATTGTGTGTGTGTTTTTTAACCCTTTCATACAATTGGATTAATAATGGATTGGTGTCAGAATTGACGCCTCTCCATTATTAATCTGGCTTAATGTCACCTTCCAATAGCAAGGTGGCATTAACCCTTCATTACCCCATATCCCACCGCTACAGGGAGTGGGAAGAGAGTGGCCAAGTGCCAGAATAGGCGCATCTTCCAGATGTGCCTTTTCTGGGGTGGCTGGGGGCAGATGTTTGTAGCCAGGGGGGGCCAATAACCATGGACCCTCTCCTGGCTATTAATATCTGCCCTCAGTCACTGGCTTTACCACTCTGGCGGAGAAAATTGCGCGGGAGCCCACGCCAATTTTTTCCGTGATTTAACCTCTAAATTTAATAGCTACAGCGCCGAAATTTTGCACATACACACTACTAACATTAGTAGTGTGGAATATGCAAAAAAAAAGGGGATATGAGATGGTTTACTGTATGTAATCATGTCTCATATCATGTCGGGTTTAGGCAGGAGAAATGAAAAGCCGGCAATTGAATTACCGGCTTTTCAACATTATCGCGCTAAAGCAAATATTAAAAAAGTATGCTTCCCCATTGAATTGCATTGGGTTTCGTGTTTTGGCCGATCCCCAACCCCGACTTTTCAATAAGATCGGCCGATTTCACTCGACCCGACTTTTGAGAAAGTCGGGTTTCGTGAAACCCGACTCAATCTCAAAAAATAAAAAGTCGCTCAACCCTAATGGCAACCATGCACATGTCCCACATGCTCAACTTAGAGGTTCAGCATTTTCTCAAAGCCTACCCAGGTCTGCCACGTGTGCCAATTTCTATAAGTCAGCTACTGCTGCCGTAGCCCTGGCCTTGCTGCAGAATTGTTTGCAACTTACAGCTCATCGACTGGTTTGCGAAGTCACCACGCGTTGGAACTCAACATTACATATATTGGCAAAGCTTTGTGCACAGCAGAGGGCAGTAGTTGAATACCAGCTACACCATGCACGCCGCTATTCCGTTCAGCCTCAGCACATAAGAGTTGATGAGTGGGCATGGATGTTTGACATATGTCAAAACTTTAAGGACTCGACCAAGATGGTGAGCGGCGCTGAAGCCATAATCAGCATCACCATCCCACTTCTCTGTCTACTGAAACACTCACTACTCACAAATAAAGAGGAGGCTTTGCAGGCGGAGCAAGTTGAGATGGAGCAAGAATCTCATTTCATCTTCTCAGCATGGATTGGATGATAATGAGAAGAAGGAGGAAGAGGAACAGGAGCTGGTTGCCTGCGCTACAGATGGTAGTACCCACACCACCTTCATCCCATCTGTTCAGAGTGGATGGCCTGAAGACGAGGAAGAGGAGGAGGATTAGGAAGACAACATGAACAGTTGTCCTCTTGGTGGGGACAGGGAAGTCTTGGCTGGCACACAGAGCTGAGTTTATGTTCTGCTGCTATTCCCGTGAACCTTGCATTGTACCCATTTTGGCCAACACTAAATACTGGTTGCTCACCTTTCTAGACCCACGCTACAAGAAAAACTTTATATCTCTCCTTCCAGTGGCAGAGAGGTCTAAAAAAAAAGTGTTGTAGACCAGAAGGCCCTAGTTGAAGAATTATTAAAAAAAAATACCCATCTTACAACACTAGAGGCAGAGGTTAGAATTCCTTGAATAACCAAGAAGTGGAGACTACGGAGACATACACAAGATGCAGCAGAGGCATGGGAACACTCTCATAGGTCTGTGACAGTTTACTCGGACCCTCCCACAACCATAGCCCTGATGTGACGGTACCAGCATCCTCTGTGATTCCTCTGTGCCTTACAACTATTGAGTATCCAAGCTAGACTCATGGCATGACCTGTCTCTCTACGTCATGGAGGTCCTGGCCTGCCCTGCTGCAAGCATTTTGTCAGAGCAGGTTTTTAGTGTCACCTGGGGTATTATAAGAGGAGAGAAGAGGAAATTTGAGACAATGTTCTCCGCCTGTCAACTGGAAATGCTGACAGGCTGAGTCTTATCAAAATGATCAAGGGCTGGATTGGGCCAGACTTCTGTACACCGCCAAATGACAGCAGCAGAACATATATTCAAATCCAGTGTTTTTTTTTTTTTTTTTTTTGGTCTATTTGCATATTTGCATGCATACCTGCCCAACCAAATATGGGTATATGCTTCAGAATTTCATCTTTTTTGTGTCATCCTCCTCCTCTTCCTCCACCGCCATATCAACAGGGTGATGATGCTACCCTCGCTATCAAATCTTTAAGGGTGTTTATGATGCCCCCATTAACAATTTTTAGAGGCCTACCTTGAACATTCTTTTATATCTATGCATACCCTCCAGGGGTAAATGTCTGACGCCCGCCAAATGTGTGCATCCAAGTAAAAGGGAAAGTCCTTAAAGGGGTTTTGAATAAAGTTTCTGTTCGTGACTCCACCTGTGGTTCTCGGTCAGTGATGACCGACGCTGCTTAAAGGGGTCTGCTGGGGTGATGTTATGGCAGCTAAGATGGTATGGCTTCCCACAGGTGAAACTGGGTCCCCATGGCTTCCGGTGTATAGATGAGGATGGTGGGTGGTATAGCAAGAAACGGAGGACACAGGTTTGTAGTCTCTTTACCTGGTTTACTGAAGGATTCAGGCAGCCACAGTCCAGTCCAGATCACAGATGCAGGTATGGTCCGGCAGGCTTGGAAGCGAGTTGGGAGTTCCCCTTACCAGGTGGGGTTAGAAGCCTTCCTCCTAGTGCTGTGGTGTAAGCCCTTGCTGCTTTAAGCCTCTCACAAGGTCCTCACTAGTGATGAGCGAGTGTACTCGTTGCTCGGGTTTTCCCGAGCATGCTCGGGTGGTCTCCGAGTATTTGTAACTGCTCAGAGATTAAGTTTTCATCGCCTCAGCAGCATGATTTGCAGCTACTAGACAGCTTGAACACATGTGGGGATTCCCTAGTAACCAGGCAACCCCCACATGTACTCAGGCTGGGAAGTAGTTGTAAATTATTCAGCTGCAGCAATGAAAACTAAATCTCCGAACACTAACAAATACTCGGAGACCACCTGAGCGTGCTCGGGAAAACCCGATCAAACAAGTATACTCGCTCATCACTAGTCCACACTTGTGTTCTCCCTGTTCTCCAGGTTGGTAGGACTCTACCCAAATGACAGGTAGCTCAAGCCTTTTTATAGGGTCTCTATCATGACCAGGGCTCTATACGCTACTGTGTCCTCAGGTGTAAGGGCGGACAGGTGACAATAAATCCAGCTGTTCTGCCGGTTTCTGCTGTGCCACTTGGAGTACGACACAACCCCGGTCTTCCGGCTACCAGTGTCTGCGCTCAGTAGGGTGGTAGCTCAGTCACAGCTATTCCCCTAGTTCTTCGCTCTCCTGTGCTTCTCTTCCCCTCCACGCTCTCTACAGCTTGTTCAGAGTTCTGTTCTATCTCTTTCCTTTCAGGAGCTGCAGCACCCTCGTGGCTGCACGACCCCTCTCTTTATACGTTCTGTCTCAGACTGCTACAGTCTGCTGTCTGGCAGTCACTGACTGAACTCACTTCCCCTCCAGACCAGAACAGAATATATATAGAGGAGCCACCCACAAGCTGGATCAGAGCTCCCCTTCTGGCCTGGAGTATGAACATGTTGTATGCTTGTGATACCAAATAAAAGGAATCCTTCCTCGCTTCCAATCATGACATTACTCTCCCCGTGAGGAAAGCAATGTAACTGTAACAACCAGGGGTGTTACAAATGCTTTTCAGCCCAAGCACTTAGTGCATGGGCATTAACAGTCTCCACTCCTTAAAAATGGGAAAAAATGTTTTCTGAGTCTCTGAACTAAATCTCTTCAAAGGGATATTGGAGTGCCTCCTTCTAAATTTTGTCATCCCTTGCACTTATTACATATGCTTTACCAGTGTAGTAGACGCACTCTTTAGTAATGGGAAAAAAATGCTTCTCTGTGGATCCACCTTCCAGTTGAGGGAAAAAAAATTTAAACCAAAAGAGCTTCTATGGGTTCTATTAGTGTATGATTCAGTGCGTTGTGGGCTGTCAGGTGGTCATCACATAGGGAGTTCTCACATTGCGTACAGGATTTAACAGGGGAGTTTGTACATTAAGTACAGAAGAGCCTGTCATCCTCCTTATCAGGCTGAATAGATGTGAAATGCTCCACTATATTCCCCAGCATGGTTGATAATATAACAAATCTTGATCCTGCTACATTAAAATAATCCCTTTTTTAGGGTTAATTCAAATAGATTCTATTTTGTTATAATACCACTCTTATCTGCAAATCGTCTATGGTGAGGTGTGGCAGAAGGGATAGCGTATGACAGGCATCTAGTCAGAGATTATTGCCTTATAAATTCTAAGCCTTGCTGCTGCTTTTTTTCCATGGACTCATTGACTGATTCATGTTTTTTTATGGTGATCTGTACTCAGATATTCATGAAAGCTGGCAGTGTTACTTGCGTTCCTGCAGAGTTTGTTGCTGCCATGTACAAGAAAAAATATTTTCAGGGCCTGTTCAAATCTCTTCTATATTGTACAATAATACTACTCTTATCTGCACTTTGTCTATGGTGAGGTGTGGCAGTAGGTATAGGTTATGAGAGTCATCTAGTCAGGGATTATTGCCTTATAAATTCTAAGCCTTCCTGATGCTGCTTCTTTTTTACATAGCCTTATTGACCGATTCATGTTTTTTTACAGTGATCCGTACTCAGAAATTCATCAGAGCAGGCAAAATTAACCAATTTAATGTGTCCATTCCCAGTTTCTCTCTATCATCTGTATGTAAGAGGTAGGGGTGGGAGACTTTACACTACTGGAGCTGCAATTACCACTTCTAAACTCTCCAGTGCTTTGTTTCCATTTATTTCTGGGTACTTCTTTAAGTATGTTTGGGGTTATTGTCCTGCTGGAAGACCCATGACTTACGACACAAACCCAGCTTTCAGACCCCTGGCACTACATTGCGACCCAAAATTCTTTGGGACTCTTAACATTTCATGATGCCTTGCACACAGTCAAGGCAGCCAGGGCCAGAGGCAGAAAAACAACCCCAAAATATCAGTGAACCTCCACGATATTTCACTATAAGTATTGTGTTCTTTTATTTGTAGGCCTCATAACATTTACAGTAACAGTAGAATGATGTGCTTGACCGGAAACCTCCATCTTGGTCTCATCTATCCACAAGACGCCTTCTGGCCCTCTAAAAATTGTGGGGCCTGCCTGTTATCCCTCTATAAATTGTGAGAGCTGCCTGCTGGCCCTCCAAGTTTCAAACTTTACATTATTAATATGAAAAAGAAAATTTGCCACCTCAAAAAGATAAATTACATTGCAGTGGAAATATACGACTATGCAAAGCGTAGCCATCTGCTGGCCATCCAAAAATGGTTAGTGAGGGCTGGCTGCTGGCCCTGTGACAATAGTGGGGCTCACCTGCTGGCCTTCTAATATTAGAAAGGGCCGCCTAATGGCCCTCTACAAATAGTGATGGCCACCAAATGGCCCTGAAAAAAAAATTGTGACTTTCAGAGACCCTGCTTCATAAATGAAACAGGATGTGTTTGATCATGTCTCACATACCTCATGGACAGATAACGTATTATAATGCTAAAATTATATTTGCTGTAGAATGTTTTTTTCACCACTGAAAGCAATGCAAACGTGTAAAAACGCAGCAAAAACACTACAGTATGTGTACATAGTCCAAGGTGTGGAGAAGCATTTTTTTTCTCTTATTTATTTTGGCTTATATACAAGTCATTGTCCTGGAAGGAATGTTTCTTAACATTTATTCCAATCAAATCTTTTTAACTGTGGTTTTGCATGCTTTATTGTTAGTCCATAAAAGTGGTGTAATATTCTGATAACATTGTTCTCAGCAGCGACCTGGGATTCAGAGATGCTTCCAGGGGTCTTCCCCATGCCGTTCAGTTCTGTTCAGGTGAAAAAAACTTATGGCTCATTAAAAAAAGGCAAGAAGAAAACAATAGTAAGTGGCGGGAAGGAATTAACACACCAAAAGCCATTAATCATATCAAGTTAAGAGCCCAGATACAATCTTCTGCATCGTAATATGTACACTGCGTGCAGAATTATTAGGCAAGTTGTATTTTAGAGGATTATTTTTATTATTAATCAACAACTATGTTCTCAATCAACCCAAAAGAGTCAAAAATATCAAAGCTTAATATTTTGGAAGTTGGAGTGTTTTTTTTTTTAGATTTGGCTATCTTAGGAGGATATCTGTTTGTGCAGGTAACTATTACTGTGCAGAATTATTAGGCAACTTAATAAAAGCCAAATATATTCCCATCTCACTTGTTTATTTTCACCAGGTAAACCAATATCACTGCACAACATTTAGAAATAAACATTTCTGAACCGCAAAAACAAAACCCCCCAAAATTAGTTACCAATATAGCCCCCTTTCCTTATAATGATGCTCAGCAGCCTCCATCCATAGATTCTGTCATTTGCTTGATCTGTTTATGATCCATATTGCGTGCAGCAGCCACCACAGCCTCCAGACACTGTTCCGAGAGGTGGACTGTTTTCCCTCCCTGTAGATCTCACATTTTATGAGGGACCACAGGTTCTCTATGGGGTTCAGATCAGGTGAACCCGGGGGCCATGTCATTATTTTTTCTTCGTTGAGCCCTTTACTGGCCAGCCACGCTGTGGAGTAGTAGTGCAGCGCCCCAGAGTCCTGGTCGTTGCAGTACTGATGCTCCGCTGCTAAGGGGGGCTATGGTACGTCTGATGGCACTGAAGGAGTTCACCTGACCAGGTATCACAGACACCAATACACTTCACAGTCTGGCCTCCAGGGGGAGCTAAGGGTACTATGTATTAGGCCACTCCTCACATTTGGTAAAACTGGGGGTTAGATAGGAAGTTAGAGAGAAGCTGACTGGGTTGGAACTAGGCAACATCCTGTGGCAGAGGGTGTTGCAGGGGAAGATTCAGGGGGGTCCCTGTCAGGGGTGGGATCCTGACAGAGGCCTAGCGAACAGAAAGAACGTTACGGGACCGCGCCTGCACTTCATTGCGGCGGTACCCCAAGAAAGGACAAGAAGCGAGGTTTATTGTGCTGAGTGAGAAACGAGATCAATGCAACAAGGAGAAACACCAGTAGGAGTCGTGCTGTAAGACGAGGCAACATCCTACTGAGGCGCGTAGCCGGTGGCCGGAACGCCGAGGAAGTATTGAGCTCCAGGCCTTACTTCAAACCTACGGCAGGACAGTCAGTTATAGGCGGGCTGTCTCACTCAAATCACCTAAGAAGACATAGGGGGCAACATTTGGAGAGTGGCGACTCCAGGGTCCCGGAAGACCTCCGAGTCTACCCGTCATACGGGTGCGTCCTAGCCATATCATCGGGGGGACGGAGAAGAACATCATAATCGAGTTGTGAGGGAACTTCAGAAACAGACACAACAGTTGTGAGGACTATCCCGTAAGCACAGCAGGGGAGGACCACAACACACAAGCGCTAGAAGGTAGGCACAGATTTCCACCTGCAAAGGGAACCCTGGAGGTGCCATCGGACCGGCCGGACTTACGCAGCCCGGCTAACCGTATTCCGGATTGAGGATCCTGAAGCCTTCAGTAAAGAGGTAAAGAGACTGCAACCTGGTGTCCTCGTTATTTACTGCGACCTGCACCGCACCATAACATCATCACCATCCCCCACCTTTCATTGGGCCCCCACAGCAGGGTCACGGACCGGGTCTGGCCACCGTGACAACCCCAGAACAGAGACTCGGAGGCCCGGTACCGGGTACCCCTCGGCCCTGCGGCAGTGGGGGCGCTACAACTTGGCGTCACGAACAGGATCTACTTAAGCCTGAAGAATCAGGTCATGTGTGCCTTGGAACTGTGATTTATTATACTTGGACTGTGACTTATTGCAAAGACTGTGCATCGCCACTTGCCGCCAAAAGTTCCCACTAAAACCAACGCCATTACAGCGCTAATGAGAGCACAGGAGGAGAAGAAGGGCGTGGAGTAGGCGTGGACCAGCTGAAGAGCGCGAAAGACAATGGCCGCCCAGTCTAAATATTTCTGTACCTTGAGGACGTGTCCGTCAGCAGCCGAGATCCGCCTCTTGATTCTCAATGGTGGGCGGAGGCAGAGAAAACGGAACCGCCCACGAAGGAGAGAGCGGGAAAAGCACGAGGAAGAAGTCAACCACATGGTGGACGCCATGGCCAGCCGCCCGGAGCCGGAGCGTGGGGTCGGAGCAGAGGACTCCCCCAGCTACCCAGAGAGATACCGTGGCCAGGCATCACCTGTTGGCTCTGACTTCCTGCAGGCCGGAGTGGACAAGCTCAGCGACCAACTCCTGCGGACGCAGCTGAGCACTGAGGCCGGGTGGAAGAAGACCTTCATTGGGAGCCTCACCAGACGCCTGTCGGCAGCCTCGTCTGGTCCGGAGCAAGAAAGAAGTTCCAGCGCTCCGAAGCCAGAAAGCAAGGCCCTGCCGGAAAGCGAGATGCTGCAAGCCGAGATGACAACGTCGCAGCACGAGGCCCTGCAGCCAGCATTCCAGACCCCAGCGGAGGAAGAGCAGACCGGCACCGGAGGGACCGCATCTGAAGCAGGTATGAAGGACGACCCTGCCCTGATGACCGACACCACTCCAGTGACTGCTAGTGCCACAGCTGCTGACTCCGTTCCAGTGACTGATCTTGCAGCAGCCGCTACCTCTGCTGCAGCAAATGCCCATACTCAAGCTGCGCAGACCTACATCGCTGTGCATGATTTAACCGTACATGAAAGACGGATTAACGGCGTTTGTCCAGCACTGGGTGTAACCCTGGACCTCACTTTTCCCAGGCCAAGAAGGGTTAAGTGCCAGGTGCAGCCCTGGAAGCCATCCAACTAAACCTCGGAAACCTGAACATGTAAATAGTTCACTGTTTGTTTCCATGCTTTTTGCTGCTTTAAACCCGACTAGGGTTATTCTTAAAGGGATCCCTTTGTTTACCCGGGATCCATATTGCTTTTTATTTTTTTGCTTTTATTTTCCTTTTTGCTCCTTGTTCCCCCCCCCCATGTTATAAAGACTGCCGAATCATGGACGTGAATGGTTCACAAACTGTAATGTAAATAGTTTGCACCTTCTTAAAGGTGCCCCCTACTGGTTTTACAACAAAGAGAACTCTTTGCGAAGAAACTGTTCCTGGAAACAGTACAGAAATTCCTGCTGCAAAAGGACTTGCAGCTTGAGAAGTTGCACTACCTCATAGAGACTTGGTCCCTTCTTAAAGGGAACGTTCATCCATAGCACTTACAGAATGATGATGCTGTGAAAGGAAGTACTAATAATGCTTACATATGAGAGTTATATGTAGTGAGCTAGTTAATTGTGAGAAATGTTTAATGATGTTGCTAGAAGAATGAGGACAGCAAGTGAACCCGGGTGGGGTTAGTCGGTGAGTCCTCCTAGGAGCCATACAGAGATGGCTCGATGATCCTGAACCGAGAGAAGGAAGATAAGTTCTATACTGTGTATAGTAGCAGAAAGGCAGTAGGCCCGGGCGGAAAGGGGCGGTCCTGCAACAGAACGAGAGGCAGTAGGCCTGGGGCAGATAGACAAGCGGTCCTGCAGATGTAAAGATCGAAAATGAAGAAAAGTTGATTAGCCTTAGTGTTTTATAAGAAGGTCTTTAGTGGATTCAGCGTGTACATCCTTAAAGGCAACGTTAAATTATTGTTCAAAAATTTGCACTTAGTAGAATACCTGGTTGGGTAAGAAAAGTTATTTATAGTATGTTATTTAAAGTATTTAACCATGTTTGTAACGTTCAAGTGTCCTCACCTCCCATAAAGGGAAGCTCCGTTCAAATTTGCTTATTGTTATTGCATTTCAAAATTGTATGTCTTTTTGCTGACATGTATTGTTGTTTTCTTCCCAGTCCAGGAGTACTGGATTTAACCGGGGGGGAGTGCAGCGCCCCAGAGTCCTGGTCGTTGCAGTACTGATGCTCCGCCACTAAGGGGGGCTATGGTACGTCTGATGGCACTGAAAGAGTTCACCTGACCAGGTATCACAGACACCAATACACTTCACAGTCTGGCCTCCAGGGGGAGCTAAGGGTACTATGTATTAGGCCACTCCTCACATTTGGTAAAACTGGGGGTTAGATAGGAAGTTAGAGAGAAGCTGACTGGGTTGGAACCAGGCAACATCCTGTGGCAGAGGGTGTTGCAGGGGAAGATTCAGGGGGGTCCCTGTCAGGGGTGGGATCCTGACAGAGGCCTAGCGAACAGAAAGAACGTTACGGGACTGCGCCTGCACTTCATTGCGGCGGTACCCCAAGAAAGGACAAGAAGCGAGGTTTATTGTGCTGAGCGAGAAACGAGATCAACGCAACAAGGAGAAACACCAGTAGGAGTCGTGCTGTAAGACGAGGCAACATCCTACTGAGGCGCGTAGCCGGTGGCCGGAACGCTGAGGAAGTATTGAGCTCCAGGCCTTACTTCAAACCTACGGCAGGACAGTCAGTTATAGGCGGGCTGTCTCACTCAAATCACCTAAGAAGACATAGGGGGCAACATTTGGAGAGGGGCGACTCTAGGGTCCCGGAAGACCTCCGAGCCTACCCGTCATACGGGTGCGTCCTAGCCATATCATCTGGGGGACGAAGCAGAACATCATAATCGAGTTGTGCGGGAACTTCAGAAACAGACACAACAGTTGTGGGGACTATCCCGTAAGCACAGCAGGGGAGGACCACAACACACAAGCGCTAGAAGGTAGGCACAGATTTCTACCTGCAAAGGGAACCCTGGAGGTGCCATCGGACCGGCTGGACTTACGCAGCCCGGTTAACCGTATTCTGGATTGAGGATCCTGAAGCCTTCAGTAAAGAGGTAAAGAGACTGCAACCTGGTGTCCTCGTTATTTACTGCGACCTGCACCGCACCATAACATCATCACCATCCCCCACCTTTCATTGGGCGCCCCACAGCAGGGTCACGGACCGGGTCTGGCCACCGTGACAACCCCAGAACAGAGACTCGGAGGCCCGGTACCGGGTACCCCTCGGCCCTGCGGCAGTGGGGGCGCTACAGTTTGAGGCATGTGATGGAGCATTGTCCTGCATGAAAATCATGTTTTTCTTGAACGATACCGACTTCTTCCTGTACCACTGCTTGAAGAAGTTGTATTCCAGAAACTGGCAGTAGGTCTGGGAGTTGAGCTTCACTCCATCCTCCACCCGAAAAGGTCCCACAAGTTCATCTTTGATGATCCCAGCCCATACCAGTACCCCACCTTGCTGGCGTCTGAGTCGGAGTGGAGCTCTCTGCCCTTTACTGATCCAGCCTCTGGCCCATCCATCTGGCCCATCAAGAGTCACTCTCATTTCATCAGTCCATAAAACCTTTGAAAAGTCAGTCTTAAGATATTTCTTGGCCCAGTCTTGACGTTTTATCTTATGCTTCTTGTACAAAGGAGGTCGTTTTTCAGCCTTCCTTACCTTGGCCATGTCCCTGAGTATCGCACACCTTGTGCTTTTTGTTACTCCAGTAACGTTGCAGCTCTGAAATATGGCAAAACTGGTGGCAAATGGCATCTTGGCAGCTTCACGCTTGATTTTCCTCAATTCATGATGGGCAGTTAATTTGCGCCTTTTTTGCCCAACACACTTCTTGCGACCCTGTTGGCTATTTGCCACGAAACACTTGATTGTTCCATGATTACGCTTCAAAAGTTTGGCAGTTTCAAGACTGCTGCATCCCTCTGCAACACATCTCATAATTTTGGACTTTTCAGAGCCGTCAAATCTCTTTTCTGACCCATTTTGCCAAAGGAAAGGAAGTTGCATAATAATTACGCACACCTTATATAGGGTGTTGATGTCATTAGACAACACCCCTTCTCATTACAGAGATGCACATCACCTGATTTACTTAATTGGTAGTTGGCTCTCAAGCCTGAACAGCTTGGAGTAGGACAACATGTATAAAAAGTATCATGTGATCAAAATACAACTTGCCGAATAATTCTGCACACAGTGTATTGTCCCATCCACTAACTCTTGCAGAATATAGTCTACCTCTATAAAGTAGCAGTATAATAGTGGTGCCACAGCTTTTATTGTTGTGCATAGGGGGCAGTATTATAGTAGCTATATTCTTGTACATAGGAGCAGTATTATAGTAGTTATATTCTTGTACAGAGGGGGCAGTATTATAGTAGCTATATTCTTGTACATAGGGGCAGTATTATAGTAGTTATATTCTTGTACAGAGGGGGCAGTATTATAGTAGTTATATTCTTGTACATAGGGGGAGTATTATAGTAGTTATATTCTTGAACATAGGAGCAGTATTATAGTAGTTATATTCTTGTACATAGGGGGCAGTATTGTAGTAGTTATATTCTTGTACATAAGGGCAGTATTATAGTAGTCATATTCTTGTACATAGGAGCAGTATTATAGTAGTTATATTTTTGTACATAGGGGCAGTATTATAGTAGTTATATTCTTGTACATAGGGGCAGTATTACAGTAGTTATATTCTTGTACATAGGAGCAGTATTATAGTAGTTATATTCTTGTATATAGGGAGCAGTATTATAGTAGTTATATTCTTGTACATAGGAGCAGTATTATAGTAGTTATATTCTTGTACATAGGGACAGTATTATAGTAGTTATATTCTTGTACATAGGAGTAGTATTATAGCAGTTATATTCTTGTACATAGGGGCAGTATTACAGTAGTTATATTCTTGTACATAGGAGCAGTATTATAGTAGTTATATTCTTGTATATAGGGAGCAGTATTATAGTAGTTATATTCTTGTACATAGGAGCAGTATTATAGTAGTTATATTCTTGTACATAGGGACAGTATTATAGTAGTTATATTCTTGTACATGGGGCAGTATTATAGTAGTTATATTCTTGTACATAGGAGCAGTATTATAGTAGTTATATTCTTGTACATAGGAGCAGTATTATAGTAGTTATATTCTTGTACATAGGAGCAGTATTATAGTAGTTATATTCTTGTACATAGGAGCAGTATTATAGTAGTTATATTCTTGTAGATAGGGAGCAGTATTATAGTAGTTATATTCTTGTATATAGGAGCAGTAATAGAGTAGTTATATTCTTGTACATAGGGAGCAGTATTATAGTAGTTATATTCTTGTATATAGGATCAGTATTATATTAGTTATATTCTTGTATATAGAAGCAGTATTATAGTAGTTATATTCTTGTAGATAGGGAGCAGTATTATAGTAGTTATATTCTTGTACATAGGGGCAGTATTATAGTAGTTATATTCTTGTACATAGGAGCAGTATTATAGTAGCTATATTCTTGTACATAGGGGCAGTATTATAGTAGTTATATTCTTGTACATAGGGGCAGTATTATAGTAGTTATATTCTTGTACATAGGGGCAGTATTATAGTAGTTATATTCTTGTATATAGAGGCAGTATTATAGTAGTTATATTCTTGTACATAGGGAGCAGTATTATAGTAGTTATATTCTTGTACATAGGAGCAGTATTATAGTAGTTATATTATTGTATATATGATCAGTATTATAGTAGTTATATTCTTGTACATAGAGAGCAGTATTATAGTAGTTATATTCTTACACATAGGGGGCAGTATTATAGTAGTTATTTTCTTGTACATAGGGGCAGTATTATAGTAGTTATATTCTTGTACATAGGGGCAGTATTATAGTAGTTATATTCTTGTACATAGGGGCAGTATTATAGTAGTTATATTCTTGTACATAGGGGCAGTATTATAGTAGTTATATTCTTGTACATAGGGGCAGTATTATAGTAGTTATATTCTTGTACATAGGAGCAGTATTATAGTAATTATATTCTTGTACATAGAAGCAGTATTATAGTAGTTATATTCTTGTACATAGGGGCAGTATTATAGTAGTTATATTATTGTACGTAGGAGCAGTATTATAGTAGTTATATTCTTGTACATAGGAGCAGTATTATAGTAGTTATATTCTTGTACATAGGAGCAGTATTATAGTAGTTATATTCTTGTACATAGGAGCAGTATTATAGTAATTATATTCTTGTACATAGAAGCAGTATTATAGTAGTTATATTCTTGTACATAGGGGCAGTATTATAGTAGTTATATTATTGTACGTAGGAGCAGTATTATAGTAGTTATATTCTTGTACATAGGGGCAGTATTATAGTAGTTATATTCTTGTACATAGGAGCAGTATTATAGTAGTTATATTCTTGTACATAGGGGGCAGTATTATAGTAGTTATATTCTTGTACATAGGAGCAGTATTATAGTAGTTATATTCTTGTATATAGGAGCAGTATTATAGTAGTTATATTCTTGTACATAGGAGCAGTATTTATAGTAGTTATATTCTTGTACATAGGAGCAGTATTTATAGTAGTTATATTCTTGTACATAGGGGCAGTATTATAGTAGTTATATTCTTGTACATAGGGGCAGTATTATAGTAGTTATATTCTTGTACATAGGAGCAGTATTATAGTAGTTATATTCTTGTACATAGGGGCAGTATTACAGTGAAGTACATAAAACTTCTAAAGTTGATTCACAAATCAATGTTTTTCATAAATGTGCTGTCATTGTACCTAAAGCACGTTAATTCATTATTGAATATTGGTTTTTACATGTCAATCACACGGACCAGAAATTGACAAAATTCTGATCTGGTGTAACCTGTAATCCATCTGGGTTCTCATCTCACAGGTTCGATTCCTGCGGGTTCTGCCATCTGTAATGCTCGAGGAAGCAGTGGCCGAGCGTTGTCTCCGTGTCTCTGTACAGTACAGAGTAGGGCCCCTGGCCGGCCGTGTGTTGTTACCTCTTGTAATTTCAGCTGCAGACAGCAGGATATTTCATGCCAGGACCTGACAAAGTAGAGATGAATGAGAGAGACTGGAGTAGGACGATGTCCATCCGGTAGCAGTAATGGCACATAAGAATACATCTTCTGCACAATTCAGAGGTAGACGCGGGATGGTCACACGTGGCAGCAGGTTACTATCCGGGCCTCCATCTTCACTTCTTGTCGGGCCGCATGGGTTAGGGTGTGTCGCTGCTGCTGCTCATAACTATTCTCTACTTCCAATGTATTTGTACCTCCCGCATCTAGTCGCGCCTCTGCATCTTTGTACCTGTTAACCCTTGCAGCACCTCCTTAGGAGATAATATCTGCCATCCTGGCCCGCCTCCACTATGACCCTCAGGTCGGGGGACACTCTTCTTGTAGTAGTCGTCTCACTTGCCTGTGTCACCACTTCTGCCTCCTGATACTTGGTACCTTCAGAACTTGATACCTGAGTGTGATCCCCTCACTTCTCCGCACACAATACCCATAGTAGGTGCTGTTCTGCCAACCAACCTCATTCTTTCTCCTTTCAGTAATTCCACCAACTCGCCAACAAACAGGAGCTATGTCCCTATACCCTCTCAACCCCTCCCAGCATGGGCTCACCTAACATTTAACTCTGCATGCAAGCTAAAGAAGTGCTGCAGGCCACAGAGTAGATAAAACAACATACACAGGTCAATGCATTATATTAAGGGGCGGAGAGGGAGGTGCCAATGGCTTTTGCAGCCGTACGTCACCAAGCACAATGCCGAGCGTCGGATGGAGTGGTGTAAAGCTGCCATCACTGGATTCTGGAGGAGACGTGTTCTGTGCAGTGACGGATCGCACTTCTCTGATGGAGGAGTCTGATGGAGGAGTCTGGGTTTGGTGATTGCAGGAGAACATTACCCTCTGACTGCACAGATGGTGGAGGAGGATAATGCTCTGGGAATGTTATCAGGGGGCGGCCTCGGACCCTCAGCTCCAGTGATGGGGAATCTTTATTTTCAGCACAAGATGTGGACAATTGTAGCTTCAGGTTTGTGGAACCATTTGGGGAAGAGCCTTATCTGTCACCCATGACTGTGCCCAGTGCACAGGGTCCATACAGACATGGGGGGAGAACATAAGCCTGGACCTCAGCCCCATCCTATAAGGAGATTGTGAGCCCGATCTCCCCCCAATATCAGGGTCTGACCCCACAAATGATCTTCTGGATAAAGGGACAAAAATCCTCACAGATGCCTTCAAAATCTTGTAGGGATCCTTCCCGGAAGAACGAGAGCCGTTATATCTGCAGAGGATGACTCCATATTAGTCTCTATGGATGTAGGATTAGAGGTTAGAAAAGCTCCAGGATGGGAATCGGGAGGGGGCACATACTTTTCTCCCTATAGTGTCTTTCAGTTTGTCAATTTCCAGTAATCATCGTGCAGTTTTTCTCTTGACCAGCAGAGGGAGCTATGTTCCTATTTTTCAGCTCTCACATCCTGGTAAAGTTCTTGCCGTTCACATATAAAATGTTCTTATGACTTTAGATTGAGCCAAAAAAGTCGGTGATTTAATGTATTTGAACAATAAAGCGTCAACATATTCTATGAAGTCATTACTTTCATCAGTAATTAATTGAAGATTTACATCGAATAATTACTAATGTTTAATTAGTGTTACCAAACTCACAGGCAGCTAATTAGATTTTATGCTCCATTTGTAATCACTTAAAACTTTTCCATTATATAATAATTTTTCCTAATAGTCACATGGTTTACAGGTATCACTGTTTCATCGGGGTTTGGAGGAAATCAAAGTGTTGTCTCTAGAACTTCCAGCAATCAGTAGATTCTGCACAGTTCTATAAATAATTGTGCTATTTAGGGGCAGGGCCTAGCATTGCTAAGCAGGGGTTGGGCCTAGTGATGCTAAGCAGGTGTGGGGCCTAGTGGCACTAAGCATTGGTGGGGCCTAGTGGCGCTAAGCAGGGGTGGGGCCTAGTAGCACTAAGCATCGGTGGGGCCTAGTGGCACTAAGCAGGGGTGGGGCCTAGTGGCACTAAGCATCGGTGGGGCCTAGTGGCACTAAGCAGGGGTGGGGCCTAGTGGCACTAAGCATCGGTGGGGCCTAGTGGCGCTAAGCAGGGGTGGGGTCTAGTGGCACTAAGCATCGGTGGGGTCTAGTGGTGCTAAGCAGGGGTGGGGCATAGTGGCACTAAGCAGGAGTGGGGCCTAGTGGCGCTAAGCAGGGGTGGGGCCTAGTGGCACTAAGCATCGGAGGGGCCTAGTGGCGCTAAGCAGGGGTGTGGGCTAGTGGCACTAAGCATGGGTGGGGCCTAGTGGCACTAAGCAGGAGTGAGGCCTAGTGGCGCTAAGCAGGAGTGGGGCCTAGTGGCGCTAAGCAGGGTGGGGCATAGTGGTGCTAAGCAGGGGTGGAGCCTAGTGGGGGCTACACAGGGGTGTGTCCTAGTGGCGCTAAGCAGGGGTGAGGTCTAGTGGTGCTAAGCAGGGGTGGGGCCTAGTGGCGCTAAGCAGGAGAGGGGCCTAGTGGCGCTAAGCAGGGTGGGGCGTAGTGGTGCTAAGCAGGGGTGGAGCCTAGTGGGGGCTACACAGGGGTGTGGCCTAGTGGTGCTAAGCAGGGGTGGGGCTAGGTATAGGGCCACTTCTCATCCATCAATGCAATATAGGAACAATTCATTCTGATCTGCTGAGGAGAGCTGTCACAGTTTATACTGTAGATGAATGTGGATCTGTGACACAGGATCCTCGGACAGTAAAATCTAAGTATCTATGTGGAAAATACATGTTCTAAAGTAACTCTGTAACTGCTACACCCACAGTGCCCCTGCAATATTCCCATTCATAATACCCCAGTGTTAGTAGCACCATTAACAGTGTCCCTGTCGTAAAATAAAACAATCACGGCATCACACCACCTCTAAAACAACACTATCCACCATGCTCATAACAGCCCCATTTGCAGTGCCAATTTACTACTGCCATTCACAATGCACCTATCATGGCGTCATTGTCATATATTGATGCCACTTACGATGATGAGGACAAGGCAGCTGATACCACTCTGTCATTCTGCTGGAATTATAAGAGCAGACTGGTTGCTTTATAAGGAGACTAGTGCTTGAAATAATTATCTTTGTTTGTTTACCATGTTACTTCCATGGAAATAGTTACAGTCTTCATTGTTTTGGATCAAAGGGCTTTACAGGCAAGGACATTGCTGCTTGTAAGATTGCTCCTAAATCGACCATTTATTGGATCATCAGGAACTTCAAAGAGAGAGGTTCAATTGCTGAGAAGAAGGTTTCGAGGTGCCCAAGAAACGGTTATCAGGTGCCAGGACAATCTCTTAAGGAATCTTCTATGGGATTGGATCAACTCCAGCGCAGAGTTTGCATTGGAATGGCAGCAGGCAGGAATAAGCGTATCTGCCCACAGTGTGGTATTTATTGGTTTATTAGAGAATATTATTTGAGTGGCACCTATTTTGTGGGCACTATATGATGGTAATTTATTGGCTCTTTAGTGAGTATTGTATAATATATGTTCACAATATGGTGGCATTATATTGGCTTGTTAGTGTATTATTCAGTAGAACATATGTGTGCACTATATGGTGTTAAATTAGCTAATCAGAGAATATTACTCCTGTAGTACACATTATGAGGGGCACTATGTAGTGGCATTTTATTGGCTTCATAAAGAGTATTAGTTTCGTAATACATATAATTAGTATTATTGGAGTAGTATTTATTATGTGTGCACGATATAGGGGAATTATATTGCTTAAAATGGTATTTTACATTAGTATTCATATTATTTCTTCTCTGTATGGGGTATTGTATTGGCTCATTTTGGAGGTTTGAGTATTGCATACTGTTTTGGCACTGTATTGTGGCATTATATCATTATCAGCTACTTTGAGTATTATTGGAATTGTACATATCATGTGAGTATTGTATGGGGGTATTATTTTGGCTTATTATGGTATTTTACATTAGTATTGCACATTATTTCAGCACTCTATGGGGTATTATATCAGTTACTTTGCATATTATTGGAGTAGTACATATGTGAGCACCGTATGGGGGTATTATATCAGCTTATGGTATTTTACATTAGTATTGCATATTATGTGAGCACTATATGGGGTATTATATCAGTTACTTTGTGTATTATTGGAGTAGTACATATTATATGAGCACTATATGTATTATATCGGCTTATGGTATTTTGCATTAGTATTGCATTTTACATGAGCACTACATGGGGGTATTATATTGGCTTATGGTGTTTTGCATTAGTATTGTATATTATGTGAGCACTATATGGGGGTATTATATTGGCTTATTTGGGTGATTTGAGTATTGTATGCTCTTTGGGCTCTGTTTGGTGATGTTTTTCACCAACGTGGGTTGAGCTGAAGAGGAAAACTGTCAAAACTTGGGGGTCTCTAATTTCTTTTTTGCCCATTGCCCCGTTTTCCTGGGTCCCACAATACACAGACCGCAGCGCAGATCGAGCGGAGCGCCCCCTATAATCACTGCCGCATCAATTTTTACGCACATTTGGGAGAATTCATGGCACTCCTGCCGGCTACAGAGGCAGCTATCACATTTCTTAATAAATGTCATCTTTATTGCCATCTCCCTGATTCCTGTAACATTTTAATTAATTCATACTGATTGAATAAATGTACATTTAGACTAGTTTCTTAATGAGGGCACGTTTAGTATAAAGGTTCTACATCATCCTGATATCCTGCGGGTAATTATATCCTAATTATATGGTGAGAAGAAAGAGTCTATAACTCAGGGCAGCCATTGTTCATTGGACCCAATTAACAATTACACGCGGATAATAAAAAGTTCATGACGAGGTTGTCCGTCAGTCAATTTAAAAACCTTTATAGCAATCGAACCTCGGTACAAGACGGAGATCTAACCTGGTTAAGATCTTCTGGATTTACTGTCAAGTGGCTCGTGGAATAAATTATCGCACGGTAACGCTGGTGAAATGAGCCAGCTGACTCCGCACTTAGACCTCGTTATCGCAACGGAGGAGATCGCCGTCATATCAGCCCAGTTACTTTATCGGATTTAGTGGATATGGAGGAGATGTCTATCGAGTGACAAACGTGGGTTGCCAGAGACAGGTGAACCCTAAGCGAGCACTTAAAAAGTAATGATGCCCCTTACAAATTGCCAAAACGAAAACCCACAAAAAAAAAGTTTATACTCACCCAAGTCGGCAATCAAGTCCTCTTTTCCTGTGTACACAGAGTGGTGGCTCAATGCAATGGCGCCATTGCACCGTCTTCACCAGGATGCTGTCACCTTCTAAGCCGTTGGGTTCTGCTCTTCCACAAGGTTCAACTGTACCAGCGTCGTATTACAATTCATAGTGACGCTCACTTGGAGATCCAAGGTGCCCTGTTGTGAATTCCGTTCTTGGGCTCCCTCCTGTGGTTGTGAATGGTACTTTTGTGAGTTCTGCCCTTGGGCTCCCTCTGGTGGTTTTGAGTGGAACTGCTGTTCCTTGAGTTTAGCTTTAGCAGCTGCTTTCGCTGATCGTCTCTCCTGGCTTTGCTATTTAACCTGGCTCTGGTCTTCAGTTCATGCCAGCTGTCAATGTTTCTGGTTTGGGATTCAGATCTCTCCTTGGATTTCTCTGATGGCCTGTCCATTTCAGCAAAAGATAAGTTTTTGCTAGTTCTTTGTTGTCCATTTGCTTTGGACTTTATTGCTCAGCTCATGTTATGTTTCCTTTTGTCCAGCTTGTCATTATGATATATTCAGGCTAGCTGGAAGCTCTGGGGAAGCAGATTTGCCCTCCACACCGTGAGTCGGTGTGGAGATCATTTTTGTAAACTCTGTGTGGAGTTTTAGTTTTTAATACTGACCGCACAGTATCCTTTCCTATTCTGTCTATTTAGATTAGTATTGGCCTCCTTTGCTAAAATCTGTTTTCATTTCTGTGTATGTTATTTCCCTCTCCACTCACAGTCAATATTTGTGGGGGGCTATCTTTCCTTTTGGGAATTTCTCTGAGGCAAGATAGCTTTCTGTTTCCATCTTTAGGGGTAGTTAGTTCTCAGGCTGTGACGAGGTGTCTAGGGAGAGACAGGAACACTCCACGGCTATTTCTAGTGTTGGTGTTAGGATTAGGAACTGCGGTCAGTAAAGATACCACCTCCTCAGAGCTTGTCCCATGTTGCTCTTTAACCACCAGGTCATATCAGTGTTGCTCCTTAACCACCAGGTCATAACAGTGCCCGTCCAGAAGTCCGAGACGTATGCTGTGCCCTTGATCTTAGGTGCTGTTGATGCGCAGAGCATTCCGAATGAAAAGAAAGTATTGTTTTTTTCTTTGAAATTTTGCACCACACTAAAAAAAAAACATTCAGGAGCATCAGGGAGATCCGCTAACTCTTCTAGGAGTCTGGAAAGTTTTCTCCTTTTCCGGGAACCTCCTGGACAATCCTAGATCGTTGGATCTGTGGTTTCACAATTGGGGCATATAGTGGAAACAAATTGGTGATGATGACAGTCCCAGATTTGGCAAGAGTAATGCGAGACCAGTGGCCTCTTCAGCTACAGGTGGGCACTTCATACCTGTTCTTAACTTCTGAATGCAAGCCAATCTCAATAGTTGGGCACCTAAGCACTGTGAACTAAGAAATGTTCTCACAAGGTCTGTGTCCCCTCCATATATCTAATCTGGAGGCTCGATCATGCTATTTTCAACCTGCAGCTCCTGGGCCCTAATGCAAAATTCAGCGCCCCAATCGGCAATTTGCTATTTACAAAATCAGTGTGACCATTTGTGGCACATGCATTTTGGGGACCCGAAAGGCACCTGAGCATTGAACTGTAATGGAGAGCTGAGTTGAATGAGCTAGGTCCATTCTCTTTTTGTGAAGCAAGGGGACAGAAAGGCAAAGAAAAATAAGTTGTGATGAACAAATCTTCGGAAATTCAAATTCAAAAATTTGCTTCAATTTGGCAAGGACATTCTACCAGCATCAAATTTTCCATAAAAATAATATTCACTTCTTTACTCACATGTTCCGCTACTCACTGTTAGGTCCTCCACTAAGTACTATTTTGTTTTTCCTCCGATACGTGACTTTCTTTTTGCACCTCCTCACTCTGAAATTTGGCTTCCACTTCACACCGTGCGCCATTCGAAACCTAGTCCGCACCTCGGGCAGTATACTTTGTGACTTCATGCCTACTCACTGCCGAAGCTCCAATGCAGAGAGAAAAGGATCAAACAGGACATCGTGTGTTGGCCACCATTTTTCTGAATTTGCATGATGCAAATTTCAAAAACTTTGGATTGATGAAGATCTGAATTTTTGGGAAAATATTACTGTTTTCAAACAAATTTTCCTACCTCTCAAACTAAGGCTAAAAGTAAAAAATGGCAACTGTACAACCGAATAGTCTTAGCGAGTCCAAATAAAATGTTGGTGCATAGGTTTTTCTATATGCTCCTATATTTTATGTACACCTATGCAGACCTCCCCTAAAGAGAAAATTGGTGAGAATTGACAGGCTATCTTTAGCCATCCCCATTACTCATAGTCTCCTGAATTTCCATCCTAGGTTGGGTCTTGGATTCACGCTATAGACTCAGTCAATGAATTTTTATATTATGACGCCCATTCAGAAAAAAAAAAAAAAAACTCCAGAAACTCAAATTGATGTGACCCTTATGGAATTGATGTGCTTAAAATATACAAATCTGACTTTAATAGTGCGATGAACAGCTGTTTTTTGATGCTGCATCACATTTTTTCCTAATTAGCCCCCCAGACACCCGGTTTTCAAACACTTTGATAAACAGAGCCCTTTAGGGTCTATTTAATCGCAAGAGCAATTAATATACATAAATATATAGGTAAGTAGATCAGTTATAAAAAATACGAAGACGCATTCAGACACAAGGTAAAAATTTGAGAAAAGTGTTAATTTTTTTTTAATAACGGAGGAGAATTTTGGAAGTTTCTTTTCAACTAAGACGTCTGTCATTAAGATGATGATAATGTAAAAATACCACTGGGAGGTCTTGACTTCTCTTAGGTTCATTGTTCACATTTGTGAACTAGGGTTTGGCATGTGCACTGGAAAAGCAGAGATGGATAGTAAAAAAATACCAATGTGGTAAATCGATACTATTTCACACCCTTCTGTCTGAGGAAATCCTCCCAACATATCGAGTACGTCCAACAGAAGGTGGCACTGAAATGTGAATGCAGCTTTATGGTTTTTAGATTGATCAATGACCAGTTCTTTTTGTCGTTAACTCCATCCATCTTGTCCTCCAATTTCTTTTCCTTTGAGTTTGATTGTCTCATCCCAAATAAAAAAAATATCATATTATTCTACCATGATGAGGTTATCAGATCCTTTTATTGACCACTAGACTGTGGCCCGATTCTAATGCATCGGGTATTCTAGAATATGCATGTCCCCATAGTATATGGACAATGATGATTCCAGAATTCGCGGCAGACTGTGCCCGTCGTTGATTGGTCGAGGCAACCTTTATGACATCATCGTCGCCATGGCAACCATTATGACATCTACGTCGATACTGTGCCCGTCGCTGATTGGTCGAGGCGAATTCGCGGCTGACTGTGCCCGTCGCTGATTGGTCGAGGCAACCTTTATGACATCATCGTCGCCATGCTGTGCCCGTCGCTGATTGGTCGAGGCCGCCAGAGACGCGGGATTTCCAGGACAGACAGACAGACAGACAGACATAAAAACCCTTAGACAATTATATATATAGATGTTGTATAACGAGGCATTTTGGAAGGAGCACTACATGGATAAGAAGATAATGGTCTTATCTAACTTTGGTCATCCAAAAACCATGTCAAAGGAGTTCTCTCCATGGGTTGGACTATGACAGCAATGAAGAGGTTGCCAGAACCTCCCGGCATACAATGTACCTCCAACAGATGGTGCCAATGAAATGTGATTTGTTCTCTAGGGTCTTTAGATTTCTCAATGACAAGTTCTTTGTAAACTTGTCTCCATCCATCTCATTCATCATTGTCTTCTTCTTCTCTCTTCCCCCATGAGTTGGGTCATCTCAGAATAAATTTACCACAACAGAATTGTTCCACATTGGTTGGGCTTTGACAGCCGTGATGGCGTTGTCAGAATATTTTATTGATCACATTCTAGAATGGGGCCTGATCCTTTTGGAGGGAGCACTAAATGGATAGCGGAATCAAAATGACCCTGAGGATAGTGGAAAAAAAAGGGATCAACGCCGCACACGATCTAAGTGCAGTAGAAGCTAGGTTTAAATTGCACGCTTATATAATTGCACTCACCTAGTCAAAGGCAAAAATGAAGCAAAGGGGATCCAACAGGAATCCAAGGGGAATGGTCTGCAGCTCGGCTGACTGGGCACACGGAAAAGGCCCTCAGACATCCGTGGTAAAACAGTAGATTGCAAGGAAAATCCCAGTATGCAGCTCTCCCGTATAGAGATTATTGGAATTGTATTGTGTTTTTATGATACCTGAAGAAGGATATTTACTGTATCCGAAACACGTTGTATCTCCTCCTATCAAGCAATAAAAAAGAAAATATTCAAAATATCATCTTTGGATAATCTCTATACGGGAGCGCCAGCTGCATTCTGGGATTTTCCTTGCTAATTAAATGGATAACAAAACAATGGTCTTGTCTAGCTTTTGTTATCCTTGAACAAATCGAACAGGTTCACCAATCGCGAGTTGTGAAAGTTAAGGAAAGCATAGGCATACAGTAAAAAAAATTACACCAAGAGGTATGTCAAAGTTATTGGGTATACAATAATGTAGGTAATGGCAAATCGTCCTAAAATATAGAGTACCTCCAAAAGTTGGTGCCAGTGAATTATTCTCTAGGGTCTTTAGATCTTGTAATGAAAATGCCTCCAGGTGTCTCCATCTGTCTTCTTCTTGATTGTCCTTTTCTACGTCTCCCTTCTCCCATGTGTTGGGTCATCTCAGAATAAATCTCCAGCCCCCCCCCCCCCCCCAAAAAAAAAATTCCATGTTGGTTGGGATATGACAGCCCTAACGGGTTTGTTAGGACCTTTTATAATCCTCGCACCTTTTCGAGGGAGCACCAGATTGAAGTACGGTCTTGTCCAACTTTGGACATCCAAGAACATGTCGAAGTGCTTTTCAACTTTGAACAATCCCTATTTGTTACAAAGCTCCCTTGACATTATGTTGAACACAGTGTGTCTCCCTGCTGAGACCCCAGAGATCAGCTTTAAGTGTTGCGTTTGCACTGCGACCCCACCTCAGGAGAAATATGGTATTTCACAAAGCCAGGACAAGACAGGTCCTCCTGAGCGAGATTTACTCTTGAATTCTAGAAATCTGTTAGCCTGTATTGTTCCTCCCTATTTCTCCAATTGCATTGTAGAATGTTCCATTGTATGGCATTCCTTGGAAGTATTCAATAAAAGTATGGCTTCTGCTGGAAACAATGGTGCCTTACAGAGACACCATTCTCCAACAGTTGCAGGTACTTTGCATGGCTATGAGTTGCGTATGAGATCTGAAAATCACCTGTTCTATATCTGTAAATCCTGACTTGGGATCGGGAGGTCTTGTTTTATGGTCCAAAATTATTTTTATAAGATATAATATTTAAAAATACTTTGTGCTAGAAATTGTGCAAACTAGTTACATTGAATGATCTCTAGGTGAACGTTCCCTCTTCTTACAGGAGAGACAGTCAACGCTGAAAAGAGAGAAGAACTGTTCCCAGCAAGGACACAAATCTGGTGAAAGAGTAAAAATGCAAAGAGCAAACTCGGTAACGGTGGACGGACAAGGACTACAGGTTTGGATGCAAATTGTTATGTATATAATTATATCGATCAGAGCTACATATAAATCTGTGCAGAACAACTCCCAATAACATATGTATAATCAGATAAATGGAGTCAAAAGAACTGTTTATAAATAAAAGGGTATAATGTTTATTAAATATACATCTTGTAACAATACCACAATCTGAATAAATCAGTACAAAAATTACATGTAGTTACAAAAAAGGGTCACTCTCTATGTGCAAAGGATCCAGGTAAAGTATCCCAACATCCACACTATTATAAGGTTCAAGTTCACAAAGCCGTATATACTAATATGCAAGGTAGCCACCATTAATTCTGCTAACATTATAAAGCATAAAAATAATTGCAGGATTGAACCTCACCCATAATGATCGTAGTGTGGATGTGTTTATGATTAATAAGAATTTTAGGTAGAGATGAACAAGTCGTCTGAAATTTGTTCTATTCCATCGGTAAATTCGATATGGAGCGAGTATACTATCTTACTTGTTCTTAGTTTGCCTCTGCCATTGCTGCTGCTCCTTGGTCCTCTACACAACTGTTTACTTCTTCTGGTGCTGTAGCCCACATGGTCACGTAGGTGGAAATGTACATCTTTGACTTCAATAATGTCCATTGCCTCCCAACTTCCCTGCAAGAGGTCAACCAATAGCCTCAATGCAGGAAGAGCCATAGACCCGCCCCAGAGGGGCCGGCTGGATATGTAATGAGTGAAAGAGGCGTGAAATTTTGAGAAAATTTCTAATGAGTTTGATTTGTTACAGATCAATACGCTTATCTTTAATAAGGACTGAATAGAATATTTTCCACTCCGACGTAATGAGGAAATAACGACGTAAATTAAATACTCATAGAAAATCAGAGGGAGAGTTGAGTTCAGGTTGAAGGCTGACATATTGGATATAATAACAAATTATTGAGACATTATGATAAAAACCCACTGCTCGGCCTCAAGTGTGAGCTTCTAATTATGAGGCAATAAAATCTGATGACTTGGCGATGTCTCCCTGGTCATTATTTGGCAATGGCACGCTAAGTACAGGGAGTTCAGAGATTTATTGCAATTAATGCCTCTTCAAAATTTTATAGCCGCTTTAAAATCTGATCTCTACTTCTCTAGTATCATTCATTGTCTTCTAATTAGTGCCGCGCTGCACGGCTTTCTCATTCTGCAGTAATATAGGGGCTGCCGTCCATATGTTCCATTAGGTCATAACCAAGGAGCAAAGAGTGGCTTTCACTTTGGTGGCCAAGACATTTCTTTTTCTTTTTTTTTGCATTTATTTATTTCTTTTATTTTCCTTATCATCATCGATATTTTTAAAAAAAGAATATATGTATATAGATAGATAGATACATAATATAGATAGATAATATAGATAATAGATAGATAATATAGATAGATATTATAGATAGATAATAAATAAATAGATAGATAATAGATAGATAGATAGATAGATAGATAGATAGATAGATAGATAGATAATAGATAATAGATAGATATAGAGATATAGATATATACTTATTGTAGACTTCTGTTCTTTCAGGAATTCCACAAATTATGGTCAAAGTTCACAAGTTTCAATAAAAATAAATACCAGTACTTTATCGAAGTCCCTCATGCTGATCATATGGACCCAGACTAACAAAGAGTCAAACACTTTACGTTAATGTCCAATATAGACAGGTGGTATTAAATCATTATATAATATAATAAAACATGTAATCTATGATATTGGTTTTTTTCATATTTAATATTTTAAAAAAATAATTTGCATTAGTTTTTTTTTATAAAAGCATTGCAAAAAAGTTAAATAAAAAAAAGTACATTAGGAGAAATGGATGAATCTATTTTATATTGAAGCATTTAGTGAGTGTGTGTAAAGGTCATTGTGAAGAGAAGAGGAGGAGGTGAGCTGTGACATCACCTATTGTGAATGGTGGATCCTGTGTTATCTACTGTATATAGAGGTGTTATCTATAGAGGTGTTATCAGTCATTGTACAGGAGGAGGAGGTGAGCTGTGACATCACCTATTGTGAATGGTGGATCCTGTGTTATCTACTGTATATAGAGGTGTTATCAGTCATTGTACAGGAGGAGGAGGTGAGCTGTGACATCACCTATTGTGAATGGTGGATCCTGTGTTATCTGCTGTATATAGAGGTGTTATCAGTCATTGTACAGGAGGAGGAGGTGAGCTGTGACATCACCTATTGTGAATGGTGGATCCTGTGTTATCTACTGTATATAGAGGTGTTATCAGTCATTGTACAGGAGGAGGAGGTGAGCTGTGACATCACCTATTGTGAATGGTGGATCCGGTGTTATCTACTGTATATAGAGGTGTTATCAGTCATTGTAAAGGAGGAGGTGAGCTGTGACATCACCTATTGTGAATAGTGGATCCTGTGTTATCTCCTGTATATAGAGGTGAGAGAAGCCCAATCACCCTACCTATAGATCACCAGACAGTAACCAAAGCAAGGAGTTATATTAAATTTACTTTTATTGTACATACACAGCAACAACAATATTATATTTAACAATTTACACCAATAAAACTCATATAAAATCAATGAATCTGTACGTGTCTCAGGACAGTATATGATATCACGGCTACCCCACTATTGCATACTCGGTCCCTACCAGGAACACACTATATTGATCTCATTGCTCCTTTCTTAAGAAATTGTAAAAAAATAAAAAAATCCAAAGTGCAAGAGTGCTAAACAATTTCCATATATCATCAAATAGATAAAGAACTGTGCAATGTGCTAAGGCCACAGATACTCAAATACTCAAATATAAAGTGCAACAGTGCTAATGAGCTATATGTGTCTCCAACCAGCATAAAAAAGTGCAATGTGCTCAGACTGCATTTAGCAGCCAGCTTCCGTGCTTAGAAAACACCACTGTGCAAAAACGCTGGAAAGGACCATAAATATCATATATACTGGTATATACCTTGGGGTCAGCCGGCCGTGTCCTGAGATAACGCACCCCGACGCGCGTTTCGGATTATTTCCTTCGTCAGGGGTGTTTATGAGTTTTATTGGTGTAAATTGTTAAATATAATATTGTTGTTGCTGTGTATGTACAATAAAAGTAAATTTTAATATAACTCCTTGCTTTGGTTACTGTCTGGTGATCTATAGGTAGGGTGATTGGGCTTCTCTTTCCACTAGGTGGCGGCTGTCACCAATTTACACAGAGTACCAAGAACTGGTGAACTATGGCATTTGGGAATAGTATAGATATATGATTGTATTTTCTGTATCTGTGGTACTGCTGTGTTCTAACATTGTATATAGAGGTGTTATCAGTCATTGTACAGGAGGAGGAGGTGAGCTGTGATATCACCTATTGTGAATGGTGGATCGTGTGTTATCTACTGTATATACAGGTGTTATCAGTCATTGTACAGGAGGAGGAGGTGAGCTGTGATATCACCTATTGTGAATGGTGGATCCTGTGTTATCTACTGTATATAGAGGTGTTATCAGTCATTGTACAGGAGGAGGAGGTGAGCTGTGATATCACCTATTGTGAATGGTGGATCCTGTGTTATCTACTGTATATAGAGGTGTTATCAGTCATTGTACAGGAGGAGGAGGTGAGCTGTGATATCACCTATTGTGAATGGTGGATCCTGTGTTATCTACTGTATATAGAGGTGTAATCGGTCATTGTACAGGAGGAGGAGGTGAGCTGTGACATCACCTATTGTGAATGGTGGATCCTGTGTTATCTACTGTGTATAGAGGTGTAATCGGTCATTGTACAGGAGGAGGAGGTGAGCTGTGACATCACCTATTGTGAATAGTGGATCCTGTGTTATCTACTGTATATAGAGGTGTTATCAGTCATTGTACAGGAGGAGGAGGTGAGCTGTGACATCACCTATTGTGAATGGTGGATCCTGTGTTATCTACTGTATATAGAGGTGTTATCAGTCATTGTACAGGAGGAGAAGGTGAGCTGAAACAAAAAAATGGCCGGTCATTAGGGCCTATTTAGGAACGTTCACATGGCTCCAAATAATAATATAAGCTACAACACCTTCCTAAGTCTATAATATGATTAATACTAATGGCATCATATGGATCTAAGAAACGTTTAATTGAGGGATTTGTCCTTTTATCAGGAAAAATAGTGCTGAATGCCGCAATATATTGGACATGGGATGTCATTATGAAATATTCCCTTTAAGAAAGTACTCCTCCTCCTCCCATCAAAGTTTGTATCCTCTTTATATATTGCATTAACCATATTATATAGCACTGTGTACTTACAATTGCTCATTTTGCCTTTCTCTTTAGCTATTTTTTTCTATTTTCTCTGCTCTCTGTAGAAACAGGAAGTCTCTTGTCCCTGCAAGAATTATTCCCCTCTTCACCTCCTGACCCAGCTGCTCTCTCCCCCCATCACCCTACCATAGAGTTTTGCAGTTACTTATGACTCATACAGGGAAAATTGACCTTCTGTTTCTACATGGAGCTTAGAAGGATTCAGCTCGTCAGTTTTTAATCACGTGATGTCATAGACCTAATGGAAAAGAGAACAATTTACTTGGTAGAAAGGAAAAAAGAGCAGTTGTAAGTACACAGTATTATATAATATGATGACTGCAATATACACTGCTCAAAAAAAATGAAAATGAAATATTCCAGTTGTAAATCTTTATTCATTACATAGTGGAATGTGTTAAGAACAATAAAACCTAAAAATTATCAACGTAAATCACAACTAATATCCCACAGAGGTCTGGAGTTGGAATGATGCTCAAAATCAAAGTGGAAAATGAAGGTACAGGCTCATCGAACTTCAGTGGAAATGCCTCTGGAGCGCCCCCACACCGCCGCAGGGCCGAGGGGTACCCGGAGCCGGGCCTCTGGGATCTCAGTCCTGGGGTTGTCACGGTGGCTAGACCCGGTCCGTGGCCCTGTCTGTCAGTGGGGGACGTCCGTTGCAAATAGGTGCTGTTAACGGTGGTATAGCGGTGCAGTTGTGAGGTGCAGGTCGCGGTAAATAACGAGGACACCAGGTTGCAGTCTCTTTACCTCTTTACTGGAGATCTCTCGGTCCTCAGTCCAGAATCCGGTCCACCAGGCTGCGCAAGTCCGGCCGGTCCAATGGCACTTCCAGAGTTCTCCTCACAGGTGGAAATCAGTGCCTTCCTTCTTAGCGCTTTGTGTTGTAGTCCTTCCCTGCTGTGCTTACGGAAAGTACCCCACAACTGTTGTGTCTGTTTCTTAAGTTCCCTCACAACTCGATTAACTGATCTTCTGCTAATCTTCCGTCCCTTCCTGATGTTACAGTAAGAACGGCACCCGTTTGTCAGGTAGGCCTGGAGTTCTTCCGGGACCCTAGAGACGCCCCTCTCCCGCAATTGCCCCCCAAGACTTCATAGGTGATATGTGGTAGACAGCCCGCCTGAGACTGACTGTCCTGCCGCTGTTTGGAGTATGGCTTAAAGCTGTATATTATTCCACTCCCTCGGCGTTCCGGCCACCGGTAATGCGCCTCAGCAAGGTGCTGCCTCTTTCAACAAAACCCCTGCTGGTATTCTCCTTCTGCTTGATTTCGTTTCTCACTCAGCACAATCTATCTCGCTTCTAATCCTTTCTTAGGGCACCGCCGCTATTCTGAGCAGGCACGGTCCCGTTACGTTCTTTCAATGCCAAGCCTCTGCCAGGATCCCACCCCTGGCAGAGACCCTACTGTCTCTTCCTCCACAACACCCTCTCTCACTAGGTGTTGCTTCGTTCGATCCAGTCAGCTTTCTCTACTAACTTCCTGCCTGACCCCCAGTTTACCCACTATGGTGGGGAGTGGCCTAATGAATAGCACCCTTAGCTCCCCCCGGAGGCCCAGCTGTGAAACATATTGGTGTCTGTGATACCTGATTGGAGGAACTCCTTCAGTGCCATCGAACGCACCATGGCTCCCCTTAGTGGCGGAGCCACAGTACTGCAACGACCAGGACTCTGGGGCGCTGCACTCCCCCCTGGTTAAACACAGTACTCCGGGACTGGGAAGAAAACAACAATACAGGTTAGCAAAAAGACATACAAATTTGTTGAGTGCAAAACAATAAGCATACTTGAACAGGCTTCCCTTTATGGGAGGTGAGGACACTTTAACGTTACAAAACATAATCAAATATCATAGCAACAGGCTACAATTAACTCTCATTACCCAACCGGGTATTCTACTAAGTGCAAATGCCGGAACAATAAATTAACATTGCCTTTAGGAAACATACACTCTTAGTTTACCAAAGGCCTTCCTATAATCACATTACAGGGCAAGGTAACTTCACATTCTCCTACTTTGAACCTGCAGGACCGCCTGTCCCTATGGCACCAGACCTAATGCCTCTCCTTTCTTTTACAGGACCACCCCGTTCAGCCAGGGCCTACTGCCTTTCTCTACTATACATAGTATAGACATAACATTCCTTTCAATTTGAGAGCATGGAGCCCACTCTGCTTGGCTCCTATAAGGACTCACTCACTAACCCCTACGGGTCTACTTTCTGTCCTTAGTAACGAACTAACTTTCTATGGGGACGCAGGGTTTACCTTCTATCCTCACCTTGGTTATTACTTCTTTACTTTCAGTTAAACGGAACTCTACATCTACCCCTACGGGCTTTCTGCATCTTTCTCTTCAAAGAACATTATCTAGGTTTCACATTTTAAACAAATTAAACACACATAACTTTTCCATGAAAAACAGTTACATTTCCTTCAAAGCATTATCTTGACATTACTGTTCTAAAACAGTATCACTTTCAAGTTCAATTCTAACCTCCCCTTTAAGAGGAGATCAAGTCTTTCTGAGGTAGCTCTTCTTCTCAGCCTACCAGTCCATGTAAAGGCTCCGGAATGGTATCTTCGCAAAATGTCTTTAAACAAAACCAGTAGGAAGCACCTTTAAGAAGGTGTAAACTATTTACAAGAAAGTTCAAATCATGCACAGTCCATGATTTCGCAGTTTGTGTAACTTTGTGCAAAACTTCAAGAAAACAACAATAGTGACCCCGGGTCAACAAAGGGGTCACCTTTCTTAAAGTTTACCCTGGACGGGTTTAGCAGCAACTTAAAGAACAAACAGTAACTATTTACATTTTAGAAGCAATAAAATCTTACTGGGGTTCTGCGGAAGGCGACCTCTTATCCGGCCTCACCAGGCCAACAGATCGCACCGGTGAGCCAGGACGCCGTTCCGGTCCCAGTAACGATAAAATCCCTCGCCGGGAGGTCCTCCTTGTCGGCAGGTGCACCCGTCCCTCCGGGGCACGGCGAGGCCGAGCTTCTCGCGATTCCTCGGGGCCAGGTCCTGCTGCCTTCCCTACGGGATTATCTCCTTCCGGTGCTCCCGCCGCAGCCTGGAGGGCGACGCATCGTTGGACACCTCGGGCGAACCAGCCCGTCTCTCCAGTGCCCCTTCTCCACCTCGTGTAGGTGACGGCGTCTCCCGGCTCCAGGTCACGATCGAACCTTCCGCTGCAAGGCTCCACCTCCTCCCGGTCCACGCGGATCTGCAGCGGCTCTCCAATTTCCTGGATCACCCCTCTTCCATACCGGGGGTTAAAGGCCACCACCACACCCCAGTGTGAGGACGGAATCTCCGGAACACTAATCAAATTAACTTGCTCCGCCTGGGGCCGGCTCCGCCACTCTGCCATAAGACGCCGTAAGTGCTCAGCATCCGGCATGATTTTCAGGCCCGGTGCGGGTAGCGTACCTTCCGCCGCGGCTGGGTAAGCAGCAACAGGAGACAACTTGATCTCGGTGGGCTGGCCCACCCGGGTGAGGGCACGGGCATCAGCCTTCAGGCGGCGGGCCAGCTGTCGGGCCTCGGCTGCAGCCACACATTCTTCGGACAGTGGCACAGGGGGTCGGCCCAACAGTGGCTCGGTGAGGGTCAGACCCCGCAGCGTTGGCGTTTCGGAGCCTGTCCCAGCTTGTGTGGCCTCGGACTGGGCCGGGTCAGCTCCGCGCTGTGCTCCTGGTGCCGCCATTTCTTGTTCTTTTCCCGCGTCTTCTTCCCGCGGTCTCTTCCGTGGGCGGCCCCGTCCCCATGGTCTCCACCCTCCGGCCAGGATCAGGAGGCGGATCTCGGCTGCTGACGGACACGTCCTCAAGGGGCCGAGATATTTAGACTGGGCGGCCATTGTCTTTCGCGCTCTTCAACTTGTTCACGCCCACTTCCACGCCCTTCTTCTTCTCCTGCGCTCTCCTTAGCGCTGTAATGGCGGCGGTTTTGGCGGGAACTTCTGGCGGCAAGTGGCAACACACAGTCCTTGTAATAAAGCACAGTCCAAGCACAACAAATCACAGTTCCAAGGCACACATGACCTGATTCCTCAGGCTTAAGTAGATCCTGTTCGTGACGCCAAGATTTGGAGCGCCCCCACACCGCCGCAGGGCCGAGGGGTACCTGGAGCCGGGCCTCTGGGATCTCAGTCCTGGGGTTGTCACGGTGGCTAGACCCGGTCCGTGGCCCTGTCTGTCAGTGGGGGACGTCCGTTGCAAATAGGTGCTGTTAACGGTGGTATAGCGGTGCAGTTGTGGGGTGCAGGTCGCGGTAAATAACGAGGACACCAGGTTGCAGTCTCTTTACCTCTTTACTGGAGATCTCTCGGTCCTCAGTCCAGAATCCGGTCCACCAGGCTGCGCAAGTCCGGCCGGTCCAATGGCACTTCCAGAGTTCTCCTCACAGGTGGAAATCAGTGCCTTCCTTCTTAGCGCTTTGTGTTGTAGTCCTTCCCTGCTGTGCTTACGGAAAGTACCCCACAACTGTTGTGTCTGTTTCTTAAGTTCCCTCACAACTCGATTAACTGATCTTCTGCTAATCTTCCGTCCCTTCCTGATGTTACAGTAAGAACGGCACCCGTTTGTCAGGTAGGCCTGGAGTTCTTCCGGGACCCTAGAGACGCCCCTCTCCCGCAATTGCCCCCCAAGACTTCATAGGTGATATGTGGTAGACAGCCCGCCTGAGACTGACTGTCCTGCCGCTGTTTGGAGTATGGCTTAAAGCTGTATATTATTCCACTCCCTCGGCGTTCCGGCCACCGGTAATGCGCCTCAGCAAGGTGCTGCCTCTTTCAACAAAACCCCTGCTGGTATTCTCCTTCTGCTTGATTTCGTTTCTCACTCAGCACAATCTATCTCGCTTCTAATCCTTTCTTAGGGCACCGCCGCTATTCTGAGCAGGCACGGTCCCGTTACGTTCTTTCAATGCCAAGCCTCTGCCAGGATCCCACCCCTGGCAGAGACCCTACTGTCTCTTCCTCCACAACACCCTCTCTCACTAGGTGTTGCTTCGTTCGATCCAGTCAGCTTTCTCTACTAACTTCCTGCCTGACCCCCAGTTTACCCACTATGGTGGGGAGTGGCCTAATGAATAGCACCCTTAGCTCCCCCCGGAGGCCCAGCTGTGAAACATATTGGTGTCTGTGATACCTGATTGGAGGAACTCCTTCAGTGCCATCGAACGCACCATGGCTCCCCTTAGTGGCGGAGCCACAGTACTGCAACGACCAGGACTCTGGGGCGCTGCACCTCAAGACAAGGAAATGATGCTCGGTAGTGTGTGTGGCCTCCACGTGCCTGTATGACCTCCCTACAATCCTGGGCATGCTCATGATGAGGCGGCGGATGGTCTCCTGAGGGATCTCCTAAACCTGGTCTAAAGCATCCACCAACTCCTGGACAGTCTGTGGTGCAACTTGACGTTGGTGGATGGTTCGAGACATGATGTCCCACATGTGTTCAATCGGATTCAGGTCTTGGGAACCGGCTGGCCAGTCCATAGCTGCAATGCCTTCATCTTGCAGGAACTGCTTACACACTCCAGCCACATGAGGTCTGGCATTGTCCTGCATTAGGAGGAGCTCAGGGCCAACCGCACCAGCATATGTTCTCACAAGGGGTCTGAGGATCTCATCTCGGTACCTAATAGCAGTCAGGCTACCTCTGGCGAGCACATGGAGGGCTGTGCGACCCTCCAAAGAAATGCCACCCCACACCATTACTGACCCACTGCCAAACCAGTCATACTGAAGGATGTTGCAGGCAGCAGATCGCTCTTCATGTCATCTCCAGACTCTGTCACGTCTGTCACATGTGTTCAGTGTGAACCTGCTTTCATTTGTGAAGAGCACAGGGCACCAGTGGTGAATTTGCCAATCCAGGTGCTCTGTGGCAAATGCCAATCTTCCTGCATGGTGTTGGGCTGTGAGCACAAATCCCATCTGTGGACAACGGGCACTCAGACCATCCTCTTGGAGTCGGTTTGCACATTTGTGGCCTGCTAGAGGTCATTTTGCAGGGCTCTGGCAGTGCTCCTCCTGTTCCTCCTTGCTCAAAGGCTGAGGTAGCAGTCCTGTTGCTGGGTTGTTGCCCTCCTATCGCCCCCTCCACGTCTCCTGGTGTAATGGCCTGTCTCCTGGTAGCTCCTCCAGCCTCTGGACACTAAGCTGACAGATGCAGCAAACCTTCTTGCCACAGCTCACATTGATGTGCCATCATGGATGAGCTGCACTACCTGAGCCACTTGTGTGGGTTGTACAGTCCGTCTCATGCTACTACGAGTGTGAAAGCACAACCAACATTCAAAAGTGGCCAAAACATCAGCCAGAAAGCATTGGTACTGGGATGTGGTCTGTGGTCCCCACCTGCAGAACCACTCCTTTATTGAGGGTGTCTTGATAATTGCCAATAATTTCCATCTGTTGTCTATTCTATTTGCACAACGGCATGTGAAATTGATTTCAATCAGTGTTACTTCCTAAGTGGACAGTTTGGTTTCACAGAAGTCTGATTTACTTGGAGTAATATTCTGTTGTTTAAGTGTTCCCTTTATTTTTTTGAGCAGTGTATTAAGAGGATGCAAATTTTGATAGGAGGAGGAGGACAAGGAGGAAGAGGAGGAAGAGGAATGCTTCTTTAACCCCTTAGTGACAGAGCCAATTTGGTACTTAATGACCGAGCCAATTTTTACAATTCTGACCAGTGTCACTTTAAGAGGTTATAACTCTGGAACGCTTTATCAGATCCCGCTGATTCTGAGAATGTTTTTTCATGACATATTGTACTTCAAGTTAGTGGTAACATTTCTTCGATATTACTTGCGATTATTTATGAAAAAAATGGAAATATGGCGAAAACTTTTAAAATTTTGCAATTTTCAAACTTTGTATTTTTATGCCCTTAAATCAGAGAGATATGTCACAAAAAATAGTTCATAAATAACATTTCCCACATGTCTACTTTACATCAGCACAATTTTGGAATCAATTTTTTTTTTTTTTGTTAGGGAGTTATAAGGGTTAAAAGTTGACCAGCAATTTCTCATTTTTACAACACCATGTTTTTTTTAGGGACCACATCACCTTTGAAGTCATTTTGAGGGGTCTATATGATAGAAAATAACCAAGTGTGACACCATTCTAAAAACTGCACCCCTCAAGCTGCTCAAACCCACATTCAAGAAGTTTATTAACCCTTTATGTACTTCACAGGAACTGAAACAATGTGGAAGAAAAAAATGAACATTTAACTTTTTTTGCAAACATTTTACTTCAGAACCATTTTTTTTAATTTTCACAAGTGTAGAAACAGAATTTGTTGTGCAATTTTTCCTGAGTACGCCGATACCCAATATGTGGAGGTAAACCACTGTTTGGGCGCACCGCAGAGCTTGGAAGTGAAGGAGCACCGTTTGACTGTTTCAATGCAGAATTGGCTGGAATTGAGATCGGACGCCATGTCGCGTTTGGAGAGCCCCTAATGTGCCTAAACAGTGGAAACCCCCCACAAGTGACACCATTTTGGAAACTAGACCCCTTAAGGAACTTATCTAGATGTGTGGTGAGCACTTTGAACCCCCAAGTGCTTCACAGAAGTTTATAACGTAGAGCCGTGAAAATAAAAAATCGCATTTGTTTTCACAAAAATGATTTTTTTCGCCCACAAATTCTTATTTTCACAAGGGTAACAGGAGAAATTAAACCACAAAAGTTGTTGTGCAATTTCTCCTGAGTACGTCGATACCCTCGATACCCCATATGTGGAGGTAAACCACTGTTTGGGCGCACCGCAGAGCTTGGAAGTGAAGGAGCACCGTTTGACTTTTTCAATGCAGAATTGGCTGGAATTGAGATCGGATGCCATGTCGCGTTTGGAGAGCCCCTGATGTGCCTAAACAGTGGAAACCCCCCACAAGTGATACCATTTTGGAAACTAGACCCCTTAAGGAACTTATCTAGATGTGTAGTGAGCACTTTGTACCCCCAAGTGCTTCACAGAAGTTTATAACGTAGAGCCGTGAAAATAAAAAATCGCATTTTTTCTACAAAAATTATCTTTTTGCCCCCAAATTTTTATTTTCACAAGGGTAACAGGAGAAATTAGACCACAAAAGATGTTGTGCAATTTCTCCTGAGTACGTTGATACCCCATATGTGGGGGTAAACCACTGTTTGGGCGCACCGCAGAGCTTGGAAGAGAAGGAGTGTCGTTTTACTTTTTCAATGTAGAATTGGCTGGAATTGAGATCGGACGCCATGTCATGTTTGGAGAGCCGCTGATGTGCCTAAACAGTGGAAACCCCCACAAGTGATACCATTTTGGAAACTAGACCCCTTAAGGAACTTATCTAGATGTGTGGTGAGCACTTTAAACCCCCAGGTGCTTCACAGAAGTTTATAACGTAGAGCCGTGAAAATAAAAAAATCGAATTTTTTCTACAAAAATGATTTTTTGCCTCCAAATTTTTATTTTACCAAGGGTAACAGGAGAAAATGGACCCCAGAAGTTGATGTACAATTTGTCTTGAGTACGCCAACACCCCATATGTGGGGGTAAACCACTGTTTGGGCGCATGGCTGAGCTCGGAAGCAAAGGAGCGCCATTTGACTTTTCAATGCAAAATTGACTGGAATTGAGATCGGACGCCATGTCGCATTTGGAGAGCCCCTGATGTGCCTAAACAGTAGAAACCCCCCAAAAGTGACCCCATTTTGGAAACTAGACCCCCCATGGAATTTATCTAGATGTGTAGTGAGAACTTTGAATGCCCAAGTGCATCACAGAAGTTTATAATGCAGAGTCGTGAAAATAAAAAATATTTTTTTTCCCACAAAAAAGATTTTTTTAGCCCCCAAATTTTTATTTTCACAAGGGTAACAAGAGAAATTGGACCCCAAAAGTTGTTTTCCAATTTGTCCTGAGTATGCTGGTACCCAATATGTGGGGGTAAACCACTGTTTGGGCGCACGGCAGAGCTCGGAAGGGAAGGAGCGCCATTTTGAAATGCAGGCTTTGATAGAATGGTCTGCGGGCGTTATGTTGCGTTTGCAGAGCCACTGATGTACCTAAACAGTAGAAACCCCCCACAAGTGACCCCATTTTGAAAACTAGACCCCCCAAGGAACTTATCTAGATATGTGGTGAGAACTTTGAATGCCCAAGTGCTTCACAGAAGTTTATAATGCAGAGTAGTGAAAATAGAAAATATTTTTTTTTTCCACAAAAAAGATTTTTTAGCCCACAAGTTTTTATTTTCACAAGGGTAACAAGAGAAATTGGATGCCAATATTTGTTCTCCAATTTGTCCTGAGTATGCTGGTACCCCATATGTGGGGGTAAACCACTGTTTTGGCACACGTCAGAGCTCGGAAGAGAAGGAGCGCCATTTTGGAATTCAGACTTTGATAGAATTGTCTGTGGGTGTTATGTTGTGTTTGCAGAGCCCCTGATGTACCTAAACAGTAGAAACCCCCACAAGTGACCAAATTTTGGAAACTAGACCCCCTAAGGAACTTATCCAGATATGTGGTGAGAACTTTGAATGCTCAAGTGCTTCACAGAAGTTTATAATGCAGAGTAGCGAAAATAAAAAAATATTTTTTTTCCCACAAAAAAGATTTTTAGCCCCCAAGTTTTTATTTTCACAAGGGTAACAGGAGAAATTGGACCCCAAAAGTTGTTGTCCAATTTATCCCGAGTACGCTGATGCCCCATAAGTGGGGGTAAACCACTGTTTGGGCGCACGGCAGAGCTCAGAAGGGAGGGAGCACCATTTGACTTTTTTAGCTCAAAATTGGCTGTCGTGTTTGGAGACCCCCTGATGTACCTAAACAGTGGAAACCCCCAAATTATAACTCCAACCCTAACTCCAACACACCCCTAACCCTAATCTCAACCCGATCCATAATCCTAATCACAACCCTAACGATAATCACAACCCTAACCCCAAAACAGCCCTAATCTCAACCCTAACCATAACCCTAATCAAAACCCTAAATCAACACACCCCTAACCCTAATCCCAACCCTAATCCCAACCCTAACCCTAATCCCAACCCTAATCCCAAACGTAACCCTAATCCCAACCCTAATCCCAAACGTAACCTAATCCCAACCCTAATCCAAACCCTAACCCTAATCCCAACTCTAACCCTAACTTTAGCCCCAACCCTAACCCTAACTTTAGCCCCAACCCTAACCATAACTTTAGCCCCGTCGTCACAAAAAAAGTTCAATGTAACCTTTTTTTTGTACGTCGCGTCCGCCATTTCCGCGCATGCGTGGCCGTAACTCCTCCCCAGGACATAGACTGGGCAGCGGATGCGTTGAAAAACTGCATCCGCTGCCCATGTTGTGCACAATTTTCACAACGTGCGTCGGTACGTCGGGCCGACGCATTGCGACCGCCCCGTACCGACGCAAGTGTGAAAGAAGCCTAAGGCTACTTTCACACTAGCGTCATACTCGGCCCATCGCAGTGTGTCGGGCCGACGTACCGACGCTAGCGTTGTAAGCGCCGCACAACGGGTGCAGCAGATGCTGTTTTTTCAACGCATCCGCTGCCCCTTTGTGAGGTGCGGGGAGGCGGGGGCGGAGTTCCGGCCGCGCATGTGCGGTCGGAAATGGCGGACACGTCACACAAAAAAGTTACATGTAGCTTTTTTTGTGCCGACGGTCCGCCAAAGCACGACGCATCCGTCGCACGACGGATGCGACGTGTGGCAATCAGTCGAAATGCGTCGCTAATGCAAGACAATGGAGAAAAAAGGCATCCTGCAAGCACTTTTGCAGGATGCGTTTTTTCTCCAACGACGCATTGCAACGGAAGCCAAAAAACGCAAGTGTGAAAGTAGCCTAATCCTAACCCTAGCCCTAACCCTAACCCTAAATTTAGCCCCAACCCTAACCCTAACCCTAGCCTTAACCCTAACTCTAACCCTAGCCCTAACCCTAACCCTAACCCTAACCCTAGCCCTAACCCTAACCCTAACCATAATTTTAGCCCCAACTCGTCTCTCCTGCAGGAGGAGACAGAAGAGGACCCAGGGACACCGGGTGAGTATGATAGGGTCCCCGAATCCCCCTATTTCTCTGTCCTCTGATGTGCGATCACATCAGAGGACAGAGAATTACAGATCGCTTTTTTTTTTTTTTTGCGGTCGCCGGTAAACTGTTAATTACCGGCGATCGCAAAACAGGGGTCGGTGCAAACCGACCCCGATCATGTTCTTTGGGGTCTCGGCTACCCCCGGCAGCCGAGACCCCAAAGTTCTTCCGGGTGCCGGGCGGCGGGCGCACTGCGCATGCGCCCGCCATTTTTTCCCGGAAAAAAGATGGCGGCGCCCATCGGGAGCCACGAGGAGCACCAGGGGAGATAGGTGAGTATTGGGGGGCTATCGGGGGCCATCGGGGACCCTATTTCTCTGTCCTCCGATGTGCGATCACATCGGAGGACAGAGAAATTAAATGGCATATCGCGGTTTGTTTTTTTTTGTTGCGACCACCGGTAAACGGTTAATTACCGGCGATCGCAACTCAGGGGTCGGTAAAAACCCCACGAATCATGTTCTCTGGGGTCTCGGCTACCCTCGGCAACCGAGACCACAGAGAAAATCCGACTCTGGGGGGCGCTATTCACTTTTTCCACAGCGCCGTTAATTAACGGCGCTGTGGTTTAAGTACCCTTAGCGGCCGCCGTTAAAAGGCGTATCGGCGGTCGTTAAGGGGTTAAGACAGACCCATTTGTCAAGCAAAATTCCTTATTATAGTGAAGGGTTCATAAATCAAAATGACAAAATAAGTAAATAAATTACAATGATAATAAATATCCAACATGGTAATATTATTATTATTTATTATTATAGCGCCATTTTTTCCATGGTGCTTTACATGTGAGGAGGGGTATACATAATAAAAACAAGTACAATAATCTTAAACAATACAAGTCATGCCTGGTACAGGAGGAGAGAGGACCCTGCCCACGAGGGCTCACAATCTACAAGGGGTGGGTGAAGATACAATAGGTGAGGGTAGATCCAGACTAATAATGGATCCATCGCTTTAACTTAAAATCTGATAAAACCAAGTGATATTAAATCTTTCATGTAATAAAAAAATAAGCTATAGTCAATTTTTTTATATTTTCTAATTATAAATATTTCTTTAATATATTTTCAATTTTAAAATTTTTATTGGTTTAAAAGAAACATAAAAAAATGAAGAAAAAATATCTAAACGATAAAGAAATGATCTGATGATGGGTTTAACATTCCGCTCATTAGGAAAATGCAAAAACAAATGAAGAAAAATAAGAAATGCTCATATTCCAGTTAATTCAATTCGCAGTTGTAAAATGAGAATATGATAGAACTTCTTGCCGGAGTCAGGACTAATATGTTAGGTTTGGCCGTGATCATCTGAATTTCTTCTTTTTCTCTTCTTATTAATCATACTTAAGCACATTCATCTTATTCCATTCTTGCTAACCAGAATAATGATCATGATTATTACTTCTAATTAGAGGAAGTAATAGATCATGTATAACCTTAGGATGAGGCTCATTAATTAACCTGGGTCCATAGGGACGTGGGCTAAGCACTTTATCTTTGTCATGTTAAGTTTAGTTTATCCTTCGCTACAATAGATGATTTTATGGTTATTGAAATTGAAATAAATAACTAAAATTGATGAAAAATGAAAGAAACCCTGGATGTCAATACCTTGGTAATATGCAAGAGGGCGAGCCGTGAAATGTTTAATCAATTTTAATTAGTTCCAGTATTATATTAAGCAGCAGTGAATGTATTACTTATACGTTTGACAACTGCAATTATTATTACACGGAACGCTTTGTATTTCCATGAGCTGAATCTTTAGTGAGAGTTTTTTTTTTGTTTGTTCTTGTTTTCGCTAAATTATATTTATTCGCTTTGTTAATGTATTTTCTAAACATGTTAATAAATTAATTAACTGTAGCAAACTCCGTATTAGTCTGGGTAATATATCCTCCTTCCCAGCGCCTGAGTTTGTAGGTTTGTACTTTTTTAAGATTTCCTTTCATTCTGTATTTCCAAAAGTTAAAAAAAAATAGTATTTTTGAGAATTTTTGCCACTTTGGGCAATTGATGATTTTTGTTTCTGTTTTTAAGAGAATGAATTATTATTTCTTATTTTTAATTTATATATATTTTTTTAAATATTGCTTCGAAAAAAGACAATTAATATATATTTTTTAAAATTTTGCTTCGAAAAAAGACGAACTATTCTATCATATGTCAAAAACAATCAAAATTTGTCAATACAATCAATTGCCAAAAATGAGGCAGTACGAAGGATTCTCTCCATCGCTGTCCATCATTGTCTTTGACAATGTCCTTCTGTAGCTCTTAATTCAAGAGGTTTGAGCTGGTCTTCTCCTCTCCTTGCGCATTGAGATGGCGCATGCGCATTATTGCCAGTGGCACTGCAAGGAGTGCGCATGCGCAGTTCAAGTTCTCTTACTTCCCCCGTGTGTGAACGCAGTATTTTTTTTGCTGCATCACATATTATACATTTTGAGCTGCACAATTACCGATCTTGATGGGTTCACAATCATGTATGCCTGGAGTCATAGTGGAGCTTTTTGGGGGAAATGTTGGCGCAGTTATTGTGCATTTACAATTTCATATTGGCTCTAGGATTTTTGGAAAATCTCTAGATCTTGGGACAACCCTTTTCGGGCCAATATAGGAGAGTTGAGAAATAATTGAGTATAATAAAATTAAATTCAGGATCAGGACCACTCAAAAATTCATGGAAAGGATCGAAGAGTGAGGTAGATCCTGAGCTCTTCCGCCAACAAAGGTGGTAAGGGTGAAAAAAACTAATTTATTACAACGCGTTTCAGAGTAGATCCTACTCCTTCCTCAGGCATATTTTTTTCTATCGCTAAAAAATTCATGACTTCTCGCAATGTGCAATCCCACTTAAAAAACATAATCATGTCCCCCGATTTATACCCTTGAATACGAATGGCCATCACAATTAGCTATTCCGCAATCTTTCTTACCTTAAAAGCCACATTCAATTCTACGATATGGTTGCAAGCCACATCCAGTGCTCTCATCCTCCCCTACAATGGTGTTACCCAGAGTCCAGATTACGAGTATGATCCAAAAATCAAAAATCTGGCACATCTAAAAAGTATAAAGCTTTATTTTTCAATAATTAAAAACATTGCAGTGAAAGGATGGCATGCCAAAAAAGACTTGTATGGAAAAAGTCCCTTATTAGAGCATAAAAGTTGATGTGTTTTGAGACAAACGATGAGTAACAGGCATATGCCTCGAAACACGTGAACTTTTATGGTCAGGAACAGGTCAGTGAATCACTTACTTTATAAACTTTTGCCTTAGTTTTGCTTGTTTTCTTAAGAAAAATTGCAAAAGTGGTCGCTGAATATAGGGACAAAAATTAATGCTATGATTATGATCTAGTGTTATTACTAGTCATGGTAATTTTACTTTTTGATTACTCCAGATTACTCCAATTGCAGGAACACATCCTCTTCTGATCTTTGTAAATCCAAAAAGTGGTGGAAAACAAGGTGAAAGGTATGTAAATTCCCTGCCTTCTCAGACCAATTCCAACCTTTAAGAACAACATGTGAATAATTATGTATGTAAATTTAAAGTAGCACTAAACCAAGAAAATTGACATAAAAATACCCCAGTATTTTCAGTCCTCATCTTCTACTCTCCATTCATCATGTATTGTCTCATGTTGCAGTTAAAACTGAGCTGAGTTGTAAAACAAACTTCTCTATGTGCCTCAGGAGCTCAGCCATGTTCATCTCCTCCTCTTTCTCACTGCCTTGTGTCTGGCTGTAAGACAACTGGCTGCAGCAGGAGCCTCTCCCCTATGCCTTGTGTGTAGTAGGACCAAAAAAATTGTCAGCTACTAGTGATGAGTGAGTGTACTCGTCGCTTGGGTTTTCCAGAGCACGCTCGGGTGGTCTCCGAGTATTTTTGACTGCTCGGAGATTTTGTTTTTGTTGACACAGCCGCATGATTTACAGCTGCTAGCCAGCCTGAGTACATGTGGGGGTTCCCTGGTTGCTAATCAAGCTGTCTAGTAGCCGCAAATCATGCAGCTGCAGCAAAGAAAACTAAATCTCCGAGCAGTCTCAAATAATCGGAGACCACCCGAGTGTGCTCTGGAAAACCTGAGCAACGAGTACACTCGCTCATCACTATCAGCTACACCTATTGTCGGAGGCCCTAAACTCATTTTTGATTAGTGTTGTAGAATCATTACCCAAACAACATAATGTATCTAGGTTATGTTTAGGGCACTGAAATACACCGTTACCACATTTTAGAGTATTGTGGAACGATAGAATTTATATCGCCTACAGACCATATCTGGCAGGCTGAGGTCATTTTACATACTCACACTTTGTGCTTTGTAACCTCAGTTTAGATTAGTGTGGAAACCCCCAAACCCTGGTGTTCAGTTCCAGTTGGAACATGTGTCAATCAGGTCAAAGGCACACAATGCACTATTATGTTCTGTCGACATTTAAGGATAGTTTGGAACCCTGTTGTGAATTTGGATTCTGGGCTCCCCCGGTGGCTGCTTGTGGAATTGGACTTGTCATCCTCTTTCCTGTTTCACCTGGTTCCATCAGTAGTGGGTGTCGCTATTTAAGCTCATTTCTCTGGTGGTTTCTTGCCGGTCAACAATGTTATCTGATGCCTCTCAGTGCTTGTTCCTGCTTCTAGACAACTACTAGATAAGTTGGACTTTTGTCCATGTTTTGTTTTGCCTATTTGTTCCAGTTCACAGCTGAAGTTTTGTTACTGTGTCTGGAAAGCTCTCGTTGATCAGCGATTGCTACTCTGGCGTTATGAGTTAATGCCAGAGTTTAAGGTAATCTCTGGATGGTGTTTTGTTAGTGTTTTTCTGCTGACCATGAAAGTATACTATCTGTCTTCTGCTATCTAGTAAGCGGACCTCAAATTTGCTAAGACTATTTTCCTGCTGCGTTTGTTGTTTCATCTGAACTCACCGTCATTATATGTGGGGGGCTACTGTCTTCTTTGGAATATTTCTCTAGAGGTGAGCCAGGTCTTATATTTCCCTCTGCTAGCTATTTAGGTCTTAGGCCAGAGCTGGGCATCTAGCGATAAATAGGAAATGCTACCTGGCTATTTCTAGTTGCGCGGCAGGCTTAGTTCATGGTCAGTATAGTTCCATCTTCCGAGAGCTTGTCCCTCTATAGGCTTGCTATGATCTCTGCCTGCAGAGATCATGACAGTTTGACCGGCCCGTAAAGTGTTAAAGACCCAGGTTGAGGAAGGAGAGTTATAAGAAGTCTGCTGGAATTTTTTTTTTTTTTTTTCCTCCAGTCTGCCTTGCTGCAGTCTTTTTTCTCTCTCTCCTCCTAATCTCTGTATGCTCTGTGTGCACCTGACAATAATGGATCTCCAGAGTGTAACTGCGGGTTTGAATAATCTCATCACGAAAGTACAAAATTTACAAGATTTTGTGGTACATGCTCCGGTATCTGAACCGAGAATTCCTTTGCCGGAGTTCTTCACAGGGAATAGAGCTAGCTTCCAGAATTTCCGAAATAATTGTAAGCTTTATTTGTCCCTGAAGTCTCGTTCAGCTGGAGACCCTGCTCAGCAGGTTAGGATTGTGATTTCCTTGCTCAGGGGTGACCCTCAAGATTGGGCCTTCTCATTGCCAGCAGGGGATCCTGCGTTACGCGATGTGGATGCGTTTTTTCTGGCCTTGGGCTTGCTTTATGAGGAACCTCATTTGGAACTTCAGGCAGAAAAAACTTTGATGGCACTATCTCAGGGGCAAGACGAAGCTGAAGTTTTCTGCCAAAAATTCCGTAAATGGTCTGTGCTTACTCAGTGGAATGAGTGCGCCTTGGCGGCAACTTTCAGAGAAGGTCTCTCTGATGCCGTTAAGGATGTTATGGTGGGGTTCCCTTTGCCTGCAGGTCTGAATGAGTCCATGACAATGGCTATTCAGATTGATAGGCGTCTGCGGGAGCGCAAACCGGTGCACCATCTGGCGGTGTCTATGGAAAAGACGCCAGAAAGTATGCAGTGTGATAGAATTCTGTCCAGGAGCGAGCGACAGAATTTTAGACGGAAGAATGGATTGTGTTTCTATTGTGGGGATTCTACTCATGTTATATCAGCATGCTCTAGGCGTACAAAGAAGCTTGATAAGTCTGTTTCCATTGGCACCATTCAGTCTAAGTTTATTTTGTCTGTAACCCTGATTTGCTCTTTGTCATCCATTGCCACGGACGCTTATGTTGACTCTGGCGCCGCTCTGAGTCTTATGGATTGGTCCTTTGCCAATCGTTGTGGTTTTGATTTAGAGCCTTTGGAGACTCTTATTCCTCTGAAGGGGATTGACTCCACCCCATTGGCTAATAATAAACCACAATACTGGACACAAGTAACCATGCGTATCAATCCGGATCACCAGGAGATTATTCGTTTCCTGGTGCTGTATAATTTACATGACGATTTGGTACTGGGATTGCCATGGTTGCAGTCTCACAACCCAGTCTTGGACTGGAGAGCAATGTCTGTGTTGAGCTGGGGATGTAAGGGTATTCATGGGGACGTACCTTTGGTTTCTATTTCGTCGTCCATTCCCTCTGAAGTCCCTGAGTTCCTCTCTGATTATCAAGACGTCTTTGACGAACCCAAGCTTGGGTCGTTACCTCCGCACCGTGAGTGCGATTGTGCCATAGATTTGATACCGGGTTGTAAATATCCAAAGGGTCGTTTGTTTAATTTGTCTGTGCCGGAACATGCTGCTATGCGGGAATATATAAAGGAGTCTTTGGAAAAGGGACATATTCGTCCATCTTCTTCTCCCTTGGGAGCTGGGTTTTTCTTTGTCTCAAAAAAAGACGGCTCTTTGAGACCATGTATTGATTATCGGCTTCTGAATAAGATCACTGTTAAGTATCAATACCCATTGCCATTGCTTACTGATTTGTTTGCTCGTATAGAGGGTGCTAAGTGGTTCTCTAAAATTGATCTTCGTGGGGCGTATAATTTGGTGCGGATCAGGCAGGGGGATGAGTGGAAGACCGCATTTAATACGCCCGAGGGCCACTTTGAGTATTTGGTCATGCCTTTTGGTCTTTCTAATGCCCCTTCAGTTTTCCAGTCTTTTATGCATGATATTTTCCGCGATTTTCTGGATAAATTTATGATAATATATCTGGATGATATTCTGATTTTTTCTGATGACTGGGACTCTCATGTCCAGCAGGTCAGGAGAGTTTTTCAGGTTCTGCGGTCTAATTCTTTATGTGTGAAGGGGTCTAAGTGCGTTTTTGGGGTCCAGAAAATTTCCTTTTTGGGGTATATTTTTTCTCCCTCTTCCATTGAGATGGATCCCGTCAAGGTGCAAGCTATTTGTGACTGGACTCAGCCCTCCTCTCTTAAGGGTCTTCAGAGATTTTTGGGCTTTGCCAACTTTTACCGCCGATTTATTGCTGGTTTTTCGGATGTCGTTAAACCACTGACTGATTTGACCAGACAAGGCGCTGATGTTGCTAATTGGTCCCCTCATGCTGTAGAGGCCTTTCAGGAGCTTAAGCGCCGTTTTGCCTCTGCCCCTGTGTTGCGTCAGCCTGATGTGAATCTGCCTTTTCAGGTTGAGGTTGACGCTTCGGAGATCGGAGCTGGGGCAGTGTTGTCGCAGAAAGGTTCCGACTGCTCCGTCATTAGGCCTTGTGCCTTCTTTTCTCGCAAATTTTCGCCCGCAGAGCGGAATTATGATGTTGGGAATCGGGAGCTTTTGGCCATGAAGTGGGCGTTTGAGGAGTGGCGCCATTGGCTCGAGGGGGCTAGGCATCAGGTGGTGGTATTGACTGACCACAAAAATTTGATTTATCTTGAGACTGCCAGACGCCTGAATCCTAGACAGGCGCGCTGGTCTTTATTTTTTTCTCGCTTTAATTTTGTGGTGTCATACCTACCGGGTTCTAAGAATGTTAAGGCAGATGCCCTTTCTAGGAGTTTTGACCCGGACTCTCCTGGTAATTCTGAACCCACAGGTATCCTTAGGGAGGGAGTAATTTTGTCGGCCGTTTCTCCTGATCTGCGGCGGTCCTTGCAAGAGTTTCAGGCGGATAGACCGGATCGTTGTCCGCCTGATAGACTGTTTGTTCCGGATGATTGGACCAGCAGAGTCATCTCTGAGGTACATTCTTCTGCATTGGCAGGTCATCCCGGAATTTTTGGTACCAGGGATTTGGTGGCAAGATCCTTCTGGTGGCCTTCCCTGTCACGAGATGTGCGAGTCTTTGTGCAGTCATGTGACGTTTGTGCTCGGGCCAAGTCTTGTAGTTCTCGGGCTAGCGGACTGCTGTTGCCCTTGCCTATTCCTAAGAGGCCTTGGACACACATCTCGATGGATTTTATTTCAGATCTGCCTGTTTCCCAGAAGATGTCTGTCATCTGGGTGGTCTGTGACCGTTTCTCTAAAATGGTCCATTTGGTTCCTCTGCCCAAGTTGCCTTCTTCTTCTGAGTTGGTTCCTCTGTTTTTTCAGAATGTTGTCCGATTGCACGGTATTCCTGAGAATATTGTTTCTGACAGAGGTACCCAATTTGTGTCTAGATTTTGGCGGGCATTCTGTGCTAGGATGGGCATAGATTTGTCTTTTTCATCTGCTTTTCACCCTCAGACTAATGGCCAGACCGAGCGGACTAATCAGACCCTTGAGACATATCTGAGGTGTTTTGTCTCTGCTGACCAGGATGATTGGGTTGCTTTTTTGCCATTGGCAGAGTTCGCCCTCAATAATCGGGCCAGTTCTTCCACCTTGGTGTCCCCGTTTTTCTGTAATTCGGGGTTTCACCCTCGATTTTCCTCCGGTCAGGTGGAATCCTCGGATTGTCCTGGAGTGGATGCGGTGGTGGAGAGATTGCATCACATCTGGGGGCAGGTTATGGACAATTTGAAGTTGTCCCAGGAGAAGACTCAGCGTTTTGCCAACCGTCATCGTCGTGTTGGTTCTCGGCTTTGTGTTGGAGATTTAGTGTGGTTGTCTTCTCGTTTTGTCCCTATGAGGGTCTCTTCTCCTAAGTTTAAACCTCGGTTCATCGGCCCTTATAGAATATTGGAGATTCTTAATCCTGTTTCTTTCCGTTTGGACCTCCCTGCGTCCTTTTCCATTCATAACGTTTTTCATCGGTCGTTATTGCGCAGGTATGAGGTACCTGTTGTACCTTCAGTTGAGCCTCCTGCTCCGGTGTTGGTTGAGGGTGAGTTGGAGTACGTTGTGGAGAAAATTTTGGACTCTCGTGTTTCCAGACGGAAACTCCAGTATCTGGTCAACTGGAAGGGTTACGGCCAGGAGGATAATTCTTGGGTCAATGCATCTGATGTTCATGCTTCTGATCTTGTTCGTGCCTTCCATAGGGCTCATCCTGGTCGCCCTGGTGGATCTGGTGAGGGTTCGGTGCCCCCTCCTTGAGGGGGGGGTACTGTTGTGAATTTGGATTCTGGGCTCCCCCGGTGGCTGCTTGTGGAATTGGACTTGTCATCCTCTTTCCTGTTTCACCTGGTTCCATCAGTAGTGGGTGTCGCTATTTAAGCTCATTTCTCTGGTGGTTTCTTGCCGGTCAACAATGTTATCTGATGCCTCTCAGTGCTTGTTCCTGCTTCTAGACAACTACTAGATAAGTTGGACTTTTGTCCATGTTTTGTTTTGCCTATTTGTTCCAGTTCACAGCTGAAGTTTTGTTACTGTGTCTGGAAAGCTCTCGTTGATCAGCGATTGCTACTCTGGCGTTATGAGTTAATGCCAGAGTTTAAGGTAATCTCTGGATGGTGTTTTGTTAGTGTTTTTCTGCTGACCATGAAAGTATACTATCTGTCTTCTGCTATCTAGTAAGCGGACCTCAAATTTGCTAAGACTATTTTCCTGCTGCGTTTGTTGTTTCATCTGAACTCACCGTCATTATATGTGGGGGGCTACTGTCTTCTTTGGAATATTTCTCTAGAGGTGAGCCAGGTCTTATATTTCCCTCTGCTAGCTATTTAGGTCTTAGGCCAGAGCTGGGCATCTAGCGATAAATAGGAAATGCTACCTGGCTATTTCTAGTTGCGCGGCAGGCTTAGTTCATGGTCAGTATAGTTCCATCTTCCGAGAGCTTGTCCCTCTATAGGCTTGCTATGATCTCTGCCTGCAGAGATCATGACAGAACCCATAAACTTTGTTGACCATTGCCCAGAGAGCATACTTCTGGCAGATGTATGGCACTTTCTGTACTTATACCTCAACCATACTTCAGATTAGTGTGGAACCCCTAAACTCTGCTTATAATTCACTTATGTCATTTAGGCCGAGGACAAAACATACTCAAACCTTCTAACTCCATTTTAGATGAGTGTGGAACCCATAAGCTCTGTAGACCATTGCTGAAGAACATTTGCCAGTTGGTTGATGGTCACTTTACGTATCCATAATATGTACCTACTTTTTTAATTACTGGGGAACCTTTAAACTTTGTCCATTGCACATAAAACATATGTAGGTTCATTAAAGGGAACTTTATGTAGTTACATCTTATAACCACTAGACATGAGCAGATCAGGCAAAATTCTAATTTACCTGTTCACGTGTCTTTTTTCTGGGAAATTCAATATTCTCTGCAAATGTAATGTCCCTCTTCAGCCCCTCTATTACTCACTGCCATCCATTCAGCCCTCCTTTCATCTTCCGATCACCAGCTACTCTCGCTGGATTTCCCGGGCTTCTCACGCTGTGCTGGACTTTTGGCTTTCATGAGGCCCAGAGGGATTTGCGCAAGCCCACAGAGGGCACATCATCTTGATGTCGCGATGTGCGCCAGGACCTTCGTGAGCAGAACCGACACATCCACATGAAAGCTGGAAGTCTCGGCACAGCTTAAGATGCCCGAAGATTCGAGCATGAGCGAAGATGGACGAGTGGCACTAAAGAGCTGAGTATCCGGAGAGGTGAGCGAAAAGTTTGACATAAAAACTGTCTATAGTGGCTAAGAAAAATGGCAGCCAGTGGCCACCTTGTTATAACATTACATAAAAATTTGCAAGTTTGTGAATGAGGGTTATGAAGGATTCAATTACACTTGAATTTATTTTATCCTCTCTAGTGAACACCTTTTAGATCAGTGTGTAATCATTAAATTCTCTCAATTGCTGATAGAGCATTGGCCGGTTGGTTGAAGAGCCCTCTATGTTACCAAACCTTGTAGCCACATTTTAGATCTATGTTGAACCCATAAACTCCATCACCCATTTTTCATAACAGATTTGTTGGACAGGTCAAGGGCACTCTACGTACTTACACCTTGTAATCATATTATAGATTAGTGTTGAACCCGTAAACTCTGTCCATTGCCCATAGAACATTGGTTGGATGGTTGGAAGTCACGCTATATACTTACACCTTGGAAACCTGTTTTAAATATCATGAAACCTCTAAACTCTATTGTCTAATACTCGTAGCAGATATATTGGTCCGGTCAAGAGGACTCCAGGTTCTCTTATTTTGTAACCACATTTAAGATTATCGAGAACCCTAAACTCTGTTGACTATTGCCGACAAAACGTTTATCGAGACCCACAGTTCAACTGCCCATAATAACAATATTACGGCATGGTACTCTTTTTTTTTTACATTTTGTAAAATTGTCCTCTTTTTTTGTTCTCACAGTCACACATAAGCTCGTAATTTATTGCCGAGACTCAGCATTTGCCTTTCTATAATTATTATCAATATACCTCATATTACGAGACATTACTTAATATATGAACCGTGAATGTGATCAACAGGGAGCGTTCAGTTTTATTTTACTATCTGATTATGAAAACCATTTTTCTTTCTTACAATTTCCATCACATTAATGAATTTTTTATCAAGGGTAGGAGAAAAAAAAAACACATTCAATATTAGAGGAGATTAACAAATATGCTCCGAATGAGTCCTATGTCTTTATTGTGCTATAAAATGCCAATATGTTTTGTTTTTGTCACTTCATAAACTTCTTGTAAGTTTTCTTTCATTATTTTTTATCTGCAGGATACATAGGAAATTTCAGTACCTTCTAAATCCACGACAGGTTTACAGTCTTGCTGGGATCGGACCTATGCCGGGGTAGGAGGCTTCGTCTTGTATATATGTTTACATTTACATGAGTAATATTCTCTATTCCGTCCCCGTGAAGTTATTTATTTTTTTCAAAAATTAATCTTTTAAATTTGTAATTTTACCAAATAATAATTTGAAACCACATGAAAGTTTTTCCCCCATTCTACAAATTATCCGTTCATATCAACTTTTGAAACATTAATAAATGATATAATTGTTTGGCGCTTGCGGTAATAGCTTTGCTTCTACATTTATCTGGGATTATCTGCAGGTTGTAAGACTAAATACATTTTTTTACTTTGCTTTTTTAAAAATGCATGCCGGTACGATTTTTACAATATTTTATTATTTATATTTTATATTCATTTTGTTTTGATTTGCACATTTTTTTAATGAGATGGACAAAAATTTGCCCCCCCCTTTTGCTTTCAAAAAGAAGAAACAAACTGATAATTCCATTGCAATAAATTATAAAGGTCCTGATCAATCCTACAATAAAAATATGGAACTTCTTCCGCGCAAAATAAAATGTTAAAATTAGGAGTAGAACAAGGTGATTTCATTTAATAAGATTTGCTGAATTGAAGTAACCCACTAAAACAGGAACTATGTACCCTAATGCAAAAATGGGAACAGGACATTAAATACTATACTCATATGGGTCAAAGGGATCTTTTCGGGATTCTATTGGCTCCAGGTCATGATTTTAACTAACTTTGCACCACCTATGGCATGGGGCATTCCTAGAGGGACTTGCGTTTGCTTTTGAATTTTGAGGCCGTGTCTCCTCCCCAGAGGAAAGAATCCCCTCCCTAGAGGAGCCACAGACATTGAGGATTGGATCAAGGATAATGGAAAAGTTTTAGATGGGTAGTCAAGCTCAGCACTTAACAAAAACCTGCTCTTAAATGGGGGCTCAGTTTGATCCTTGGTATGAGCAACAAGTGTCTTCATGTCCACAATTATTTTTCTCGTTTTTGTTATCTTACAATAATGTTTTAATTTACACGCTATCTTCACTAACTACGCCTCTAAAATTTGATGGAACCCAATGGTGCCATAGTAGCTGCTGTATCTCCCAACTTGTCACTGCACCCATTAGAGCAACTAAATCCCTGCTATAGTTAAATAAAGGGGAAACATATATAGCCCAAAAATTGGAAATATTTTAATTCTAGACATTAGCAATGCTTCACGTCAATTGTCTTTTCCGTCTCAGGTTGAATTTCTTTCGGGATGTTGCAGACTTTCGGGTTCTTGCCTGCGGAGGGGATGGGACAGTCGGATGGATTTTAGACTGCATTGGTAAGAAAGTGTAATACGATATAAACCTCCATACAAACATGCGCCGCAAAGGGTTCATCTGTATTTCACTGGGTGAAAGCAGTCAAGCTCCAACTGTACAACTTAGGAATATCTTACCAATGGTATGAGAGAGGATTGGGCGTGTTGAAGGCCATCCTTGAATATCTTGACCAAGTAATAGCTAGAAGACCCCAATTACATTGAGTGGTAAGACTGTTTCATTTGTGGTGGTTATGGTCATACATGTAGGATAATTGTCAGACAAAAATTCTCATGCGCATGCTCAATTGGTTTGGCGGAGTATGTACGTTGTCTGTATGGGCAATGAACGGCTGATAGGTGTAGACACATCTGGCTGCAGGTTATGTCTCCTGAAAATAATACTATCGAGCATTGAAATTCAAAATTCTTAATTCTTCTTCGTACGAGCCCACAACTTTGTTGGTGACTTATCTCCCTTGGGAACAGAAGGATCAGACATTGAAACTCAACTTCTATTTATCGTAATCGTCTGTGGATGGGAGTTGGCAGGTCGCTATAGACATCAGATGGTTAGATGGTTCCAGAGAAATTGTCAGGCATGACCATCAATAATTTATCATCCATGCCATAGATCCTATAGCAATCTTTATAAATGAGATGACCTTTTCATCATTTTATGCAGGGTTTGGAGTAATAGGACAATCCCTTTACTTGTCACTCATCAAAATTCCAAAGAACTCGGGATTTACAGTCATGACAACCAAAAGTTATTTATTGCCCAAGTTTTATAGTTTTTTAAGCACCCCCTGCTATATTACAAGCTGTATAATGAATAGATATGAGCATTCACAGGACCTTGGTCCAGCAGCCACATCGGTGGTCCGTGGCTGCCTAGCCAGAGCACTGTGAACCTCCTCTTTCCTCTTGGCATCCTCATCACCTCTTATCATTAGGCTTTCGAGTGATGTCATCATTGCGGCAAAAGGCGAACATGACGTCACGATGGGTCTGTTGATCAGAAGCACTAGGAATACCGGTAGGAGGAGGATGTTTGCAGGGCTCTGGTCCAGCAGCTACTGACTGTCAACGTGACCCCTGATCCAGGGTCAATTGAATCTTTTTGGTCGACTCTAATAATGAAACATTACATGGCAATCATTGTGATCAGTGGACCATACATGTACCGTAATTCATAGCCATCCTGATATTTTTCTTAACATTACCTGCTTGGCTTATATGGCAAATCAAGAAGAGTTATCTTACAAAATCTAGAATTTTTTCTAAAAAATTGGTTTTCAAAGATCAAAAACCCATATCTTTTTCATTTTTTTCCCCCAGAAACAGCACCCCCCTTATTTACAGGTTGTGTCTGGTATTACAGCTCAGCTCCATTTAAACTAATAGTGCAAAGTTCCAATACTGCACCCACTCTGTAGACATTGGGTGGTGCTCTTTTTGTAATAAAATTAGACATGGTTTCATAACCCTTCTGAGAAACAGTAATTGGTGATTATTTGTGTAAGTAAAGAAATAATCAGGTGATATGGATCCACCTCTCGTGTCTCCCCTTTTCCTCATAGTTTGTAGCTTGCGAGCAGCAGGGCCCTCATTCCTCCTGGTATCTGTTTTGAACTGTGATTTCTGTTATGCTGTAATGTCTATTGTCTGTACAAGTCCCCTCTATAAGTTGTAAAGTGCTGCGGAATATGTTGGCGCTATATAAACAAAAATTATTATTATTATTATTATTATTATTATTATATGGATGAAGATTGTACCCAAACTTTGTAAGACCTCCCCATTTATTTTTTATGCCATGATGAATATTATCTCTTTATTTTTCCAACAGACAAGGCCAATTTGACCAAACAGCCTCCTGTGGCTATCCTACCTCTGGGTACCGGCAACGATCTGGCAAGATGTTTGAGATGGGGAGGAGGTAAATATTACTCATAGTTATTAGTTAAATGTATTCTGATTGTAAGTTATTTAACCTAACCATGATATTTCCATAATTTGACACATTTTTTTTGGCAATTGCAGTCTGTATTTTGACAATGGACGTTTCATGTAGACTAATGCAAAGCTTGATTAATTTCTCCCTTTAAGAGGGTTTGTTCTAGATTAGAAAAGCATGGCATGTTTTCCCAAAAACAGCACCACCTCTGTACATAGGTTATATGTGGTATTGCAGCTTGACCTCAGTTCTTTATACTAGGAGTTGTTCGCCCCTTCAAAACAATGGAGACTGTAATACAAATGATTTCATAAAATCCAGTTACAGATGAGCAAATTGATCCAGGACAAATCAAGTTCATTACGATCTACACTCAAATGTCAGATTCTCGAGAATTCCAAATTGTTGAACCTTTGATTTGCCCTAGTACAGCAAAATTATCACATTTTTCTATCTTCTTTTGAGGGACAAGAAGGGGTTGAAATAATAAAATACCTTACACAACACCTGTGCTAATCCCTCGCCTATCCTTACTACATCTCAGCCCAAGCTTCTCGGTCCTCTGCATCGGTCTTTGGCTCTTCCGGCAAAACCTTCCAATGAAAATCGAATTCCAAAAATTTCAGATCTAATTAGGTGACAATGCCGACCAATTGCTACTTTAAAAAATATTAAAGCAGATATAAGACGGTGGAGTCTCATGACTGTCTGCAACTGTGTGTAACAGGGCAGTATAGAAGGTTGGCGTGGGGCTGAAAATGAATTTTAGCCTTTTTCTTAATTTTTTTTAAATTGATCACAGTTATTTTTTTAAGGTTTGTTGAAACTTTTGGAAAATCCTTAACAGGGCTTTGAGTTGAAGTTGTATCGGTAATACAAAATCTTATTGGATTTAAGAAAAAAATAATAACCAAACTAATATTAAAATATCTGTGTAGATGTATGGATGTATGAAGGTGTAGTAACCACATGTCCAAGATTTGCCAAAGATTTATCAAACAGTTTATGACAGTTCCAAATTGAGCAAAAAGTTGCAAATTGTCTTAAATTTTCAATGTCTGCATCATGGTCACCAAAAGTTAAAAAAGCGTCTGTGGTGTACCTCCAGAAAGTAAATTACTGCATAAAATACCTCCTGTCCACAGAGGATGTAGACTTCATTTACTAACAATTTTTAAGTGACATGCACCTTTGAATAAATGGGGTGCTAATTACTCCAAAGATCTTTTTTTTTTTAGACTAGCGTAAAAACCACCAATCTCAATAAATCTGCCCCATTATCTCTTCCAGCATAAGTCATGTACCAATTCAGAAGTTTTCATTTTCGACTGCGTTCACACATTCATTGTACATGCCCATGTGCAGTGCAGTTTTAGCTTTTAGAAATGGATTCTAAAAATAAAAAACACGGATTCAAATCAGATGAAAAACAGATGAAAAATGGTCCATTTTCTATGGTTGTAAACAAGTAAATAGATATGCGAAGGAAACCTAACTATTGCTCTTACGTATGGTTGTATTTATGAATTTTTGACCCATGGGGGGCACATCAACGACCTAAAACTCATTATCTAAGGAAAAATCAAGAAAACACCACCCAGTGCCCTATCATGCATCATTAACTATTACAAATGAGGTTTTCGCTAAATACTAAATCCAAAGGATCAGCGCACTGGACTGCAACTATTGCTTCATATCTCCGGCTTAGGGCACCCTGCTTTGGACATAATCTCCTTGTGTGTCTGTTGTTTTTCTTCTGTGACATCACACAGACGTATTTCACCCATGGGATTCATTTATCCAAAGGTCACATTCTGATTCCACATTCCTGTCTTATTAGTTATAGGAGCAGATCGTAAAGATGACATACATTGCCTTATGAAAGTATTCGGCTCCCTGGAACTTTTCAACCTTTTCCCACATATCATGCTTCAAACATAAAGATACCAAATGTAAATTTTTGGTGAAGAATCAACAACAAGTGGAACACAATTGTGAAGTTGAATGAAATTTATTGGTTATTTTAAATTTTTGTGGAAATTCAAAAACTGAAAAGTGGGGCGTGAAATATTATTCGGCCCCTTTACTTTCAGTGCAGCAAACTCTCTCCAGATGTTCATTGTGGATCTCTGAATGATCCAATGTTGTCCTAAATGCCTAATGATGATAAATATAATCCACCTGTGTGTAATCAAGTCTCTGTATAAATGCACCTGCTCTGTGATAGTCTCAGAGAGCACAGAGAGCATCATGAAGACCAAGGAACACAACAGGCAGGTCCGTGATACAGTTGTGGAGAAGTTTAAAGCCGGATTTGGATGCAAAATGATTTCCAAAATTTTAAACATCCCAATGGAAGGAGTATGATACCACTGCAAATCTACCAAGACCCGGCCGTCCCTCTAAAATTTAATTTCAAACAAGGAGAAGACTGATCAGAGATGCAGCCAAGAGGCCCATGATCACTCTGGATGAACTGCAGAGATCTACAGCTGAGGTGGGACAGTCTGTCCATAGGACAACAATCAGTCGTACACTGCACATATCTGGCCTTTATGGAAGAGTGGCAAGAAGAAAGCCATTTCTCAAAGATATCCATAAAAAGTGTTGTTTAACCCCTTCACCCCCAAGGGTGGTTTGCACGTTAATGACCAGGCCAATTTTTACAATTCTAACCACTGTCCCTTTATGAGGTTATAACTCTGGAACGCTTCAACGGATCTTGGCGATTCTGACATTGTTTTCTCGTGAAATATTGTACTTCATGATAGTGATAAAATTTATTCGATATAATTTGCGTTTATTTGTGAAAAAAATGAATATTTGGCAAAAATTTGGAAAATTTTGCAATTTTCCAACTTTGAATTTTTATGCCCTTAAATCACAGACATATGTCACGCAAAATACTTAATAAGTAACATTTCCCACATGTCTACTTTACAGCAGCACAATTTTGGAACCAAAATTTTTTTTTGTGACGGAGTTATAAGGGTTAAAAGTTGACCAGCAATTTCTCATTTTTACAACACCATTTTTTTTTAGGGACCACATCTCATTTGAAGTCATTTTGAGGGGTCTATATGATAGAAAATACCCAAGTGTGACACCATTCTAAAAACTGCACCCCCCAAGGTGCTCAAAACCACATTCAATAAGTTTATTAACCCTTCAGGTGTTTCACAGGAATTTTTGGAATGTTTAAATAAAAATGAACACAAAAAAATTATTTCAGCTCCAATTTGTTTTATTTTACCAAGGGTAACAGGAGAAAATAGACGCCAAAATTTGTTGTACAATTTGTCCTGAGTACGCTGATACCCCATATGTCGGGGTAAACCACTGTTTGGGCGCATGGCAGAGCTCGGAAGGGAAGGAGCGCCATTTGACTTTTCAATGCAAAATTTACTGGAATTGAGATGGGATGCCATGTTGCATTTGGAGAGCCCCTGATGTGCCTAAACATTGAAAACCCCCACAAGTGACACCATTTTGGAAAGTAGACCCCCTAAGGATCTTATCTAGATGTGTGGTGAGCACTTTGACCCAAAAAGTGCTTCACAGAAGTTTATAATGCAGAGCCGTAAAAATAAAAAATCATATTTTTTCACAAAAATGATATTTTCGCCCCCAATTTTTTATTTTCCCAAGGGTAAGAGAAGAAATTGGACACCAAAAATTGTTGTGCAATTTGTCCTGAGTACGCTGATACCCCATATGTGGGTGTAAACCATTGTTTGGGCGCATGGCAGAGCTCGGAAGGGAAGGAGCGCCATTTGACTTTTCAATGCAAAATTGAATGGAATTGAGATGGGACGCCATGTTGCGTTTGGGGAGCCCCTGATGTGCCTAAACATTGAAACCCCCCACAAGTGACACCATTTTGGAAAGTAGACCCCTTATGGAATTTATCTAGATGTGTGGTGAGCACTTTGACCCAACAAGTGCTTCACAAAAGTTTATAATGCAGAGCCGTAAAAATAAAAAATCATATTTTTTCACAAAAATGATCTTTTTGCCCCCATTTTTTTATTTCCCCAAGGGTAAGAGAAGAAATTAGACCACAAAAGTTGTTGTGCAATTTATCCTGAGTACGACGATACCCCATATGTGGGGGTAAACTACTGTTTGGGCGCATAGCAGAGCTCGGAAGGGAAGGAGCGCTATTTTACTTTTCAATGCAAAATTGACTGGAATTAAGATGGGATGCCATGTTGCATTTGGAGAGCCCCTGATGTGCCTAAACATTAAAAACCCCCACAAGTGACACCATTTTGGAAAGTAGACCCCCTAAGGAACTTATCTAGATGTGTTTTGAGAGCTTTGAACCCCCAAGTGTTTCACTACAGTTTATAACGCAGAGCCGTGAAAATAAAAATTCTTTTTTTGTTCACAAAAATGATTTTTTAGCCCCCAGTTTTGTATTTTCACAAGGGTATCAGGATAAATTGGACCCCAAAGGTTGTTGTCCAATTTGTCCTGAGTACGCTGATACCCCATATGTGGGGGGGAACCACTGTTTGGGCGCATGACAGAGCTCGGAAGGGAAGGAGCGCCATTTGGAATGCAGACTTAAATGGATAGGTCTGCAGGCGTCACGTTGCATTTGCAGAGCCCCTGATGTACCCAAACAGTACAAAACCCCCACAAGTGACCCCATATTGGAAACTAGACCCCCCAAGGAACTTATCTAGATGTGTTGTGAGAACTTTAAACCCCCAAGTGTTTCACTACAGTTTATAACGCAGAGCCGTGAAAATAAAAATTCTTTTTTTTTTCACAAAAATGATTTTTTAGCCCCCATTTTTGTATTTTCCCAAGGGTATCAGGATAAATTGGACCCCAAAAGTTGTTGTCCAATTTGTCCTGAGTACGCTGATACCCCATGTGTGGGGGGGGAACCACTGTTTGGGCGCATGACAGAGCTCGGAAGGGAAGGAGCGCCATTTGGAATGCAGACTTAAATGGATAGGTCTGCAGGCGTCACGTTGCATTTGCAGAGCCCCTGATGTACCCAAACAGTACAAACCCCCCACAAGTGACCCCATATTGGAAACTAGACCCCCCAAGGAACTTATCTAGATGTGTTGTGAGAACTTTGAACCCCCAAGTATTTCACTACAGTTTATAACGCTGAGCCGTGAAAATAAAAATTCTTTTTTTGTTCACAAAAATGATTTTTTAGCCCCCATTTTTGTATTTTCACAAGGGTATCAGGATAAATTGGACCCCAAAAGTTGTTGTCCAATTTGTCCTGAGTACGCTGATACCCCATATGTGGGGGGGAACCACTGTTTGGGCGCATGACAGAGCTCGGAAGGGAAGGAGCGCCATTTGGAATGCAGACTTAAATGGATTGGTCTGCAGGCGTCACGTTGCATTTGCAGAGCCCCTGATGTACCCAAACAGTACAAATCCCCCACAAGTGACCCCATATTGGAAACTAGACCCCCCCAAGGAACTTATCTAGATGTGTTGTGAGAACTTTGAACCCCCAAGTGTTTCACTACAGTTTACAAAGGAGAGCCGTGAAAATAAAAAATCTTTTTTTTCCTACAAAACTTATTTTTTGGCCCCCAGTTTTGTATTTTCCCAAGAGTATCAGGATAAATTGGACCCCAAAAGTTGTTGTCCAATTTGTCCTGAGTACGCTGATACCCCATATGTGGGGGGGAACCACTGTTTGGGCGCATGACAGAGCTCGGAAGGGAAGGAGCGCCATTTGGAATGCAGACTTAAATGGATTGGTCTGCAGGCGTCACGTTGCATTTGCAGAGCCCCTGATGTACCCAAACAGTACAAATCCCCCACAAGTGACCCCATATTGGAAACTAGACCCCCCCAAGGAACTTATCTAGATGTGTTGTGAGAACTTTGAATCCCCAAGTGTTTCACTACAGTTTACAACGGAGAGCCGTGAAAATAAAAAATCTTTTTTTTCCCACGAAACTTATTTTTTGGCCCCCAGTTTTGTATTTTCCCAAGGGTAGCAGGAGAAATTGGACCCCAAAAGATGATGTCCAATTTGTCCTGAGTACGCTGATACCCCATATGTTGGGGTAAACCCCTGTTTGGGCACACGGGAGAGCTCTGAAGGGAAGGAGCACTGTTTTCCTTTTTCAACGCAGAATTGGCTGGAATTCAGATCGGATGCCATGTCCCGTTTGGAGAGCCCCTGATGTGCCTAAACAGTGGAAACCCCCCAATTATAACTGAAACCCTAATCCAAACACACCCCTTACCCTAATCCCAACAGTAACCCTAACCACTCCTCTAACCCAGACACACCAACCCTATTCCCAACCATAAATGTAATCCAAACCCTAACCCTATCTTTAGCCCCAACCCTAACTGTAGCCCCAACCCTAGCCCTAACCCTAGCAATAACCCTAGCCCTATCACTAGCCCTAACACTAGCCGTAACACTAGCCCTAACCCTAACCCTAGCCCTAGCCCTAACCCTAGCCCCAACCCTAGCCCTAACCCTAGCCCTAACCCTAGCCCCAACCCTAGCCCTAACCCTAACCCTAGCCCTAACCCTAGCCCTAACCCTTGCCCTAACCCTAACCCTAACCCTAACCCTAGCCCTAACTCTAGTCCTAACTCTAGCACTAACCCTAAAGGCCCCGTCTCACTTAGCGACGCTAAAGCGATCCCGACAACGATACGACCTGTCAGGGATCGTTGCTGCGTCGCTATGTGGTCGCTGGTGAGATGTCAAACAGTGAGATTTTCCCAACGATCGCTGCTGCGATCTCGCTGTTTGACATCTCCCCAGCGACCTGTAGCGACCTGTACAACGATGTCACATGGGAGCTATTATGACGATTCAGTGTCTGAGTCGTCAACGAGGTCGTTGGTAAGGTGTCAAACACAGCGATGTGTGCTACCCAGCGGGACCTCAACGATCAAAAAAACGTCCAGGCCATTTCGACACGACCAGCGATCTCACAGCAGGGGCCAGGTCGCTGCTACGTGTCACACATAGCGAGATCGCTACTGAGGTCGCTGTTGCGTCACAAAACTTGTGACTCAGCAGCGATCTCGCTAGCGATCTCGCTTAGTGAGACGGGGGCTTAACCCTAACCCTAATGGGAAAATGGAAATAAATACATTTTTTAATTTTTTTATTTTTCCCTAACTAAGGGGGTGATGAAGGGGGTTTGATTTACTTTTATAGCGGGTTTTTTAGCGGATTTTTATGATTGGCAGCCGTCACACACTGAAAGACGCTTTTCATTGCAAAAAATATTTTTTGCGTTACCACATTTTGAGAGCTGTAATTTTTCCATATTTGAGTCCACAGAGTCATGTGAGATCTTGTTTTTTGCGGGACGAGTTGACGTTTTTATTGGTTACATTTTCGGACACGTGACATTTTTTGATCGCTTTTTATTCCGATTTTTGTGAGGTAGAGTGATCAAAAGCCAGCTATTCATGAATTTCTTTTGGGGGAGGCGTTTATACCGTTCCGCGTTTGGTAAAATTGATAAAGCAGTTTTATTCGTCGGGTCAGTACGATTACAGCGATACCTCATTTATATCATTTTTTTTATGTTTTGGCGCTTTTATACGATAAAAACTATTTTATAGAAAAAATAATTATTTTGGTATCGCTTTATTCTCAGGACTATAACTTTTTTATTTTTTTGCTGATGATGCTGTATGGCGGCTCGTTTTTTGCGGGACAAGATGACGTTTTCAGCGGTACCATGGTTATTTATATCAGTCTTTTTGATCGCGTGTTATTCCACTTTTTGTTCGGCGGTATGATAATAAAGCGTTGTTTTTTGCCTCGTTTTTTTTTTTTTTTTCTTACGGTGTTTACTGAAGGGGTTAACTAGTGGGGCAGTTTTATAGGTTGGGTCGTTACGGACACGGCGATACTAAATATGTGTACTTTTATTGTTTTTTTTATTTTATTTAGCTAAAGAAATGTATTTATGGGAATAATTTTTTATTTTTTTTCTTTATTTAGGATATTTTTTTTATTTTTTTTTTTACACACGTGGGGAATTTTTTTTTAACTTTTTTACTTTGTCCCAGGGGGGGACATCACAGATCATTGATCTGGCAGTGTGCACAGCACTCTGCCAGATCTGCGATCTGCTGTGCAGGGCTGCAGGCTTACCAAGTGTCTGCTCTGAGCAGGCACTCGGTAAGCCACCTCCCTCCCTGCAGGACCCGGATGCCGTGGCCATCTTGGATCCGGGACCTGCGGCGAGGAGGGAGGTAGGAGACCCTCGGAGCAACGCGATCACATCGAGTTGCTCCGGGGGTCTCAGGGAAGCCCGCAGGGAGCCCCCTCCCTGCGCGATGCTTCCCTATACCGCCGGTACACCGCGATCATTGATCGCGGTGTGCCGGGGGTTAATGTGCCGGGGGCGGTCCGTGACCGCTCCTGGCACATAGTGCCGGATGTCAGCTGCGATAGTCAGCTGACACCCGGCCGCGATCGGCCGCGCTCCCCCCGTGAGCGCGGCCGATCGGCTATGACGTACTATCCCGTCAAGGGTCAGATAGGCCCAGGTCACCTCGACGGGATAGTACGTCTAAGGTCACAGAGGGGTTAAAGTTTGCAACAAGCAACCTGGGAGACACCAAACATGTGGAAGAAGGTGCTCTGGTCAGATTAAACCAAAATCAAACTTTTTGGCAACAATGCCAAACGATATTTTTGGCGTAAAGGCAACATATCTCATCACCCTGAACACACCATCCCCACTGTCAAACATGGTGGTGGCAATATCATGGTTTGGGCCTGCTTTTCTTCAGCAGGGACAGGCAAGATGGTTAAGATTGATGGGAAGATGGATGGAACCAAATACAGGACCACTGTTACTTTGATAATGACATTTAGCTAAAGAGCAGCCTACCCCTATCTCGCCTATGTCTCTAAAAGTTTACTCCCAACACTGAAAGTTATCACTTAACCACTGGATGGATGATAACTTTTTGATCGGTGAAGGTGCAACTGATCCCGAAACTGGAGTCCTGAAATGCCTCATCGAAATGGAGTGGTGGCTGTGCATGCAAGAGGTAGTTTATTAAAGGACTTGGATTTTCCCAAGATTCCCAAAAAGAAAGAATTGAGCAGCGGGCACCAAGGTGGAAGACCCTCGAATCAAAATGCTGTCATCTAGATGATGAGAATAACCATTTAACCTTAACTCACAGAGGCATAAATTTAAGTCCTTGTTCTCCAATGTAAGGTCTAGTCCACACCATATATATTTCACATCATGCAAAAGAAGGGATTTTAAATCACTTAATACACCAAAATCCAGGTGCGACTACAGCCTTCCTCTTGTATCATTTTCCATATGGCCACTCCTCTCCATGACTTAAGAAAAGCCAGAGGTTCAACTTGCATCAAAGAAATTTGGTGAGAACTTCAACAGTTTAAAAAACAAAACACTGCTATATTTATCTCACCTTGACGCTCCTCATACTCATCCCATAGCAGATACCCGCCGGTCCTCCTATCAATCCTCTTTGACTTTCTTATTTGAGATCTTCTGGCAGTGCCACTGCCGAATAGACCCCACATGGTCACGTGAGGCACAATGCACGTCATTGCCATCAAATACCATCAATTACATGCATTGTGGTCCTTGTGATCATTTGGGTCCTAGTCTGTGGAAACGCCGGAAGACCCAGAATAGGTAGAAAGTCGAAGAGAAGTGACGGAGGAGTTGACAGGGAGCGGCGGCAGGACAACTATGGAGAAGATCAAGGAGAGGTAAGTATAATAGTTTTTATTGTTTTTTTTACCCCTTCATATTCCTCATTGGCTGAAATCAAATCCCCCAAAATTTGGATTGTGATGATTTTGCTTCGAAATTCCCCCCAAAATTTTGGATTCTAACGTATCTGAATTTTGAGGGGAAATTCATACAGAAATCTAATCTTTTGGAATTTTTTCACTCAGCTCTAGTCCCTAAATATCTGTAGGAGCCAAAAACTGGGCTTGGCATGTTGGATTATAAAGAGAGTGTCCAGAAGTTGGAAAAATATATGTCCATGGACTGTGTTTTGTCTTCGGCCATTTTTTTTTTAACCCCCTTTATGAGAGGTACAAGTGAAGTCTGAGAACTGATAATCTCCGTTTACCCATGGCAGAAGCAATTTATGAGTTTTTTTCTATTCTGTGGGGTAGGCAGAAGGAGCGGCTGAGCCCCCAAATATTTCTTTATATAGATATTTTTTACAGTAAGGGTTGGAACCGTGGAAAAATGCCCCTTCTCTTGATTTAGTCCCGATGGTGATCACAAATTATCAGTCTTCATGCCCCTCCTACGGCGTTTATAACATCCACCCTTGGCCATAAGAGTGAAATTGTTGCGTCTGTTGGTTTTTACCCCCTCTACATTGAATAAAGATGGAGTCTTGTCCTTCACTGTGGTTACTGTTTGATATAAATTGTTTTCACAGGAGGGTCTGTACCGGCCCACCATCTCTCCAGTTAGACTAGAGATTTTATCTAGACCTTTGGAATGGTGGAGGCTCCCGCTGCCGGACTCCTGTGATATTACATCTATTTACTATATTTTATGGGGTTTTTTAATAGGTTACGAAGGGGAAAATCTGCTGAAATTCCTCAAAGACATTGAAAATGGCACAGTAGTCCTGGTAGACCGATGGAAAATCGAAGTAATCCCTAATGACAAAGATGAAAAGGGAGACCCAGTGCCTTACTCCATCGTAAATAATTACTTTTCCATTGGAGTGGTGAGTGATATTTGTAATTTATTTTTTTTGCATAGTTCACATCAATCCAACGTCTAGAGCCTTTGTAATGGATGCATTCCCCTAAGTGAATCAATTTAAAAAAATGACTACAAAATGGTAAAAGAAACCCAGTGATCTCTACTGATCTGCTGGAGGATAGGACATATATGGAAACTTTTAAAAATGTACTTTAAAGCAAATCTCCATTTTTTTTTTTTTATTATTGCTTTTTACTTTTTAATGGGTAAATAAACATTGAAATTTTTAATATTATAGTGTCTAGTGATAGAGTTGATTGGTGGGCGTTCAAGTCCTGGAACACCCACCATACCGATCAAACCGCTAAGACCCACATTGTCTGTGAATGTAAAGGGAAATTAACTTTTACATTTTTAATATGTTTTATGTCCTGTTTTGAAGTGTTGATTGACTCTGGACTCTGAGTTATGACACGCTATTATGTGTCACCTGTTGAGATGGATCCTTGGAGCCCTTGGTTCAGAAGATCAGCTGGAATGTAGCATGAACAGATGACATGGATGCAGCAGGGCAGTCTGCTTGGAACTACAGAGGCTGTAGATATTAGAGGGAAGTTGGAGAACAAGAGCAGAAGTGGCAGAGCAAAGTAGATCAGAAGGCTCCCTGAAGAGATGTAGCAGAGTCCAGTGATGTAGCAGAGTTGAGTACATCCATAGACTCATTGTAGTGATGTAGCAGAGTTCCTTCATGTATTAGATTGAAGTATGTCAGGATGTATCCTGTGAAAATATATCAGAGACCATCAACAAGTAAAGCAGGGTAGATCAGAAGGCATATAGTGGCAACATAGCAGAGCTCAGCCATATTTCAGGGTATGTCACGAGGTACTCAGTGGCTATGTAGGGTAGCCCAGCAATGTAGCAGAGTTGGGTATCTCCAGAGGCGTACAGTAGCAGAGTCCAGCTCTGTAGCGAAGTTGTGTATTTCTGGAAGAATGCAGGGTCGACGTAACAGAGTTGGGTATTTCAGAAAATACCGTTTGACGATGTAGCAGAGCTCAGAGACATAGAAGCGATGGGTATGTCACAGTCATAGAATGGTAACGTAGCAGAGTCCAGTGAGAAGGCCTAGCTGATAATGTAGGAGGCATTCACTCATCAGAGGAGTGTATTAGTGGTAGTTCAAAGTAGCCTAAATTTTCCTCCTGAGTTTTGTGACATTACGTACTAAGGTTCGCGATGTCACAGAGGAGCAGAGACAGACCACGACCGTAGAGTGCGAATGTAGCATCAGTGCTGATTCCATTGGAGCAGGGTTGGGGAACCTTTTTTCTACCTAAGGCCATTAGGATATTTATACCATTTATACCAGAGGGCAGTGCAAAATTATCAATTTATAACTGATCCTACTGTGTTTGGTCAAACCTTTCATTACCTCCCCCTAATGTGATTTCTGGAGCTGCTTCTCTAAGATGCGTGTTGTGAATTCTGTTTGTGGGCTCCCCCGGTGGTGTTTTATGGTAGTGTCACTTATTTGCCTTCTTCTATCCTTGATCACCTGTTGACACCCATTAGGGGAGTTTCCTATTTAAGGCTGCTTGGCTGCTGGTCCGATGCCGGCCAACAATGTATCAGTAGCATTCTGTTGCATTCTCCTGCCTCAAGATCCTGTTCAGCTAAGTTGAATTTTGTTTCTAGTTAATGCTATTTTTGTCCAGCTATTTGCAATGTGACTCTCTGTAGCTGGAAGCTCTCGTGGGCTGGAATTGCCACTCCAGTGGCATGAGTTGTCACTGGAGTTTTAAAGTAATTTCAGGATGGTGTTTTTGAGTAGTGTTTTGAAGTTGACCGTGAAGTGACTCTTTCCTGTACTTCTGCTATCTAGTAAGCGGACCTCACTGTGCTAAATCTGCTGTTCATCCTACGTATGTCTTTTCCTCTTGACTCACCGTCAATATCTGTGGGGGGCTGCTATCTCCTTTTGGGGTTCATCTCTGGAGGTAAGGCAGGCCTGTATATTCCTCTGATAGGGGTAGTTAGATCTCCGGCTGGCGCGTGGTGTCTAGGGCATCGTAGGAACACTCCCTGGCTACTTCCAGTGTCGTGTCAGGTTCAGGTCACGGTCACTTTAGTTCCCATCACCCGAGAGCTAGTCCGTTGTTATTTTGATTTCCCTGCCATTGGGAAAATCATAACAGTTTGGCTGGCCCTGCATGTGTTAAAACTATGCACTAAAGCAGGAAAGGATATGAAAAGGTTTTTTTTTTTTTTTCCTTCTGTGTTTGGAAAGTGCACCTTAGTGCTTATTTGTACTCCTTGCTTAAACTGCAGTCTTCAGCCTTTTTTTTTTTTCTCCTCTCCTCTTAATCTCTGAATGGCTTTGGTTACACCTGTTTGAATCATGGATCCACAGAGTTTGGTTGCAGGTCTGAATAACCTGGCTACAAAGGTCCAGAACTTACAAGATTTTGTTATACGTGCTCCAATGTCTGAACCTAAGATCCCTATGCCTGAATTTTTTACCGGAGACAGATCCCGTTTTTTGAATTTCAGAGAGAATTGTAAATTGTTTTTGTCTCTGAAATCTCACTCTGCTGGTGATCCTGCGCAACAGGTTAAAATTGTTATTTCTCTCTTGCGGGGTGACCCACAAAGTTGGGCATTTGCATTGTCGCCAGGGGATCCTGCGTTATTAAATGTAGATGCGTTTTTTCTGGCTTTGGGGTTGCTTTATGAAGAACCTAATTTAGAGATTTTGGCTGAGAAAGCCTTGATAGCTCTTTCCCAAGGGCAAGATGAAGCTGAGATATACTGCCAAAAATTTCGTAAATGGTCGGTGCTTACTAGATGGAATGAGTGCGCTCTAGCAGCTAATTTTAGAGAAGGTCTCTCTGATGCCGTGAAGGATGTCATGGTGGGGTTCCCTGTGCCTACAGGTCTGAATGATGCCATGAAATTGGCTATCCAGATTGATCGGCGTTTACGGGAGCGCAAATCTGTGCACCATATGGCGGTATCTTCTGAGCAAAAATCTGTGCACCATATGGCGGTATCTTTTGAGCAAAAACCTGTGCACCATATGGCGGTATCTTCTGAGCAAAAACCTGTGCACCATATGGCGGTATCTTCTGAGCAAAAACCTGTGCATCATTTGGCGGTGACCTCTGAAAAGGCACCAGAGCATATGCAATGCGATAGTGTATTGTCTAGAGGCGAACGACAGAATTACAGGCGCAAAAATGGGTTGTGCTTCTATTGTGGAGATCCAGCTCATGTTATATCAGCATGCTCTAAACGCATAAAGAAGGTTGATAAAAAGGTTGATAAATCTTTTTCTATGGGTACCTTGCAGTCTAAATTTCTTTTGTCCGTGACATTGATTTGTACTTTATCATCTGTTACTGTGGATGCTTATGTGGATTCTGGCGCCGCTCTGAGTCTCATGGATTGGTCCTTTGCCAAGCGTTGTGGGTTTGATTTAGAGCCTCTGGAGGTTTCTATTCCCTTAAAGGGTATTGATTCTACACCTTTGGCTAGCAATAAACCACAATATTGGACACAAGTGACTATGCATCTTTCCCCAGACCATCAGGAGATTATTCGTTTCCTTGTGTTATATAATCTACATGACGTATTAGTACTTGGATTACCATGGTTACAAATTCATAATCCAGTCTTGGACTGGAGATCAATGTCTGTGCTGAGCTGGGGATGTCGGGGGATTCATGGGGATGCACCTTTGGTTCCCATTTCTTCTTCTACTCCCTCTGAGATCCCAGCATTTCTGTCAGATTTTTATGATGTCTTTCAGGAGCCTAAAACTGATTCTCTCCCCCCTCACAGAGAGTGTGACTGCGCTATTGAGTTGATTCCCGGTAGTAAATTTCCTAAGGGTCGCTTGTTTAATTTGTCTGTACCTGAACATACTGCTATGCGGGAGTATATCAGAGAATCTTTGGAAAAGGGTCATATTCGCCCCTCTTTGTCTCCATTGGGGGCAGGGTTTTTCTTTGTGGGTAAAAAGGATGGTTCATTGAGACCTTGTATCGACTATCGACTTCTGAATAAGATTACAGTTAAATACCAGTACCCGTTACCTTTACTGACTGATCTTTTTGCTCGCATAAAGGGGGCGAAGTGGTTCACTAAGATCGATCTACGTGGTGCGTATAATTTGGTGCGGATTAAGCAGGGGGATGAGTGGAAGACCGCATTTAATACGCCTGAAGGCCATTTTGAGTATTTGGTAATGCCTTTCGGTCTCGCGAATGCCCCTTCCGTTTTTCAGTCCTTTATGCACGATATTTTCCGTGAATATCTGGATAAATTTATGATTGTGTATTTGGATGATATTTTGATTTTTTCGGAGGACTGGGAATCTCATGTTCAACAGGTCAGGAGAGTTTTTCAGGTTTTACGAGCTAATTCTCTATTTGTGAAGGGCTCAAAGTGTATTTTTGGGGTTCAGAGAATTTCCTTTTTGGGATATATTTTTTCCCCTTCATCTATGGAGATGGACCCTGTTAAGGTTCAGGCTATTTGTGATTGGATACAACCTACTTCTCTAAAGAGTCTTCAGAAATTCTTGGGATTTGCTAATTTCTATCGCCGATTCATAGCGGGTTTTTCTGCCATTGCTAAACCTTTGACTGATTTGACCAAGAAGGGTGCTGATGTTGCTAATTGGTCCTCTGCGGCTGTGGAGGCCTTTCGGGAGCTTAAGCGCCGCTTTTCTTCTGCTCCTGTGTTGCGCCAGCCTGATGTTTCGCTCCCGTTCCAGGTTGAAGTAGATGCTTCCGAGATCGGAGCAGGTGCAGTTTTGTCGCAGAAAGGTCCTGACTGCTCAGTGATGAGACCATGTGCGTTTTTCTCTCGCAAGTTTTCGCCCGCTGAGCGAAATTATGATGTTGGAAATCGGGAGCTCTTGGCCATGAAGTGGGCATTTGAGGAGTGGCGTCATTGGCTTGAGGGTGCTAGACATCAGGTGGTGGTCTTGACGGACCACAAAAATCTAATTTATCTTGAGTCAGCCAGGCGTCTGAATCCTAGACAGGCGCGCTGGTCGTTGTTTTTCTCTCGATTTAACTTTGTGGTTTCATATCTGCCTGGGTCTAAGAATGTGAGGGCGGATGCCCTCTCTAGGAGTTTTGAGCCTGACTCGCCTGGTGATTCCGAACCTACTGGCATCCTGAAGGATGGGGTGATATTGTCAGCTGTCTCCCCAGACCTGCGGCGCTCTTTGCAGGAGTTTCAGGTGGATAGGCCTGATCGCTGTCCGCCTGGTAGACTGTTTGTCCCTGATGACTGGACCAGTAGAGTTATTTCGGAGGTTCACTCTTCCGCGTTGGCAGGTCATCCTGGAATTTTTGGCACCAGGGATCTGGTGTCTAGGTCCTTCTGGTGGCCTTCCTTGTCTCGAGATGTACGTATTTTTGTGCAGTCTTGTGATGTTTGTGCTCGGGCTAAGCCCTGCTGTTCCCGGGCCAGCGGGTTGTTGTTGCCCTTGCCTATTCCTAAGAGGCCTTGGACGCACATCTCTATGGACTTTATTTCTGACCTTCCTGTTTCTCGTAGGATGTCCGTCATCTGGGTGGTGTGTGACCGTTTTTCCAAGATGGTTCACTTGGTGCCTTTGCCCAAATTGCCCTCCTCCTCTGAGCTGGTCCCTCTATTTTTTCAGAATGTTGTGCGTTTGCATGGTATTCCTGAGAATATAGTGTGTGACAGGGGTACTCAGTTTGTGTCTAGATTTTGGCGGGCGTTCTGTGCCAGGATGGGCATCGACTTGTCTTTTTCGTCTGCATTCCATCCTCAGACTAATGGCCAGACTGAGCGTACTAATCAGACCTTGGAGACTTACTTGAGGTGTTTTGTGTCCGCTGATCAGGACGATTGGCTTGATTTTTTGCCATTGGCAGAGTTTGCCCTTAACAATCGGGCCAGTTCTGCCACTTTGGTTTCTCCATTTTTTTGTAATTCAGGGTTTCACCCTCGCTTTTCGTCCGGTCAATTGGAGTCTTCGGATTGTCCTGGAGTAGATGCTGTGGTTGATAGAATGCATCAGATTTGGGGACAGGTTGTGGACAATCTGAAGTTGTCCCAGGAGAAGACTCAACAGTTCACTAATCGTCATCGGCGTGTCGGTCCTCGTCTTTGTGTTGGGGACCTGGTTTGGTTGTCTTCTCGATTTGTTCCTATGAAGGTCTCGTCTCCTAAGTTTAAGCCTCGGTTTATCGGCCCTTATAGGATTCTGGAGGTTCTCAATCCTGTGTCCTTTCGTTTGGACCTCCCAGCATCTTTTACTATTCATAATGTTTTTCATCGGTCATTATTGCGGAGGTATGAGGTGCCGGTTGTTCCGTCTGCTGATCCTCCTGCTCCTGTGCTAGTTGAGGGTGAGTTGGAGTATGTGGTGGAAAAGATCTTGGACTCCCGTGTTTCCAGACGGAAACTTCAGTATCTGGTTAAGTGGAAAGGCTATGGTCAGGAGGATAATTCTTGGGTGACAGCATCTGATGTTCATGCTCCTGATTTGGTTCGTGCATTTCATAGTGCTCATCCAGATCGCCCTGGTGGTTCTGGTGAGGGTTCGGTGCCCCCTCCTTAAGGGGGGGGTACTGTTGTGAATTCTGTTTGTGGGCTCCCCCGGTGGTGTTTTATGGTAGTGTCACTTATTTGCCTTCTTCTATCCTTGATCACCTGTTGACACCCATTAGGGGAGTTTCCTATTTAAGGCTGCTTGGCTGCTGGTCCGATGCCGGCCAACAATGTATCAGTAGCATTCTGTTGCATTCTCCTGCCTCAAGATCCTGTTCAGCTAAGTTGAATTTTGTTTCTAGTTAATGCTATTTTTGTCCAGCTATTTGCAATGTGACTCTCTGTAGCTGGAAGCTCTCGTGGGCTGGAATTGCCACTCCAGTGGCATGAGTTGTCACTGGAGTTTTAAAGTAATTTCAGGATGGTGTTTTTGAGTAGTGTTTTGAAGTTGACCGTGAAGTGACTCTTTCTTGTACTTCTGCTATCTAGTAAGCGGACCTCACTGTGCTAAATCTGCTGTTCATCCTACGTATGTCTTTTCCTCTTGACTCACCATCAATATCTGTGGGGGGCTGCTATCTCCTTTTGGGGTTCATCTCTGGAGGTAAGGCAGGCCTGTATATTCCTCTGATAGGGGTAGTTAGATCTCCGGCTGGCGCGTGGTGTCTAGGGCATCGTAGGAAACACTCCCCGGCTACTTCCAGTGTCGTGTCAGGTTCAGGTCACGGTCACTTTAGTTCCCATCACCCGAGAGCTAGTCCGTTGTTATTTTGATTTCCCTGCCATTGGGAAAATCATAACAGATGCGGCTGTGATGTTAGGTGGTATTGATGATGTTGCTCCTCGTAACTGCTGTGCCAGGTTTGCGTCGGCCGGAGACTGTTTCCGATGATAAGTTGGGTAAAGAACTTGCAGCAGTAAGTCATAGCAACACAGATGTATATTACACTGCAGGTCTCCTCATGGGGAAATTCATTACTGCTCATGTAACATAGAACACAAGCATTGGGACATCTGAAGCATACATCACATGAGACTCCAAGACTGCTGTATAAACATCACATAGGAGACAAGGAGACTGCTGTATACATATCACATAGAAGCCACTGAGACTGCTGAATGCATCACATAGGAGACACTGAGATTGCTGTATATACATCACATATTAGACACCGAGACTGCTTTATATACATCACATAGGAGACACTGAGACTGCTATATATACATCAGATAGGAGACACAGAGACCGCTGTATACACATCACATGGGAGACACTGAGACTGCTGTGTATACATCACATAGGAGACACCAAGACTGCTGTGTACACATAACATGGAAGACACTGAGACTGCTGTATACACATCCTATAGGAGCCACTGAGACTGCTGTATACATCACATAAGAGACACTGAGTCTCCTGTATGTGTATATATATATATATATATATATATATACACAGTACTGTATATCACATAGGAGACACCAAGCCTGCTGTATTTACATCACAAAGGAGTCACTGGGGCTGATGTATATACATCACATAGAATACATTGATACTGCTGTATACGTCACATAGAAGACACAGAGGGAGATGGTGGGGCTGGTAGCCCAAGCACTGCGAGACCCGGGAATCTGCCCAAGGGCGGGTGGGGCAAAGGGGTAGAAGAAAAGGCATTTGACACTTATGGCCTGTGAGGTAGATGTTCTCCACCCCAGCATTAGAGGTAACAGACCCCTCCAGAAATAAGGGAGAAAAGGCTAAGTTTAGCCTCAAGTACGAGCTGAGCATTATTCTTGCCCTGCAGAAGGTCTATCGGTCTGTAAACCTCTCTGATGCTAATTTTGAGTTATTGCATTCTTCTTCATTAACACCTATAATTACATTTACATAAAGTTACTTACATTCTTGAGCCCAGACCTAACGTCATTTTTTTACTGAATAGTATACAGCACTATCTTATTCTGAAGCGCTTTACATGCATTATCATCACTGTTACCATTGGGGCTCACAATCTAAGTTTCCTATCAGTACGTCTTTGAAGTGCCCGGAAGAAACCCAGACCAACACGGGAAGAACATGCAAACTCCTTGCAGATGTTATCCTTGGTGAGATTTGAACTCAGGACTCCAGGGTTACAGTGCTAACCACTGAGCCACCATTCTGCCCATCATCCTCACTGCACCGCACCCTGCTAATAGGAAATGTACAGAATTTCTAATTTTGCTTTGGCAACCTGTGAACAGAGAACAGAATATCCTGCATCTGAGATACAGTGAAAAAAAAAATGAAAGCAAACAATTTGTCAAAAAGCTTATTGTAGTTTGTAGATTAAAACTATGAAATGTGACAAACTTTGAAACAAAGGTGGAGTTTTCCTTAAAATCGTGATTTTGATTTTAAATTGTCGTTACAGTTTGATTGCAATTACATCACACAGTATTAACATTGCTTGTGCTCTATTTTTACGTTTTAATCCCTTCGTTAGTCCTTTACCATCAATTCATCTATTACGCCAAAGGTCCATGGCCCAGCTGTAATCAGGAAAATGCAAAATGAAGGTTACGGGAGGGACGGGGGCTGGGAGCACGTCTCACCTGCACTGATAAAAAGTATCTCTAGAATCTATGTACGGCTCGTATGTTGCAAAAGCACGAGAAATATTAATACCTCCTTTATAACATATTAAAGTGTCAAATGCAAAATGAGACCCCGAGGTCTCATTTACACTAGAGAGTGTTTTTCAAAGCCCATGACCCAATTCCTAAGCTCACATCATTGCCAGATTTCATCTTAATAGACATAGGATAAATGCCAATTATATACCCCCCAAAAAAATATATTTTCATCTTCACATTATGTATTTTGTCTCGCTATGCAGATTACAACCTGGATTTTTAGAGCTTACTTAACACATTTTGCTTGAAAAAAAAAAAAAAAAAAGAGAAAATTTGCAGCAAGGAAATATTGAAACGTCTCGTCTTTGTTCACATCTTATTATGAGAAAGTAAGGACAAGGCTCCGTGCTAACAGCCAATTGTAAAATAGGCCATGGGGATGGAGTTTTCATGCCTTAAATTGATGCATAGCTCTTCCACTAAGGAGATGCCGGACGGCTAAATGAGACAATTTTCCATTTCACTTAGATGGTTTTTGAAATTTAAAAAATTTACCCCACGTTTGACCTAAATGTTGACTTTTGATAGTTATCTCCCATTAGAATATTATGAGTGGAGGCAGCTACTGTATATCTTACCAACATGGCCTGCTTGACCATTAATGGGCAGTTGGAGTGAGAAAAGATGGCCACCCTGAAAATTTTTCAGTCCTGCTTGTTTCACTGTTTATAACTTTTTGTTCTTGTAGCAGACAACTAGTTAGGTCTCGTTAAGAAAAAAGTGCATATTTTCAGGTTTTTTTAGTCCACAATAACTCACCTTGGTCTTTAAAGGGAATCCATCAGTAAGTTTTTGCTTTGGAATCTGAGAGCAGCATTATATAGGGCAAGAGACCATGATTCCAGTGATATATCTGTCACCAGTGTGTCACATCCTCCTGGTAGATCTGGGGTGAGAAGATCACTACATATTGTGAATCACAGATCTTCCATGTAGCCTGTGTGTTTGTGTCTCATATTAAATGGATTTGGTTTCCTTTGGCGCTGAGGAGGTTAATGACCCTTTCTATGCTGATCAGAAACTTGCAGCTCAACTTCAGCTGCTTCTGAACTGATCATTACCTCTCCCTGATTTTCTTTTCCTTGCTAGTAGTGTTGAGCATTCCGATACCGCAAGTATCGGGTATCGGCCGATATTTGCTGTATCGGAATTCCGATACCGAGTTCCGATATTTTTGTGATATCGGAAATTGGAATCGGAAGTTCCCAGTGTATTGTTCCCAGGGTCTGGAGGAGAGGAGACTCTCCTTCAGGCCCTGGGATCCATATTCATGTAAAAAATAAAGAATAAAAATAAAAAATATGGATATAGTCACCCGTCCCGCGGCCCCTGGACCTTACCGATGTAACCGGCCGCCTCCGTTCCTAAGAATGCAGTGAGTTTAGGACCTGCGATGACGTCGCGGCTTGTGATTGGTCGCGTGAGTGGTCACATGAGCGGTCACGTGACCAATCACAAGCCGCGACGTCATCGAAGGTCCTTCACTGCTCATTCTTAGGAACGGAGGGTGCCGGTTACATCGGTAAGGTCCAGGGGCCGCCGGAGAGGTGAGTATATCCATATTTTTTATTTTAATTCTTTATTTTTTACATCAATATGGATCCCAGGGCCTGAAGGAGAGTTTCCTCTCCTTCAGACCCTGGGAACCATCCAGGATACCTTCCGATACTTGTGTCCCATTGACTTGCATTGGTATCGGGTATCGGTATCGGCGATATCTGATATTTTTTGGATATCTGCCGATACCATCCGATACCGATACCTTTGAGTATCGGAAGGTATCGCTCAACACTACTTGCCAGTTTTTTTTTCCTAGATGCTTGGAGATGCTGTGCTGCATTGGAGACCGTTGTTTCTACTGGAGATTGTTGCGTGCTGTTTTTGGGTGTATGTTTTCCTCATTGTCCTATTCCCATTCGGTTGGTACTTTCCTATCCAACCCTATATACCTCTTTACCTTTGGTGAGTGTTTGTATGTTTTACATTTTTTAATTCTTATGAAACCATAGTCTTTAATAAAAAATATAAATAAATACATAATAATAAATAATGTAGGCACCCAAGAGTATAAAGTGCTGGACTGCTTTTCTTTTTACAATGCCAGTTGTCTACTTTCAAAAAAGCTGTTTAGTATTGAGAATATAATAGGATTTTTATTGGGATGAGCGAGCACTAAAATGCTCTGATGCTCTTTACTCAAACCAAGCAATTACTAATACTCGCAAGCTCGTTTCGAGTAACGAGTATAATGGGAGTCTATGGGAAATCCAGCCATTTTTCCAGCAGACCCTACAAGGAAATCTGGGGACAGTGAAAATGTTTAAATGGATGGGAAAACAGGATGCAGAAGACCCCTAGAAGCATCTCTGACCCCCAGATTGCTGCTGAGAACAATGGTGTCACACTTTTACTCCACTTTAAGAACTGATAATAAAACATTCAAAATTAACTAGACTTGGAGTTTACAGGAAAAAAAAAAGTTGAGAAACATTGTTTCCTGTACAATGACTTGTATATAAGACATTTAAAAATGATATAAAAACTAATTTAAGTAAACCAACATGATTTTTTTAATAACTTTTAAAACATTTGTATTATTTTTTTATTAAAAAATTGGAAATTTCAGTGTAATTTATGAAGGAAGCAAGAACTTCCAAAAATGAGATGGAAGAGGGCCTATGCACTAAGTGCAAAATCTGCCAAAAGTTACAAGCAGGGTCATTCATAGACCATTGAAGGCACCAACTCTAGTGACTCATTCAAATATTGTGAACAAAGTGTAGTTGTGGTACTCCCACACTCATAAAATTCTGCCAAAAATTAAAAGCAGGGTCATCCATACACCCTTCAAGGCACCAAGTGGAGTGCCTCATAAAAAAAATTAACAAAGTGTAGTTTATGTACTCCTACACTCATAAAGACTTTGCACAAAGTGCAAAGCCAGAAAAAAATTCTAAGGAGGGTCATCTAGTCATCCGTAGACCCTTGAAGGCAGCAACTATCAGGCCTCATTGAAAAATTGAAAATTAAAACACTTTATGTGCTGCTGTCATCTGGTGGTATGGAAAAGTCAGTGCTAATCCAGTCTTTGTTCATTTTTAGCAATGTATTTTCTGTTGACAACCGAAAGCACCTGTCTGTTATGACCCCTCCAGCTGTGGCACTAAAAACCAGCTCAGACAATACGCTAGCAGCAGGGCAGCACAACACCTCCAAGGCATCGAGGGACAGCTCATGTCAGGTATCCAGCTTTGAGACCCAATAGAAGAAGGTCACAGAGGAATTAGGGAGTACGCTGGTTTTGTCAATCAGGTATTGGTTAGTTGATTGGTTCGCTTTGTAAGCTTCACAGCCATCACCAGTTTACAGCCATTATCACATACGACCATGCCAGGTTGGAGGTTCAGCGGCGAGAGCCACAGATCTGTCTGGTCTGTTATCTCCTAGGCAAATTAGCTTCAGCAGAGCCTGTTGCCACTTCGCTGAGGCAGTGCTGCAGAAATTCCAGCTTCTGACTAATGTGGACGATGTGCTCTGAGATAACAAATTGGAGATGGAGGATGAGGAGAAACAGGAGGGAGTGCAAGATCTTCTATAGGAGGAGGAACAATCCATGATTGAAGTGCAACCAACAATCAGCAGAGTTAGTAGCATATGTGCCATGCCAGGGTGGGACTCGGCCCCCACCTCCACAATGTTCACCCAGTGTGCAGGGAAATGTAGCATCCCTGGCCACAAGCATTTGTCCGTATGTCGATCGTTAAGTGTACAATCCAATTAACTGCATTAGTATGGCCATGGGTGATGCTCCTGGACACGTGCTGGTACAAGGCGGGGACACCACACCGAGAGACAAAAAAGTGGCGGTTGGAGACCGAGTATCGAGAGACGGCTTCCGCCATGAGTTGGCTGTAATCCTTTATATCTACAAGCCTAAACTGCAACATTTCCATGGCAAGCAGCCTGGAAATGTGCCCATTTAGCATTTGGGCCTGTGGGTAGGTGGCTGGGAACTTTTTTTTTCATTCCAAGTTCTGGGCTAGGGACAGCTGAACACTGCGCTGGGACAAGACTCACAGAAGACAGTATAGTAAGTTTAATATTTTATGAAATGTTGCCATTGAATTTAATGCATAGTCCTAGTGCCCTTTCCAGCCGGTGCCCGTCCTTTGGTACTTTTCACCTATCCTCAGTAGACATGTCACTTGACTGCAGACAAGTGTGAAATGTTGGAAGCCCTCACCACCGAATCACCTGTCTGTGTGCGATGCAAATGTGCCCTTTCCAATCACACTGAAATATAAAGTTGTTTCAACTCTTCTTGATACAGTACTTTGAACTTCACAGCTAAAAATAATCATTATTATACAAAACAGGGATCAAAATGAATGGCACCCGCCACTAGGAATAATATTAAATTTTTAGAAAAAAAAGATTGGCTGCACTTAAAAGGGTTCCTCAACATAAAATAAAACATTTACTCACTTCCCAAATTGGCACCATTCCTCCAATATCTGGCCTGCGACTTTCGGAGACAATACTACATTGTTCTGTCCCATGACCGCTGCAGGCAATCAGCAACCTCTGATTAGCTACATCTGTCAATACTCGGCAACAGTTTGAGAGGTGAGTGTAACGGGGTCTACCGTGCTGGAGTACCTCTTTAGTACCACCCCGTGTTTCAGGAGGTCCACTCTGCTTTGGCTGGAGTCTGAATGAAGGACGCTGGCTGTAATTCCTTGATTACATGGGCGCATATAAAATATCACTGCTTCTCCTCGTATTTCCAGTGTGACAACGCTTTACTCACAGGACACAGAATATATCACACAGATACAGAGGGCAGGCCTATTGACAAGCGGCAGGCCAGACATACATTACAATAGCCGCAGGGGGCCGGAGCCTGCCGATATTTACTGTGGGAATTACAAAGGTGGGGGAGGTCAGAAGGGGGATATCTTGTCCCCTCTGCCCAGGGGCGCAGCCTGTGGGCTGATGCATTAGGGACATGCCTCTCACATGGAAACTATTATACATACATATAACTGCACATCATAATCTGGGTGCTGAGGGGTTCCGTAACAGTGAGTATAGGTTTTCTGTTTTTAATTTTATGTGCGGCACTTTAGCAGTTAATAAGGTATTGTCCATTAGACCCCTTTAAGGAGAATAGCTGTGTATAGGATCCTGGCAAAAAAGTATGCAAAGTGGATCTCTCCCACTTGCAGACATATAATTCAGGTTACCGGTTGTTGATGGGTGTAGAGTGGGGTTTGGCTGGCTGAATCAGATGCCCTTTGGCAGGTGACCAGCTGTATACGGAGCCTTATTGGCAGTAGCTTGGTTAATTGTAATCATGTTGCAAAGCTCGTTAAAGGATCAGACATTGACTTATAGAGTCAAATGCAAATGCTGATACTAGTGAGATTCTTTTCCTTCTTAATGGGAGTAAGTTCATTTGCATCACAAAAAGATTAAAATAGTAACAAGAAAAATCAATATTCCGCTATTCATTTCTAATTCTTTGGTTTTTCTTAGCTGGTCTTTACCTAATCCACTTTTTCTAAGCGGATTGGTAGAGCAGGAATGCAGTAATGGGGTTGTGTCATTGGAGACCAACCCCTTTCAGAATGTATCTGCTGTGGCGATCAAATGATTGTCTCAGGTAGCCTTGTCTGGCCTGGTCAGAGGGTTTTGAGCCAATGAATGTAAAGAAGAATGTTCCACTGATCTTAAAAACTTTGAAGAACTAAGACACAAAGTATTTTGATGTTATCTAAGCCAGGGATGGCAAGAAGAACACTAAATCAATCTTGGAACAAATCAAGCAAGATATGTCACTGGAAGAGAGGATTACCAAGATCCGACTTGCCTTCTTTCGACACATCATACAAAGAGAACAATTACTGGAGAAGGACATCATGATCGGCAAAATAGGAGGAACAAGTTGAAGGGGAAGACCAGCAATTCGATGGCTTCACACTATCAAGATAACTTCAGAGAAGACCCTGTTGGACCTCTCTAGGCTTACACAAGACCGATCTTCCTCCAGAGTGTTCATCCATTAAGTCGCCATGGCTCGTGATCCGAAGGCCTTTAAATATATAAATAAAAAGTGTGGAAAATTGTATAACTTTTCGTTATGCAGTGAATAGACTTCTTCTGCATAAAACCAGAAAATCCAGAAGTTGGGCACAGGAATAGCACACATTTACGAGCTAAGACCTTGCAATAGGCAGTGTGTGTCAGCTGCAACATAAAGCCGACACAATGCTGCAATGGATGAAGATGGAAATAACTCTGATCATGGCTGTTTAACTCTTCAGATCACTCAATGATCCTCAAAGCTATTGTTCCGGATAAGCAGTTGTTGTTCTGCATGGATAAGTGAAGTTGGCGCAACAGGTGATAGAGCTGGAATAATGTAAGCAGTTGTGGCAGAATGGAACCATGTGGACTGACTCAGACTTGAAGATTCTGCAATAGGTCTAGACACGTTTTAACTTACGAGGGATCAGAGAAGACTCAGACATGAGGAACCAGTGAAGCAGAGCTGAATCTCGCAGAAGGATTATAGACAGAGCTGGGCTGGTGAAGTAGAAGAGATAACTCCGGACTGAATATTATTGAAACAGATTTGAGTTGATCAATAGATTGAGAGACAGAAATAGCCCAGTGATATAGCAAAGCTAAGTTTGTAGCATCGTGCTGGCACAGAAGTATGCAATAATTGTCTCAATGAGATAGCAGAGCTGAGTTTGTAACAGAGTCCATTGCAAAGCTAGAACACTGGTATGACAGAGTTGACTCAGTTATTTATCAGAGCTGAGTTTGCAATAGAGTCCAATGCAGAGATGACACAATGGTATGGCAGAGTTGACCCAGTAATATACACTCACTGGCCACTTTATTAGGTACACCTGTCCAACTTCTTGTTAACACTTAATTTCTAATCAGCCAATCACATGGCGGCAACTCAGTGCATTTAGGCATGTAGACATGGTCAAGACAATCTCCTGCAGTTCAAACCGAGCATCAGTATGGGGAAGAAAGGTGATTTGAGTGCCTTTGAACGTGGCATGGTTGTTGGTGCCAGAAGGGCTGGTCTGAGTATTTCAGAAACTGCTGATCTACTGGGATTTTCACGCACAACCATCTCTAAGGTTTACAGAGAATGGTCCGAAAAAGAAAAAAAATCCAGTGAGCGGCAGTTCTGTGGGCGGAAATGCCTTGTTGATGCCAGAGGTCAGAGGAGAATGGGCAGACTGGTTCGAGCTGATAGAAAGGCAACAGTGACTCAAATCGCCACCCGTTACAACCAAGGTAGGCCTAAGAGCATCTCTGAACGCACAGTGCGTCGAACTTTGAGGCAGATGGGCTACAGCAGCAGAAGACCACACCGGGTACCACTCCTTTCAGCTAAGAACAGGAAACTGAGGCTACAATTTGTACAAGCTCATCGAAATTGGACAGTAGAAGATTGGAAAAACGTTGCTTGGTCTGATGAGTCTCGATTTCTGCTGCGACATTCGGATGGTAGGGTCAGAATTTGGCGTAAACAACATGAAAGCATGGATCCATCCTGCCTTGTATGGAGCATCTTTGGGATGTGCAGCCGACAAATCTGCGGCAACTGTGTGATGCCATCATGTCAATATGGACCAAAATCTCTGAGGAATGCTTCCAGCACCTTGTTGAATCTATGCCACGAAGAATTGAGGCAGTTCTGAAGGCAAAAGGGGTCCAACCCGTTACTAGCATGGTGTACCTAATAAAGTGGCCGGTGAGTGTAGTAGAGCTGTGTTTGTAGCAGAGTCCAATGCAGATTTCGCACACTGAGTTTACTTAGCAATATAGAAGAACTGAGTGTAACAGAGTGCAATATAGAGCTGACACTCTAATATATCAGAGAGGACAGAGCAATATAGTTAGTCGAATGCAGATATGCACACTGTTATGACGACTCAGCAATATAGCAGAACTGAGTTTGTAACAAAGTACAATACGGATCTGGCACACTGGCATGCTACCAATTACAGCAAAGCTTTGTTTGTAACAGAGTACAAAGCAGATCTGGCAGAGCGGTATAGCAGAGTTGTCTCAGTGATATGGCAGAGCTTTGTTTGAAATCAGGGCTGGCACAGCGGTATGCCAGAGATGACAGTAGAGCTTTGTTTGGAACAGAGAACAAAGCTGAGCTTGAAGAGCGGAATGGCAGACTCTGATATATAGCAGAGCTTTGCTTATAACAGAGTACAATGCAGAGCTAGCACAGCAGTATGACAGAGCTGAGTTTGACAGGAGGTTCTAGGCTTGAGATTGTCATAGGAGGAGAAGAGCAGAAGGATCTGCCTGAGGAACAAGGAGGGTGCAGCACTAAATGTTGGAGCCAGATTAGAAGAGGTAGAAGACACTAATATAATAAATGGCACATGGTAGATGGAGGCTTGTAAAGGGGTCTGAAGTTTCAAGTTAGCATTCTAAGTGAATTTCTACACAATTAGAATAACAGGACTTTTCTTTATATCCAGTATATATAAAGTAGACCTTGGGAAGCAATTCTTGGATCACGGTATTGGCCCCATCCTAGCCACAGGTGGCCTCGGCCATCCACAGACCAATTTTTGCACATTCCTCAGCTATATATAATTTATTGTAATGTAATGGAAGCTAAAAAGAATAATAAGACTGAGCCGTCACTGTGAAAAGTATCGAACAAGAAGAAGCGCATCGAAGGAAATGTCCTGCAATCTTGTGTAATTATTATCGTATCTAATATAAATGAGAAAATGTACGTTTTACATTTGTTCGTAATGAAATATGGCGTGGAGAAGGAATTCAGACCGAGAAGGAATATAGGATAATAAAACGTAGATAATGTCTTAATCACTCTGCATTATTAAACATTAATAGAAAATCATTAATAGCATCTCTGTAACCGTCTCTGTCACTCAGTTCTCGGCCCATGGTGAACGATGCTCTTCTCGGAGACTCTCCCAACATCAGGGAATTTCTAAGGATTTAACTCCTTCATCCCCGTCATCATTGTAATGAGCTGTAATTTCATTCCAAGTCCTAATAACAATCTGTTGTACATAACCCTGCTCGAAGATGGTGCAGACTCAGGATCTAATGCTGTGCTGCAATGGTCGAGAACAGAGATAACTCTGATCCCACACCTATTCAAGGTCTAGAGAAACTGGAAAGGAATGGATTAACCTGCGCTGCCGTCGAAGGATGATGAGAAGAATGGATTCCAAAGATATGTGGTTTAATAGTCAACGTGTTTCGAAAAGTACTCAACTTCTTCATCTGGTCTAAAAGGTCTAAAGAGAGAGAGAATGTCAACCCCATTTCAGATGCAATCATGGGGCGTCCTGCCAGAGAAATAAACTTTATTGGGGTTACTCTCACTCTAGTAAAAGAAAAATTGGGTTTGAGCTTAGAAGTTGAAAGGAATGAAAAAATTCCAAAAGGCAATTCTTTATGTAGATTCAATATAAATGAAAATCTTGGCTCAACCAAGCTTGGACTGGCCCATTGGGGAACTGGTAAATGCCCCGGTAGGCCCCTCTGTAGGAGATGGGCCATCACACCTTTAAGGTGTAAGAAGGAAAGA